>NC_091994.1:116667973-116977690 GCF_044704955.1 Pristiophorus japonicus | reverse complement strand
ACTTATAACCCTACACTTATAACCCTACACTTATAACCCTACACTTATAACCCTACACTTATAACCCTACACTTATAACCCTACACTTATAACCCTACACTTATAACCCTACACTTATAACCCTACACTTATAACCCTACACTTATAACCCTACACTTATAACCCTACACTTATAACCCTACACTTATAACCCTACACTTATAACCCTACACTTATAACCCTACACTTATAACCCTACACTTATAACCCTACACTTATAACCCTACACTTATAACCCTACACTTATAACCCTACACTTATAACCCTACACTTATAACCCTACACTTATAACCCTACACTTATAACCCTACACTTATAACCCTACACTTATAACCCTACACTTATAACCCTACACTTATAACCCTACACTTATAACCCTACACTTATAACCCTACACTTATAACCCTACACTTATAACCCTACACTTATAACCCTACACTTATAACCCTACACTTATAACCCTACACTTATAACCCTACACTTATAACCCTACACTTATAACCCTACACTTATAACCCTACACTTATAACCCTACACTTATAACCCTACACTTATAACCCTACACTTATAACCCTACACTTATAACCCTACACTTATAACCCTACACTTATAACCCTACACTTATAACCCTACACTTATAACCCTACACTTATAACCCTACACTTATAACCCTACACTTATAACCCTACACTTATAACCCTACACTTATAACCCTACACTTATAACCCTACACTTATAACCCTACACTTATAACCCTACACTTATAACCCTACACTTATAACCCTACACTTATAACCCTACACTTATAACCCTACACTTATAACCCTACACTTATAACCCTACACTTATAACCCTACACTTATAACCCTACACTTATAACCCTACACTTATAACCCTACACTTATAACCCTACACTTATAACCCTACTACACTTATAACCCTACACTTATAACCCTACACTTATAACCCTACACTTATAACCCTACACTTATAACCCTACACTTATAACCCTACACTTATAACCCTACACTTATAACCCTACACTTATAACCCTACACTTATAACCCTACACTTATAACCCTACACTTATAACCCTACACTTATAACCCTACACTTATAACCCTACACTTATAACCCTACACTTATAACCCTACACTTATAACCCTACACTTATAACCCTACACTTATAACCCTACACTTATAACCCTACACTTATAACCCTACACTTATAACCCTACACTTATAACCCTACACTTATAACCCTACACTTATAACCCTACACTTATAACCCTACACTTATAACCCTACACTTATAACCCTACACTTATAACCCTACACTTATAACCCTACACTTATAACCCTACACTTATAACCCTACACTTATAACCCTACACTTATAACCCTACACTTATAACCCTACACTTATAACCCTACACTTATAACCCTACACTTATAACCCTACACTTATAACCCTACACTTATAACCCTACACTTATAACCCTACACTTATAACCCTACACTTATAACCCTACACTTATAACCCTACACTTATAACCCTACACTTATAACCCTACACTTATAACCCTACACTTATAACCCTACACTTATAACCCTACACTTATAACCCTACACTTATAACCCTACACTTATAACCCTACACTTATAACCCTACACTTATAACCCTACACTTATAACCCTACACTTATAACCCTACACTTATAACCCTACACTTATAACCCTACACTTATAACCCTACACTTATAACCCTACACTTATAACCCTACACTTATAACCCTACACTTATAACCCTACACTTATAACCCTACACTTATAACCCTACACTTATAACCCTACACTTATAACCCTACACTTATAACCCTACACTTATAACCCTACACTTATAACCCTACACTTATAACCCTACACTTATAACCCTACACTTATAACCCTACACTTATAACCCTACACTTATAACCCTACACTTATAACCCTACACTTATAACCCTACACTTATAACCCTACACTTATAACCCTACACTTATAACCCTACACTTATAACCCTACACTTATAACCCTACACTTATAACCCTACACTTATAACCCTACACTTATAACCCTACACTTATAACCCTACACTTATAACCCTACACTTATAACCCTACACTTATAACCCTACACTTATAACCCTACACTTATAACCCTACACTTATAACCCTACACTTATAACCCTACACTTATAACCCTACACTTATAACCCTACACTTATAACCCTACACTTATAACCCTACACTTATAACCCTACACTTATAACCCTACACTTATAACCCTACACTTATAACCCTACACTTATAACCCTACACTTATAACCCTACACTTATAACCCTACACTTATAACCCTACACTTATAACCCTACACTTATAACCCTACACTTATAACCCTACACTTATAACCCTACACTTATAACCCTACACTTATAACCCTACACTTATAACCCTACACTTATAACCCTACACTTATAACCCTACACTTATAACCCTACACTTATAACCCTACACTTATAACCCTACACTTATAACCCTACACTTATAACCCTACACTTATAACCCTACACTTATAACCCTACACTTATAACCCTACACTTATAACCCTACACTTATAACCCTACACTTATAACCCTACACTTATAACCCTACACTTATAACCCTACACTTATAACCCTACACTTATAACCCTACACTTATAACCCTACACTTATAACCCTACACTTATAACCCTACACTTATAACCCTACACTTATAACCCTACACTTATAACCCTACACTTATAACCCTACACTTATAACCCTACACTTATAACCCTACACTTATAACCCTACACTTATAACCCTACACTTATAACCCTACACTTATAACCCTACACTTATAACCCTACACTTATAACCCTACACTTATAACCCTACACTTATAACCCTACACTTATAACCCTACACTTATAACCCTACACTTATAACCCTACACTTATAACCCTACACTTATAACCCTACACTTATAACCCTACACTTATAACCTACACTTATAACCCTACACTTATAACCCTACACTTATAACCCTACACTTATAACCCTACACTTATAACCCTACACTTATAACCCTACACTTATAACCCTACACTTATAACCCTACACTTATAACCCTACACTTATAACCCTACACTTATAACCCTACACTTATAACCCTACACTTATAACCCTACACTTATAACCCTACACTTATAACCCTACACTTATAACCCTACACTTATAACCCTACACTTATAACCCTACACTTATAACCCTACACTTATAACCCTACACTTATAACCCTACACTTATAACCCTACACTTATAACCCTACACTTATAACCCTACACTTATAACCCTACACTTATAACCCTACACTTATAACCCTACACTTATAACCCTACACTTATAACCCTACACTTATAACCCTACACTTATAACCCTACACTTATAACCCTACACTTATAACCCTACACTTATAACCCTACACTTATAACCCTACACTTATAACCCTACACTTATAACCCTACACTTATAACCCTACACTTATAACCCTACACTTATAACCCTACACTTATAACCCTACACTTATAACCCTACACTTATAACCCTACACTTATAACCCTACACTTATAACCCTACACTTATAACCCTACACTTATAACCCTACACTTATAACCCTACACTTATAACCCTACACTTATAACCCTACACTTATAACCCTACACTTATAACCCTACACTTATAACCCTACACTTATAACCCTACACTTATAACCCTACACTTATAACCCTACACTTATAACCCTACACTTATAACCCTACACTTATAACCCTACACTTATAACCCTACACTTATAACCCTACACTTATAACCCTACACTTATAACCCTACACTTATAACCCTACACTTATAACCCTACACTTATAACCCTACACTTATAACCCTACACTTATAACCCTACACTTATAACCCTACACTTATAACCCTACACTTATAACCCTACACTTATAACCCTACACTTATAACCCTACACTTATAACCCTACACTTATAACCCTACACTTATAACCCTACACTTATAACCCTACACTTATAACCCTACACTTATAACCCTACACTTATAACCCTACACTTATAACCCTACACTTATAACCCTACACTTATAACCCTACACTTATAACCCTACACTTATAACCCTACACTTATAACCCTACACTTATAACCCTACACTTATAACCCTACACTTATAACCCTACACTTATAACCCTACACTTATAACCCTACACTTATAACCCTACACTTATAACCCTACACTTATAACCCTACACTTATAACCCTACACTTATAACCCTACACTTATAACCCTACACTTATAACCCTACACTTATAACCCTACACTTATAACCCTACACTTATAACCCTACACTTATAACCCTACACTTATAACCCTACACTTATAACCCTACACTTATAACCCTACACTTATAACCCTACACTTATAACCCTACACTTATAACCCTACACTTATAACCCTACACTTATAACCCTACACTTATAACCCTACACTTATAACCCTACACTTATAACCCTACACTTATAACCCTACACTTATAACCCTACACTTATAACCCTACACTTATAACCCTACACTTATAACCCTACACTTATAACCCTACACTTATAACCCTACACTTATAACCCTACACTTATAACCCTACACTTATAACCCTACACTTATAACCCTACACTTATAACCCTACACTTATAACCCTACACTTATAACCCTACACTTATAACCCTACACTTATAACCCTACACTTATAACCCTACACTTATAACCCTACACTTATAACCCTACACTTATAACCCTACACTTATAACCCTACACTTATAACCCTACACTTATAACCCTACACTTATAACCCTACACTTATAACCCTACACTTATAACCCTACACTTATAACCCTACACTTATAACCCTACACTTATAACCCTACACTTATAACCCTACACTTATAACCCTACACTTATAACCCTACACTTATAACCCTACACTTATAACCCTACACTTATAACCCTACACTTATAACCCTACACTTATAACCCTACACTTATAACGATCTAGGGCCAGGTTCCATTCTCGGGTCATGTTCGGGTTCGGTTTTTGTTCTCGGGCCTGCCTACATGCATTTAAGTTAAAGTTAGGTTTAGGTTCTGTTCTATGATCTTCCTACATATATGTTTAAGTTGGGGTTAGGATTTAGGGCAACAGTTTGTTTTGGTTATGTCCATTTAGCTTTACGCTAGGGCCAGCATTTGTTCTCGTGTCTGTCGACTTAGGTTTAAGTTTGGTTTGTATTTTAGTGTCATGGCCTGCATTTGCTTTAAGTTAAGATTTGGTTTTAGGGCCGGGTTCTCTATTTCGGTTTAAATTTAGAACAACGTTTTACTCCTAGAGTCTATTTAGGTTTTGCACAGCTTTTCGACCAACTTAAGTAGAGTGGCAATCGATTCTGTTTTCAGAGCCCAAGGGGTTATTTTGTCAAAGCATAACATTCCTTCTGCCACATGGTCCAAATATTCACTTAAATTTAAAGGAATTTAACAGTGTCCAATATCTTTTAAATGTAATTCTACGATTCAAGAGAATTAAACATTAATTGCAGAAAGAATACTTGCCAGTGAAATGGATTAATTCTTTAGATTTAAAAGGCAGAGCAAAACATTATTAAGTAGTCACACATTTAAAAATATGTTTCCAAACAATCAAACGGCAATTTTCCTAGAAAAAACATAGGGAGTTTTCCTTTTCTCCTCTATGTGAAAGTCTCATGTCTGGAACCAGAGACATTCACAGAACTAGTATTTCACAGTGTCCACAATGAAAGTTGCGTTTTCATATGCATGAATAACTCCATTTTAATTTTAAAGGGATACCACACACAGACAGACTTTCCTTTCCACAACCAAATTATTATGGTTCGATTTTTCTAATTAAGTTCATAGCATCTAACTTCAAGGGTAAAGCGTCCCTTCTGCACAATAGATCTTGTGCAATTTGTTACTCCATAAATCATAATCAAAACAATGCACCCAAGTTTCTAACTCAATGTTATTCAATAATAGCTACACAATCAGGAAACTGCCTACTTCCAGTACAAGAAAGGGTTTAAAAAACATCCGAAAAGGTGGCCACAACTGAAGCAAAGACATTTATTTTAAATACAGGCTTTTAGACAAGATTCCTGAACTCCCCAAACAAACATTGACAATTGCCACACAAAAAATAGTTTAAAAAACATCCTTTAAGGTGAATATTTGTGCTTGGCGCAGTCTCTTCATGCCTGGGTTTCCTTACGATTCCACCCATGCACGGTATGAACCTTTCCTGGAGATGCCTCATCTGCGTGGCTACATATCAAAGCAACTCCTTGCAAGTAGGTTGAAATCCTTTTCACGGTGGAACCTCAGTCTTCCCTTTTAGGCTTCACAGTTCTGGAGGTGCCCTGCTCTCCAGTTAAAATAATCCCGCAGATGAGGGGCGCATCTCCCTGGTGCAGAGTTTGGCGATTACAGAGCAAGGCAAAAGGCATCGTGCTTTTGTGGTCACCTACTTCACGGGGATTGAAGGTAACTGCTACGTTGATAACTGATGAATATCCTGCTTAAACAATGTGAAGGACTAATACTGTAAAAGTGGAGATTTAAAACTAAAATTCTCCACAACAAATAAGATTGTATTTCATTGTTTAGAACTGTTAATGTTGCAATTGACTGACTCACCAACTATAGATTGTATCAGTTCTTTACATAACTCTCTTTTTGAAGTCAGTGTACCAATAACAAACCACATCCCAAACACTTTTGGTGAAGGTACATTACGAGAGCACGGTCCCTTACAATATCAAAGATAATTGCAATCAGGTTCAACTTTATTTAAAAAAAAGTGATCGGGAGTATCGTAACATTCTCGGGTTGTTCCTTTTGGGAGCGATAGTCCAGACTGAGACCCAGCTAGCATCTTTAGAATTCACCTACCGGGATAAACTCAAATGGGCCAAGGTTGCAACAATTGTCACCAGGGGAGGGTGCCTCACACACTTGGGGGAAGGGAGAGAGTTATGGATTTGTTGATCACTGCGCACCAGGTCCACGACCCCACAGACGTGATAAAGTCTGTTCTTTATCCCTCGCCCAGACAAACCGTTCTCCAGGCCATTTGGATCCGGATACTTGTAGCAACATGACATCATACCGGAATTCCATGTCATTAGACAGGATAAAGAATGCAGATGACAGCCATCACCCTGGATGGAGAAACCATCCAGGTCAATCACAACCAAACATTATTCTGGAATTCCGTGACACCAGACCAGAAGACTACAAAAAAAATAACCTACACAGCAAACCCTTATCCAGACCATTTGGACCCAGACATCTGTTGCAATGCGATGGACAGCGGGGTAAGCCCCCACCACCCCTGGGATTTTCCAGAATCCATAACTGGCACTTTTGATCGGCTCACGATGCCCAAGGTTTACTACTCAGACTTTCAATTGCCTTAGCCAACCTTTTATCCCCGAGCCCTAACTCACATATCACCTTTAACTTAACTCACACCCCTCGCCACAGAACAGACCAGACCAACGTCGAAAGAGCTGCAAGCCAAGACCACGCAAGGTCCATGAACAGTGGCATCTGAAAGAAGGAACCAAGTGCCCCAGGCCCGTCCCTGTCGCATGTTGACCAAACCGTCCTCTGTCTGTCTACCTTCTCACAAACTTTAGATTTGTTTTTTAAATGCTAAAAATAGCACTATCTGAAGTAACCCATTGCATTTAGGGTTCGGGATTGATTTAGGAAAGGAATAGGCCCGGTGTGTTTCGCCCCTTCTAGGGCTCATCAGAGATCAAAAAAGGGTTTCTGGGAGGATGAGGTTTAGGAACGATTAGGTTTTAGTAAGAATGGAAAAAGTCCTAACAGCAAAAAATACAGCACTCCGACCCAACTCACTGTTTTACCGCTGCTCCCCTTCTGTCTCCGGAAGTCATCTGAGCAAACAAGTCCCAGAGCTCGGTATTTAAGCTCAATAAGCTCCTCCCATATTGTCAGGTGACCTGACTGCCCATTATAAAATTAACCCTATGCACTACACTTAGTTCCTAAAAAAGGTTAACTTTGAATAACGTTTACTGGTTTTTTTCACCCGTGGAGACACTAATTTTCAAAGGACACCGTGCAAATACAGAAACATTTCCTTTCTGCAACCACATTGAAAAACAGTACTTTGTTCGTTTCGACTTTTCTAATTGAATTCAACCCAACTATTTACAATCTATTTTAATGACTTGAATGAATGGGCCAAGTGTAGTGTAGCCAAGTTTGCTGACGATAAGGATGGGAGGAAAAGCAATGTGTGAGGTAACAAAACCTGCAAAAGGACATACAGGCTAAGTGATTGGGCAAAAATTTGGCAGATGGAGTATAATGTTGGAAAATGTAAGGTTATGCACTTTGGCAGAAAACATCGAAGAGCAAGTTATTATTTAAATGGAGAAAAATTGTAAAGTGCTGCAGTACAGCAAGACCTGGGGTCCTGGTGCATGAAACACCAAAGGTTAGTATGCAGATACAGCAAGTAATCAGGAAGGCCAATGGTATCTTGGCCTTTATTGCAAAGGGGATGGAGTATTAAAGCAGGGAAGTCTTACTACATTTATACAGGGTATTGATGAGGCCACACATGGAATACTGTGAATAGTTAGTTTCCATATTTAAGGATAAACTTGCTTTGGAGGCAGTTCAGAGAAGGTTCACCAGGTTGATTCCAGAGATGAAGGGGTTGACATGAGGAAAGGTCGAGCCTCTACTCATTGGAATTCACTTCACTTGACTGTATTTATTAAAGTTGAACAAAAAGGCTCTTGGCCTGCAAGGTATACCGCGTTATTAGGATTTAGTCAATTTGTAGGTTCTGCCATCTTAAAAGCAGAAAACTGCGCATTCCCAGAGGGCATCTCTCCCTCTCTTGTATCGGGGACGGGTGTATACCAGGAAAAAGAGAGAAGGAGAGAAGGAAGGACAATGGAGAGAGAGGTGAAAAGTGGAAGAGTGAAAGGAGAAATTGGAGGGCAAAGAGAGAAACAAAAATATAATAGAATGGAGAGAGGAGATAGAAAAGAGAGAAAGGTCAGAGGGAAAGTGTAAGAGAAAAGGAATGAAACAGGAAGAATGGAGAGAGAAAGGGAGAAAGAGGATTAAGAAAAAGGACACTTATGTCATTACAGCTAAATAATTTAGAATCTGCAGCATATAGAAAGTTGAGGCAAAATTAACAAGGATATTAGAAATGCTAAGAGAGAGCACGAGAAATTCTTCGCCAGTAAAATTAAAGGAAAACCCCAAGATGTTCTATAAATATATTAAGAGTAAGAAGGGAACTAAAGAAAGGATCGGGCCTATTAGAGGCCATGAGGGTAATCTTTGTGTGGAAGTGGAAGATGTTGGTAGGGTTCTTAATGAATACTTTGCATCTGTTTTCACAAAGGAAAGAGGTATTGCAGATACTGCTATAGAGGAGGAGTGTGATATTCTTGATGAAATAAATAGTGGAGGGGGGGGGAGTATTAATGGGTTTAGCAGCTTTGATATGTCCCCAGGCCCAGATGAAATGCATCCCAGGCTGTTGAGCAAAGTAAGAGGAAATAGCAGAAGTCTTGACCATCATTTTCCAGTCCTCTTTGGATCTGGGCATGGTGCCGGAGGATTGGAGGACTGCTAATGTAGTACCCTTGTTATAGAAGGGGAAAAGGGATAGACCGAGTAATTACAGGCCTGTCAGCCTAACCTCAGTGGTGGGAAAATTATTGGAACAATTGTACAATACTTTGGTTCGGCCACAGCTGGAATACTGCGTGCAGTTCTGGTCGCCGTATTATAGAAAGGACGTGATTGCACTCGAGAGGGTGCAGAGGAGATTTACTAGGATGCTGCCTGGAATGGAGAATCTTAGTTATGAAGACAGATTGGATAGGCTGGGTTTGTTCTCATTACAACAGAGGAGGTTGAGAGGAGACCTCATTGAGGTGTACAAAATATTGAGGGGCCTGGGCATAGTGCATAGTAAGGGGTCATTTCCATTTATGGAGGGGTCTATTACGAGGGGGCATAGTTTTAAGGTGGTTGGTGGAAGCTTTAGAGGGGATTTGAGGGGGGGCTTCTTTACGTTGAGGGTTGTGGGGATCTGGAACTCGCTGCCTGGAAGGGTGGTGGATGCTGAAACCCTCACCACTTTTGAGATGGTTGGATGGGCACTTGAAGTGCCATAACTTGCAGGGTTACGGACCTAGAGCTGCTAATTGGGATTAGACTGGATTACCTTTTGTTGGATTGCACAGATATGGTAAGTACTGCAGGGAATAGAATACGACCAGGGTGAACTCCTGGACTAGTTTTGATTGCCTGGATGGGTTGGAGAGGAATTTTCCCAGATTTTTCTCTCCCTAAATTGGCCTGGGTTTTTATCTGGTTTTTGCCTCTCCCAGGAGATCACATGGCTCCGGTTGGGGTGGAGTGTAGATGTTTTCAGTATAAGCGGTGTCGCAGTAGTGTGGGGCGGACTGGTTGGGCTGGGTGCTCTTTGCCTTTCTGTCCTTGTTCATTGGTTTATATGTAACCTTTAGGGCTGCTGACCGAGGGCCATGCGGCTCTTTGTCGGCCGGCGTGGACACAATGGGCCAAAAAGGTATCCTTCTGCACTGTATGTTTCTATGTTCTATGTTCCTATGTTTCTAAAGGGAGAAAGAAATGCGATAGAGAAATAGAATCCAGAGAGGCAAAGAGAAAATAGGGAGAATAGAGAAATACAAGAGTGAACTGGAAAAGGATGAAAGGAACAGCACAAGAAAGGATGAAAAGGGAGAAACTGAGAAAGGAGAAAAGGCGAGATTGGTGCGAGAAAAACAACAAGAGTGAGAAATGAGAGAGAATGAGAAAAATTAGTGATACTCACCACCACACATGGTCAGCACTCATCATCGCCACCTTCTCGCAGACCCTTGACCCACAGCTCGGAAAACTTTCTCCCACACCGGGGCACAGAACCTGGAACAGGCAGAGGGGGGACTGCAGTAAAAGCTCAGAGTTTCACACACGGAGTCTCTCTCACAAACAGAGTTCACATACACACATTCAGCACAGCACTGTCTAATCATTCGACAATACAACTACATTTCCTGGACAGAGACCGCCAAACTTTAAAGACAGAAACAGAGATACAGTTACATTACTTGGAGAGACCTGTCTGCAGCACCAAGACTGAAAGCTAGCTCTGGAAGCCCTTAAATAGCCCAGCTGTCAAAATGCCTCAACCTCCCAGTGTGCTGATTCCTCCACCTTAAGCCTCCCCCCACCCCACCCAGCTGTGGGAGGATCCAAGGAGATTTTTTTCTGTAACGGGGGTAGGGGGTGTGGAGAGGAGGCATAACCTGCTGTATCCCAAATGGTTCCTTCATGTGTCTGCTCTCCCTCCCCCAGGCCCCTGAGTGCAGACAGGCAGAGGCTGGGCTGATGGACCTTGGGGAGCCTCACTCAGGTACATTATCCTGCTCCCTCACTGAGTCTCTTGCTGAAGGAATCTGGTTTGATGGGTTCCCCCCTGCTTGCACCCTTTTTGCTGGCTCCCTGTTTAACCCCGGGCTTCCTCCCCTTTCCCCAGCCGATCCTGTGTCGTGTGCGGTGAGTGAGAATCATGTCACTGCCCCTGAGGATTATACAGTGTGTGCCTCCTAACAGTGCCTCTGGGGTTCATGAGGACTCATTGTCTACTCTAACTGGGCAACTTTAGCTCACTGTACAACATGCTATTAAATGAGGCTTTTCAGTGATTCCTGTTTCAGACAACCAGACTGACTGACTTTACTGACTGCCTCCCTCTGCTGGTCTCTATATCACAGCTCACTGTCTCTGTCTCCCCCTGCTGGTGTCTCCCTATATCACACCTGTTACATCTCACTGCCTCCCCCTGCTGGTGTCTCCCTATATCACACCTGTTACATCTCACTGCCTCCCTCTGCTGGGGTCTCCCTATATCACAGCTGTTACAGCTCACTGCCTCCCCCTGCTGGGGTCTCCCTATATCACAGCTGTTACACCTCATTGCCTCCCCCTGCTGGGGTCTCCCTATATCACACCTGTTACACCTCACTGCCTCCCCCTCTGGTGTCTCCCTATATCACACCTGTTACACCTCACTGCCTCCCTCTGCTGGTGTCTCCATATATCACAGCTGTTACACCTCACTGCCTCCCCCTCTGGTGTCTCCCTATATCACACCTGTTACACCTCACTGCCTCCCTCTGCTGGTGTCTCCCTATATCACACCTGTTACATCTCACTGCCTCCCCCTGCTGGGGTCTCCCTATATCACACCTGTTACACCTCACTGCCTCCCCCTCTGGTGTCTCCCTATATCACAGCTGTTACACCTCACTGCCTCCCCCTGCTGGGGTCTCCCTATATCACACCTGTTACACCTCACTGCCTCCCCCTGCTGGGGTCTCCCTATATCACAGCTGTTACACCTCACTGCCTCCCCCTGCTGGGGTCTCCCTATATCACAGCTGTTACACCTCACTGCCTCCCCCTGCTGAGTCTCCCTATATCACAGCTGTTACACCTCACTGCCTCCCCCTGCTGGGGTCTCCCTATATCACAGCTGTTACACCTCACTGCCTCCCCCTGCTGGGGTCTCCCTATATCACAGCTGTTACACCTCACTGCCTCCCCCTGCTGAGTCTCCCTATATCACAGCTTGCTCAGTCTCACATGTGGCAATTCAAAAGTGGTTCCTTGCAGAATTAAGAACACCTGTCAGCAGAAAGGGTGAACTTCTTTGAATTTATATGAAGGTGGAACAAAACATTGTCTCATGTCAGTGAGTCATTTCACGTAAAATTAAGAAAAACTTTCTCCAAACAACCAAACGCCATCTTTTATTTGTTCTAGCAAAAAAATCATAAGGTGTCTATTTTCTCCTCAATGTGAAAGTCTCATTTCCAGAACCAGACATTCACACTTTGAAATAACCAGAATTTCACCATGGCCACAATGAAAGTCGGATTTTCATTGGTTAATTAACCTCAACAACTTTAATTTTCAAGGTACACCACGAAAAGAAACTTTCCCTTTCTGCGAACAAATTCAAAAGACAGTCCCTCCCGTTCTCTCTCTCTCACACTCTCTCTCCCTCCCACTCTCTCTCTCTCTCTGCTCGCTCCTCTCTCTCGCTCCCTGCCGCTCTCTCCCTCTCTCTCTCTCCCACCTGCTCCTCTCTCTCTCTCCCTCCCGCTCTCTCTCTCTCTCTCTCCCTCCCTCCCGCTCTCTCTCTCTCCCTCATGC
This sequence comes from Pristiophorus japonicus, assembly GCF_044704955.1. Lineage (NCBI taxonomy): Eukaryota > Metazoa > Chordata > Chondrichthyes > Pristiophoridae > Pristiophorus > Pristiophorus japonicus. The sequence goes on along the minus strand of NC_091994.1, from coordinate 116,964,191 downwards.
TCTCTCTCTCTCCCCCCACTTCTCTCTCTCTCTCTCCGCCCGCTCCTCTCTCTCTCTCTCTCGCCCCCGCTCTCTCCCCCTCTCTCTCTCTCTCGTTCTCTCCCTCCTGCTCTCTCTCTCTCTCTCCCCCCATGTTTTGGATCAATAATAATAGACCCAGGTTCAGGATGAATGTTAAATAAGAGACAAGACAAATGAAGTAAAGAATAAAACACAGTTTACTGAGAGAAAAGAAACATTAATAATACAGTTTACAAAGAAAAGAGAAGTATGATAAGATGCAACAACGCTCACGGCCTTCCGCCCGTCAGGAACTCCACAAGCGACGGCTGGTCTGGAGCATTGGGGGTCCCGGCACCGCTCGCAAATCACGGTCCAAGGTGAAGTTCGAAGAGCTACGGGACAGTGCTGTACCTTTATACTGTCAAATAAACATACTATTGAACAAAACATGGGTGCATGTGGCTTATGGCCAACTCCTAATCTGTAAGGCCCCAGGTGCTTGTCCACAAAGCATGAGAGCTCAAGCCACGGACCATCTCATAACAAGCTGGTGTGCGTCTCAAGGTCGCTCCCTCTCTCTCTCTCAAAATAGCAACAACATTCTACAGGGCATGGGAGCAGAGACACCCTATGAATGACTAAATATCGTAATTAACCCTATGTGATTAACCCCATACAATACACCCCACTCTCTCTCTCCCCGCTCTCTCTCTCTCTCTCCGCCCACTCCTCTCTCTCTCTCTCTCCCTCCCACTCTCTCTCTATTTCTTTCCCTCTCCCCCTATGGCTCTCTCTCTCTCCCCCCGCTCTCTCTCTCCCTGCTCGCGATCTCTCCCCCCATTCTTTCTCTCTCTCTCTCTCCGCCCCCCCCGCCCTCTCTCTCTCTCTCTCTCTCCTGCTCTCTCTCTCTCTCTGCCGTGCTCTCTCTCTCTCTCTCTCCCTCTCCCCCTCCTGCTCTCTGGCTCATTCTGCTCCTCCTTCACTCGCTCTCTCGCTCTCCCCCCTCCTTTCGTGTGCTCTCTCTCGCTCTCTGCCGTGCACTTTCTCTCCCCCTCCCTCTCTCCCTCCCGCGCACTCTCTCTCTCGCTACCTTTCTTGCGCTCTCTCTTTCCCAACACATTCCTCCCTCTCTCTCTCTGCACCCGCATGTCTCTCTCTCTCTCTCTCTCCCTCTCTCCCCCTCCTGCTCTCTGGCTCACTCCGCTCCTCCCTCTCTCGCTCGCCCCACTCCTCTCTCGCTCTCTCACTCTTCCCCCCTCCTCTCTTGCTCTGTCGCTCCCCCCGCCTCTCTCTCTTTCTCTCGCTCCACCCCCCTCCTCTCTCTCTCTCTCGCTCACCCCTCTCTCTCGCTCCCCCTATCTCTCTCTCGCGCCCCCCTCCTCTCTCGCCCTCCCCTCCATCTCTCGCTCCCCACCCCCCTCCTCTCTCTCTCTTGCTCCCCCCTCCTCTCTCTTTCTCACTCCCCCCTTATCTCTCTCTCTCGCTCCCTCCTCCACTCCCATTCACTCCCCCTTCCTCTCTCGCTCCCCCTCCTCTTGCTCCCCTCTCCTCTCTCGCTCCCTCTACTCTCTCACCCCCCCTCATCTCTCACTCCCCATCTCCCTCCTCTCTCTCTCTCGCTCCTCCCTCATCTTTCTCTCGCTAACCCCCTCCTCTCTCTGTCACTCCCCCTCATCTCTCCCTCACTCCCCCCTCCTGTCTCGTTCCCCCCTCCTCTCTCTTCCAACCTTCTCTCTCGCTCCCCCTCCTGTCTCCCCTCCTCTCTCACTACCCCCTCCTCTCTCGCCCCGCAACTCCTCTCTCGCAACCCCCTCCGCCCTCGCTCCCCCCTACTCTCTCTCTCTCCCGCTCTCTCTCTCGCTTTCTCTCTCCTCTGCTGTCTCTCTCTCTCTCTCTCTCTCCCTCTCTCCCGTGCTCTCTCTTTCTCTCTCTCTCTCTCCCTCGCTCACTCCTGCAGTCTCTCTCTCCCACCCACTCGCTCTCTCCCTCTCTCTCTGTCTCTGTCTCTACCCGCTCCTCCCTCTCTCTCTCCCCCCGCATGAGTCTCTCACTCTCTCCCCCTCCCGCTCTCTATCTCTGGCTGTCTCGCTCGCCCCCTCCTCCTCTCTCTCGCTCCCCGCCTCCTGTCTCTCTTGCTCCCCCATCTCTCCCTCGCTCCCCCCTCATCTCACCATCGCTCCTCCATCTCTCGCTCCCCATCTCCCTCCTCTCTCTCTCTCACTCCCCCCTTCTCTCTCTTGCTCCCCCCATCATCTCTCTCGCTCCCCCCTCCTACCTCGCTCTCCCGTCCTCTATCACTCCCCCTCCTCTCTCGCTCCTTGGTGCCAGTTAGAAACATAGAAATATAGAAAATAGGTGCAGGAGCGGGCCATTCGTCCCTTCGAACCTGCACCGCCATTCAATAAGATCATGGCTTATCATTCCCTCAGTACCCCACCCCAGCCTTCTCTCCATACCCTCTGATCCCTTTAGCCATAAGGGCCACATCTAACTCCCTTTTGAATATGTCAAATGAACTGGACCCAACAACTTTCTGTGGCAGAGAATTCCACAGGTTCACAATTCTCTGAGTGAAGAAGTTTCTCCTTATCTCAGTCCTAAATAGCTTACAACTTATCCTTAGACTGTTTCCCCTGGTTCTGGACTTCCCCAACATCGGGAACATTCTTCCTGTATCTAACCTGTCCAGTCCCGTCAAAATTGTATATGTTTCTATGAGATCCCCTCGTATTCTTCTAAATTCCAGTGAATTTCAGCCTAGCCGATCTAGTCTTTCCTCATATGTCAGTCCAGCCATCCCTGGAATCAGTCTGGTGAACCTTCGCTGCACTCCCTCAATAGCAAGAACGTCCTTCCTCAGATTAGGAGACCAAAATGTGCACAATATTCAAGGTGAGGCCTCACCAAGGCCCTGTACAACTGCAGCAAGACCTCCCTGCTCCTATACTCAAATTCCCTCGCTATGAAGGCCAGCATGCCATTTGCCTTCTTCACCACCTGCTGTACCTGCATGGTATCCTTCAATGACTGATGTACCATGACACCCAGGTCTCGTTGCACCTCCCCTTTTACTAATCTGTCACCATACAGATAATAATCTGCCTTCATGTTTTTGCCACCAAAGTGGATAACCTCACATCTGCCATGCATTTGCCCACTCACCTAACCTGTCCAAGTCCCCCTGCAGCCTCTTAGCATCCTCCTCACAGCTCACACTGCCACCCAGCTTAGTGTCATGTGCAAACTTGGAGATATTACATTCAATTCCTTCGTCTAAAACATTAATGTATATTGTAAATAGCTGGGGTCCCAGCACTGAACCCTGCGTCACTGCCTGCCATTCTGAAAAGGACCTGTTTATTCCCACTCTTTGCTTCCTGTCTGTCAACCAGTTCTCTATCCACGTCAATACATTACCCCCAATACCATGTGCTTTGATTTTGCACACTAATCTCCTGTGCAGGACCTTGTCAATAGCCTTTTGAAAGTCCAAATACACCACATCCACTGGTTCTCCCTTGTCCACTCTACGAGTTACATCCTCAAAAAATTCTCGAAGATTTGTCAAGCATGATTTCCCTTTTATAAATCCATGCTGACTTGGACCGATCCCATCACTGCTTTCCAAATGCGCTGCTATTGCATCTTTAAGAATTGACTCCAACATTTTCCCCACCACCGATGTCAGGCTAACTGGTCTATAATTACCCATTGTCTCTCTCCCTCCTTTTTTAAAAAGTGGGGTTACTTTAGCTACCCTCCAGTCCATAGGAACTGATCCAGAGTCCATGGAATGTTGGAAAATGATCACCAATGCATCCTCTATTTCGAGGACCACTTCCTTAAGTACTCTGGGATGCAGACTATCAGGCCCTGGGGATTTATCAGCCTTCAGTCCCTTCAATTTTCCTAACACCATTTCCTGACTAATAAAGATTTCACTCAGTTCCCCCTTCTTGTTAGACCCTCGGTCCCCTAGTATTTTCGGGAGGTTATTTGTGTCTTCCTTAGTGAAGGCAGAAGCAAAGTATTTGTTCAATTAGTCTGCCATTTCTTTGTTCTCCATTATAAATTCACCTGATTCTGACTGCAAAGGACCTACATTAGTCTTCACTGATCTTTTTCTCTTCACATATCTATAGAAGCTTTTGCAGTCAGTTTTTATGCTCCCTGCAAGCTTACTCTCAAACTCTATTTTCCCCTTCCTAATTAAACCCTTAGTCCTCCTCTGCTGAATTCTGAATGTCTCCCAGTGCTCAGGTTTGCTTGCTGCACGGCGGGGCAGCCGAGTTTTGGATCACCTCTAGTTTACGTGGGGTAAAATGTGGGAGGCCAGCCAGGAGTGCTTTGGAGCAGTCAGGTCTAGATTTAACAAAGGCATGGATGAGGGTTTCAGCAGCAGATAAGCTGAGGCAGGGGCGGAGGTGGGCGATGTTACGGAGGTGGAAATGGGGCTTTTAGTTATTCCGCGGGTATGTGGTCGAAAGCTCATTTCAGGGTCAAAAATGACCAAAGTTGCGAAGAGTCTGGTTCAGCCTCAGACAGATGCTCGGGAGAAGGGTGAAGTCAGTGGCAAGGGAGTTTGTGGCGGGGACAGAAGACAATGGCTTCGGTCCTCCCAATATATAATTGGAGAAAATTTCTGCTCATCCAGTACTAGATGTCAGACAAGCAGTCTGACAATCAATAATGCAAGTATTAAATATCTAAAACAAAGGCATAATAAATAATATCAATAATGCAAATATTAATGCTATATTACAAATGCTGAATGTTTACATCTGTTCAGTAATTAAGAATACATGTATAATATTGTGTAATTATGTACAGCATGGAATTACGATGAATTTGCAGCACAGAAAGAGAACATTTTACCGAACTGGTCCTAACGCTGTTTATGTTCCCCACGAGCCTCCTCCCATCCGTCTACATCGAACCCTATCAACATCTCCTTCTATTCCTTTCCCTCTGTGTGTTCATGAAGCTCAGCCATGAATAATCTCTGCCTCTCGCCTCAGCCTCTCTGTGTGGTGGCGAGCTCCACATTCTCACCCCTCTCTGGGTAAAGAAGTTTCTCCCAAATTCCCCACTGGATTTATTAGTGATGATCTTATATTGGTGGCTCCCGAGATCTCATCTCGCCCCTAAGTGGAAACATCTCCTATACGTTTACCGCCATCACTTTAAAGACCTGTATCAGGTTCCCCCCCTTCAGCCTTCTCCTTACCAGAGAAAAGAGCCCCCACCAGTTCAGTCTTTGCTGAGAGTTATAACATCTCAGTTCTGGTCTCACCTTGCCAATCCTTCATCGCACCCTCTCCAGTGCCTCGACATCCTTTTTGTGTAATATGGAGACCAAATCATGGAATACCTATCACAAATCCAAAGGTTCTCAATCTGATCAGTAATTAAAAGTATAAATAATAAGTGTAAGAATTTCACTTTAAACTCCATGTTTGAACCTTCACACTCAGATTTCCGCCCCTGCCACAGCCCTGAAACTGTCCTGATGCAAGTCACAAACCAGAAGTGCCTTGGGAAGTTTTTCTACATAAAGACATTAAATAAGCACAGTGCAGTTTGTTTATAATGAAAATGACTTACTCAGGTAACCCAGAATCAGCAGCAGAGTCATCATCGTACTGGGGGATATTCTGGAAGTGAACACAAGGAATTATTATTAGAGAGAATTGGGAGATCAGAGGGAACTTTAAATAGGGAGTTGGACAGGTGGGGATATCAATTTATAATCGGGGAACTACACCTCTCTCCCTCACTGGGACACCGACAGACATTCGACATAAACTCCATATTCCGCCCCACCACAGCCCTCAAACTGCCCGAATGCATTGCCCGCCACGTCTCGGTGACTAGCACTCGCCTCTCAGTCAGTAGGTGCTGGGTTCAAGCCCAACTCCAGGGACTCGAGAAATAAATCCAGACTCACACTCCCAGTGCAGAGGTGAGCTCTTCCTCCCTCCCTTACTGGGACCCTACAGACAGAGGTGAGCTCTCCCTCCCTCCGTCACTGGGACACTACAGACAGAGGTGAGCTCTCCCTCTCTCCCTCACTGGGACCCTACAGACAGCGGTGAGCTCTCCCTCTCTCCATCACTGGGTCCTTACAGACAGAGGTGAGCTCTATCGCTCTCCCTCACTGGGTCCCTACAGACAGAGGTGAGCCCTCCTTCGCTCCCTCACTAGGCTTTACCGACAGAGGTCAGCTCTCCCTCTCTCCCTCACTGGGACCCTACAGACAGAGGTGAGCTCTCCCTCTCTCCCTCACTTAAGGAAGGATATACTAGCTTTGGAGGGGGTACAGATACGATACACTGGACTGATTCCGGAGATGAGAGGGTTACCTTATGATGATAGATTGAGTAGACTGGGTCTTTACTCGTTGGAGTTCAGAAGGATGAGGGGTGATCTTTTTGAAACATTTAAAATAATGAAATGGATAGACAAGATAGAGACAGAGAGGTTGTTTCCACTAGTCGGGGAAACTAGAACTAGGGGGCACAGCCTCAAAATATGGGGGAGCCAATTTAAAACCGAGTTGATAAGGATTTGCTTCTCACAGAGCGTTGTGAGTCGGTGGAATTCTCTGCCCAAGGAAGCAGTTGAGGCTAGCTCATTGAATGTATTCAAATCACAGACAGAGAGATTTTTAACCAATGAGGGAATTAAGGGTTATGGGGAGCGGGCAGGTAAGTGGATCTGAGTCCACGGCCACATCAGCCATGGTCTTGCTGAATGGCGGAGCAGGCTCGATGGGCTAGATGGCCTACTCCTGTTCCTAATTCTTATGTTCTTATGGGACCCTACAGACAGCGGTGAGCTCTCCCTCTCTCCCTCACTGGGACCCTACAAACAGAGGTGAGCGCTATCTCTCTTCCTCACTGGGACTATACAGACAGAGGTGAGCTCTATCTGTCTCCCTCACTGGGACCCTACAAACAGAGGTGAGCTCTCCCTCTCTCCCTCACTGGGACCCTACAAACAGAGGTGAGCTCTCCCTCTCTCCCTCACTAGGACCCTACAAACAGAGGTGAGCTCTATCTGTCTCCCTTACTGGGACCCTACAGACAGAGATGAGCTCTCCCTCTCTCCCTCACTGGGACCCTACAGACAGAAGTGAGCTATCTCTCTCCCTCACTGGGACCCTACAGACAGAGGTGAGCTCTCCCTCTCTCCCTCACTAGGACCCTACAAACAGAGGTGAGCTCTATCTGTCTCCCTTACTGGGACGCTACAGACAGAGATGAGCTCTCCCTCTCTCCCTCACTGGGACCCTACAGACAGAGGTGATCTCTCCCTCTCTCCCTCACTAGGACCCTACAAACAGAGGTGACCTCTATCTCTCTCCCTCACTGGGACCCGACAGACAGAGGTGAGCTTTCCCTCTCTCCCTCACTAGGACCCTACAAACAGAGGTGAGCTCTATCTGTCTCCCTTACTGGGACCCTACAGACAGAGATGAGCTCTCCCTCTCTCCCTCACTGGGACCCTACAGACAGAAGTGAGCTATCTCTCTCCCTCACTGGGACCCTACAGACAGAGGTGAGCTCTATCTCTCTCCCTCACTGGGACCCTACAGACAGAGGTGAGCTCTCCTTCTATCCCTCACTGGGACCCGACAGACAGAGGTGAGCGCCATCTCTCTCCCTCACTGGGACCCTACAAACAGAGGTGAGCTCTCCCTCTATCCCTCACTGGGACCCTACAGACAGAGGTGAGCGCTATCTCTCTCCCTCACTGGGACCCTACAGACAGAGGTGAGCTCTCCCTCTCTCCCTCCCTGGGTCCCTACAGACAGACGTGAGCTCTCCCTCTCTCCCTCACTGGGACCCTACAGAGAGGTGAGCTCTATCTCTCTCCCTCACTGGGACCCTACAGACAGAGGTGAGCTCCCCCTCTCTCCCTCACTGGGACCCTACAGACAGAGGTGAGCTCTATCTCTCTCCCTCACTGGGACCCTACAAACAGAGGTGAGCTCCCCTTCTCTCCCTCACTGGGACCCTACAGACAGAGGTGAGCTCCCCCTCTCTCCCTCACTGGACCCTACAGAGAGGTGAGCTCTCCCTCTCTCCCTCACTGGGACCCTACAGACAGAGGTGAGCTCTCCCTCTCTCCCTCACTGGGACCCTACAGACAGAGGTGAGCTCTCCCTCTTTCCCTCACTGGGACCCGACAGACAGAGGTGAGCTCTCCCTCTTTCCCTCACTGGAACCCGACAGACAGAGGTGAGCTCTATCTCTCTCCCTCACTGGGAAGCTAAAGACAAAGGTGAGCTCTCCCTCTCTCCATCACCGGGTCCCTACAGACAGGTGAGCTCTACTTCTCTCCCTCACTGGGACCCTACAGACAGAGGTGAGCTCTATCTCTCTCCCTCACTGGGACCCTACAGACAGAGGTGAGCTCTCCCTCTATCCCTCACTGGGACACTACAGACAGAGGTGAGCGCTATCTCTCTCCCTCACTGGGTCCCTACAGACAGACGTGAGCTCTTCCTCTCTCCCTCACTGGGACCCTACAGACAGAGGTGAGCTCTATCTCTCTCCCTCATTGGGACCTTACAGACAGAGGTGAGCTCTCCCTCTCTCCCTCATTGGGACCCTACAGACAGAGGTGAGCTCTCCTTCTCTCCCTCACTGGGACCCTACAGACAGAGGTGAGCGCTATCTCTCTCCCTCACTGGGTCCCTACAGACAGACGTGAGCTCTCCCTCTCTCCCTCATTGGGACCTTACAGACAGAGGTGAGCTCTCCCTCTCTCCCTCATTGGGACCCTACAGACAGAGGTGAGCTCTCCTTCTCTCCCTCACTGGGACCCTACAGACAGAGGTGAGCTCTCCCTACCTCCCCCACTGGGATCCTACAAACAGAGGTGAGCTCTCCCTCTCTCCCTCACTGGGACCCTACAGACAGAGGTGAGCTCTACCTCTCTCCCTCACTGGGGCTCTACAGACAGAGGTGAGCTCTCCCTCTCTCCCTCTCTCCCTCACTGGGACCCAACAGACAGAGGTGAGCTCTATCTCTCCCTCAATGGGTCCCGACAGACAGAGGTGAGCTCTCCATCTCTCTCTCACTGGGATACTACAGACAGAGGTGAGCTCTATCTCTCTCCCTCACTGGGACCCTACAGACAGGTGAGCTCTCCCTCTCTCCCTCACTGGAACCCTACAGACAGAGATGAGCTCTATCTCTCTCCCTCACTGGGACCCTACAGACAGAGGTGAGCTCTATCTCTCTCCCTCACTGGGACCCTACAGACAGAGGTGAGCTCTCCCTCTATCCCTCACTGGGACACTACAGACAGAGGTGAGCGCTATCTCTCTCCCTCACTGGGTCCCTACAGACAGACGTGAGCTCTTCCTCTCTCCCTCACTGGGACCCTACAGACAGAGGTGAGCTCTATCTCTCTCCCTCATTGGGACCTTACAGACAGAGGTGAGCTCTCCCTCTCTCCCTCATTGGGACCCTACAGACAGAGGTGAGCTCTCCTTCTCTCCCTCACTGGGACCCTACAGACAGAGGTGAGCGCTATCTCTCTCCCTCACTGGGTCCCTACAGACAGACGTGAGCTCTCCCTCTCTCCCTCATTGGGACCTTACAGACAGAGGTGAGCTCTCCCTCTCTCCCTCATTGGGACCCTACAGACAGAGGTGAGCTCTCCTTCTCTCCCTCACTGGGACCCTACAGACAGAGGTGAGCTCTCCCTACCTCCCCCACTGGGATCCTACAAACAGAGGTGAGCTCTCCCTCTCTCCCTCACTGGGACCCTACAGACAGAGGTGAGCTCTACCTCTCTCCCTCACTGGGGCTCTACAGACAGAGGTGAGCTCTCCCTCTCTCCCTCTCTCCCTCACTGGGACCCAACAGACAGAGGTGAGCTCTATCTCTCCCTCAATGGGTCCCGACAGACAGAGGTGAGCTCTCCATCTCTCTCTCACTGGGATACTACAGACAGAGGTGAGCTCTATCTCTCTCCCTCACTGGGACCCTACAGACAGGTGAGCTCTCCCTCTCTCCCTCACTGGAACCCTACAGACAGAGATGAGCTCTATCTCTCTCCCTCACTGGGACCCTACAGACAGATGTGAGCTCTCCCTCTATCCCTCACTGGGACCCTACAGACAGGTGAGCTCTCCCTCTCTCCCTCACTGGGACCCTACAGACAGAGGTGAGCACTATCTCTCTCCCTCACTGGGACCCTACAGACAGAGATGAGCTCTATCTCTCTCCCTCACTGGGACCCTACAGACAGAGGTGAGCTCTCCCTCTATCCCTCACTGGGACCCTACAGACAGTGGTGAGCTCTATCTCTCTCCCTCACTGGGTCCCTACAGACAGAGGTGAGCTCTCCCTCTATCCCTCACTGGGTCCCTACAGACAGAGGTGAGCTATCCCTCTCTCCCTCACTGGGACCGTACAGACAGAGGTGAGCTCTCCCTCTCTCCCTCACTGGGACCCTACGGGCAGAGGGGAGCTCTTCCTCACTGGGACCCTACAGACAGAGGCGAGCTCTATCCCTCTCCCTCACTGGGACCCTACAGACAGAGGTGAGCTCTCCCTCTCTCCCTCACTGGGACCCGATAGACAGAGGTGAGCTCTATCTCTCACCCTCACTGGGACCCTACAGACAGAGGTGAGCTCTCCCTCTCTCCCTCACTGGGTCCGTACAGGCAGAGGTGAGCTCTATCTCTCTCCCTCACTGGGTCCCTACAGACAGAGGTGAGCTCTCACTCTCTCCCTCACTGGGTCTCTACAGACAGAGGTGAGCTCCATCTCTCTCCCTCACTGGGACCCGACAGACAGAGGTGAGCTCTATCTCTCCCTCACTGGGATCCGACCGACAGAGGTGAGCTCTATCTCTCTCCCTCACTGGGACCCTACAGACAGAGGTGAGCTCTCCCTCTCTCCCTCACTGGAAATCCTACAGACAGAGGTGAGCTCTCACTCTCTCCCTCATTGGTCCCTACAGACAGAGGTGAGCTCTATCTCTCTCCCTCACTGCGTCCATACAGACAGAGGTGAGCTCTATCTCTCTCCCTCACTGGGTCCCTACAGACAGAGGTGAGCTCTATCTCTCTCCCTCACTGGGACCCTACAGACAGAGGTGAGCTCTCCCTCTCTCCCTCACTGGATCCCTACAGACAGAGGTGAGCTCTCACTCTCTCCCTCATTGGTCCCTACAGACAGAGGTGAGCTCTATCTCTCTCCCTCACTGCGTCCCTACAGACAGAGGTGAGCTCTATCTCTCTCCCTCACTGGGACCCTACAGACAGAGGTGAGCTCTATCTTTCTCCCTCACTGGATCCCTACAGACAGAGGTGAGCTCTCACTCTCTCCCTTACTGGGTCCCTACAGACAGAGGTGAGCTCTCCCTCTCTTTCTCACTGGGACCCTACAGACAGAGGTGATCTCTATCTCTCCCTCACTGGATCCCTACAGACAGAGGTGAGCTCTCACTCTCTCCCTCACTGGGTCCCTAGAGACAGAGGTGAGCTCTCCCTCTCTCCCTCATTGGGTCCCTACAGACAGAGGTGAGCTCGATCTCTCTCCTTTCACTTGGTCCCTACAGACAGAGTTGAGCTCTCCCTCTCTTCCTCACTGGGATCCTACAGACATAGGTGAGCTCTCCCTCGCTCCCTCACTTGGACTCTACAGACAGAGGTGAGCTCTCTCTCTCTCTCTCCATGGGACCCGACAGACAGAGGTGAGCTCTCCCTTTCTCCCTCACTGGGACCCTACAGACAGAGGTGAGCTCTATCTCTCTCCCTCACTGGGACACGACAGTCAGAGATCAGCTCTCCCTCTCTTCCTCACTGGGATCCTACAGACAGAGGGGAGCTCATCCTCTCTCCCTCAGTGGGTCCCTACAGACAGAGGCGAGCTCTCCCTCTCTCCCTCACTGGGACCCTACAGACAGAGATGAGCTCTGCCTCTGTGTCTCACTGGGACCCTACAGACAGAGGTGAGCTCTATCTCTCTCCCGCCCTGGGACCCTACAGACAGAGGTGAGCTCTATCTCTCTCCCTCACTGGGACCCTACATATAGAGGTGAGCTCTATCTCTCACTCACTGGGACCCTACCGACGGAGGTGAGCTCTCACTCTCTCCCTCACTGGATCCCTACAGACAGAGGTGAGCTCTCACTCTCTCCCTCACTGGGTCCCGACAGACAGAGGTGAGCTCTCCCTCTCTCCCACACTGGGAACCGACACACAGAGGTGAGCTCTCCCTCTCTCCCTCACTGGGACTCTACAGACAGAGGTGAGCTCTATCTCTCTCCCTCACTGCGAACCTACAGACAGAGGTGAGCTCTATCTTTCCCTCACTGGGACGCTTCCGACAGAGGTGAGCTCTCACTCTCTCCCTCACTGGTTCCCTACAGACAGAAGTGAGCTCTCCCTTTCTCCCTCACTGGGTCCCTCAAGACAGAGGTGAGCTCTTCCTCTCTCCCTCACTGGGACCGTACAGACAGAGGTGAGCTATTCCTCTCTCCCTCACTGGGACCGTACAGACAGAGGTGAGCTCTCCCTCTCTCCCTCACTGGGACCCTACGGGCAGAGGGGAGGTCTCCCTCAATGGGACCCACCAGACAGAGGCGAGCTCTATCCATCTCCCTCACTGGGACCCTACAGACAGAGGTGAGCTCTCCCTCTCTCCCTCACTGGGTCCCTACAGACAGAGGTGAGCTCTCACTCTCTCCCTCACTGGGTCTCTTCCGACAGAGGTGAGCTCTATCTCTCTCCCTCACTGGGTCCCTACAGACAGAGGTGAGCTCTATCTCTCTCCCTCACTGGGTCCCTACAGACAGAGGTGAGCTCTATCTTTATCCCTCGCTGGATCCCTACAGACAGAGGTGAGCACTCACTCTCTCCCTCATTGGGTCCCTACAGACAGAGGTGAGCTCTATCTCGCTCCCTCACTGGATCCCTACAGACAGAGGTGAGCTCTCCCTCTCTTTCTCACTGGGACCCTACAGACAGAGGTGATCTCTATCTCTCCCTCACTGGGTCCCTACAGACAGAGGTGAGCTCTCACTCTCTCCCTCACTGGGTCCCTAGAGACAGAGGTGAGCTCTCCCTCTCTCCCTCATTGGGTCCCTACAGACAGAGGTGAGCTCTCCCTCTCTTTCTCACTGGGACCCTACAGACAGAGGTGAGCTCTATCTTTATCCCTCGCTGGATCCCTACAGACAGAGTAGAGCTCTCCCTCTCTTTCTCACTGGGACCCTACAGACAGAGGTGATCTCTATCTCTCCCTAACTGGCTCCCTACAGACAGAGGTGAGCTCTCACTCTCTCCCTCACTAGGTCCCTAGAGACAGAGGTGAGCTCTCCCTCTCTCCCTCACTGGATCGCTACACACAGAGGTGAGCTCTCACTCTCTCCCTCACTGGATCCCTACAGACAGAGGTGAGCTCGATCTCTCTCCCTCACTGGATCCCTACAGACAGAGGTGAGCTCTCCCTCTCTTTCTCACTGGGACCCTACAGACAGAGGTGAACTGTCCCTCTCTCCCTCATTGGGTCCCTACACACAGAGGTGAGCTCTCACTCTCTCCCTCACTGGATCCCTACAGACAGAGGTGAGCTCGATCTCTCTCCCTCACTGGATCCCTACAGACAGAGGTGAGCTCTCGCTCTCTTTCTCACTGGGACCCTACAGACAGAGGTGAACTGTCCCTCTCTCCCTCATTGGGTCCCTACAGACAGAGGTGAGCTCTGTCTCTCCCTCACTAGGTCCCTACAGACAGAGGTGAGCTCTCCCTCTCTTCCTCACTGGGATCCTACAGAGGTGAGCTCTCCCTCGCTCCCTCACATGGACTCTACAGACAGAGGTGAGCTCTCTCTCTCTCTCTCCATGGGACCCGACAGACAAAGGTGAGCTCTCTCTCCCTCTCTCCCTCTCTTCCTCACTGGGATCCTACAGACAGAGGTGAGCTCTATCTCTCTCCCTCACTGGGTCCCTACAGACATAGGTGAGCTCTGTCTCTCCCTCACTAGGTCCCTACAGACAGAGGTGAGCTCTATCTCTCTCCCTCACTGGGTCCCTACAGACATAGGTGAGCTCTGTCTCTCCCTCACTTGGTCCCTACAGACAGAGGTCAGCTCTCCCTCTCTTCCTCACTGGGATCCTACAGACAGAGGGGAGCTCTTCCTCTCTCCCTCACTGGGTCCCTACAGACAGAGGTGCGCTCCCCCTTTCTCCCTCACTGGGTCCCTACAGGCAGAGGTGAGCTCTTCCTCTCTCCCTCACTGGGACCGTACAGACAGAGGTGAGCTATCCCTCTCTCCCTCACTGGGACCGTACAGACAGAGTTGAGCTCTCCCTCTCTCCCTCACTGGGACCCTACGGGCAGAGGGGAGGTCTCCCTCAATGGGACCCTACAGACAGAGGCGAGCTCTATCCATCTCCCTCACTGGGACCCTACAGACAGAGGTGCGCTCTCCCTCTCTCCCTCACTGGGTCCCTACAGACAGAGGTGAGCTCTCACTCTCTCCCTCACTGGGTCTCTTCCGACAGAGGTGAGCTCTATCTCTCTCCCTCACTGGGACCCTACAGACAGAGGTGAGCTATCCCTCTCTCCCTCACTGGATCCCTACAGACAGAGGTGAGCTCTCACTCTCTCCCTCACTGGTCCCTACAGACAGAGGTGAGCTCTATCTTCTCCCTCACTGCATCCCTACAGACAGAGGTGAGCTCTATCTCTCTCCCTCACTGGGTCCCTACAGACAGAGGTGAGCTCTATCTCTCTCCCTCACTGGGTCCCTACAGACAGAGGTGAGCTCTATCTTTATCCCTCGCTGGATCCCTACAGACAGAGGTGAGCACTCACTCTCTCCCTCATTGGGTCCCTACAGACAGAGGTGAGCTCTATCTCGCTCCCTCACTGGATCCCTACAGACAGAGGTGAGCTCTCCCTCTCTTTCTCACTGGGACCCTACAGACAGAGGTGATCTCTATCTCTCCCTCACTGGGTCCCTACAGACAGAGGTGAGCTCTCACTCTCTCCCTCACTGGGTCCCTAGAGACAGAGGTGAGCTCTCCCTCTCTCCCTCATTGGGTCCCTACAGACAGAGGTGAGCTCTCCCTCTCTTTCTCACTGGGACCCTACAGACAGAGGTGAGCTCTATCTTTATCCCTCGCTGGATCCCTACAGACAGAGGTGAGCTCTCCCTCTCTTTCTCACTGGGACCCTACAGACAGAGGTGATCTCTATCTCTCCCTCACTGGCTCCCTACAGACAGAGGTGAGCTCTCACTCTCTACCTCACTGGGTCCCTAGAGACAGAGGTGAGCTCTCCCTCTCTCCCTCACTGGATCGCTACACACAGAGGTGAGCTCTCACTCTCTCCCTCACTGGATCCCTACAGACAGAGGTGAGCTCGATCTCTCTCCCTCACTGGATCCCTACAGACAGAGGTGAGCTCTCCCTCTCTTTCTCACTGGGACCCTACAGACAGAGGTGAACTGTCCCTCTCTCCCTCATTGGGTCCCTACACACAGAGGTGAGCTCTCACTCTCTCCCTCACTGGATCCCTACAGACAGAGGTGAGCTCGATCTCTCTCCCTCACTGGATCCCTACAGACAGAGGTGAGCTCTCCCTCTCTTTCTCACTGGGACCCTACAGACAGAGGTGAACTGTCCCTCTCTCCCTCATTGGGTCCCTACAGACAGAGGTGAGCTCTCACTCTCTCCCTCACTGGATCCCTACAGACAGAGGTGATCTCTATCTCTCCCTCACTGGATCCCTACAGACAGAGGTGAGCTCTCCCTCTCTTTCTCACTGGGATCCTACAGACAGAGGTGAGCTCTCCCTCGCTCCCTCACTTGGACTCTACAGACAGAGGTGACCTCTCTCTCTCTCTCTCCATGGGACCCGACAGACAAAGGTGAGCTCTCTCTCCCTCTCTCCCTCTCTTCCTCACTGGGATCCTACAGACAGAGGTGAGCTCTATCTCTCTCCCTCACTGGGTCCCTACAGACATAGGTGAGCTCTGTCTCTCCCTCACTAGGTCCCTACAGACAGAGGTGAGCTCTATCTCTCTCCCTCACTGGGTCCCTACAGACATAGGTGAGCTCTGTCTCTCCCTCACTTGGTCCCTACAGACAGAGGTCAGCTCTCCCTCTCTTCCTCACTGGGATCCTACAGACAGAGGGGAGCTCTTCCTCTCTCCCTCACTGGGTCCCTACAGACAGAGGCGAGCTTTCCTTCACTCCCTCACTGGGACCCTACAGACAGAGGCGTGCTATTCCTCTCTCCCTCACTGGGACCCTACAGACAGAGATGAGCTCTGCCTCTGTGTCTCACTGGGACCCTACAGACAGAGGTGAGCTCTATCTCTCTCCCGCCCTGGGACCCGAGAGACAGAGGTGCGCTCTCCCTTTCTCCCTCACTGGGTCCCTACAGGCAGAGGTGAGCTCTATCTCTCTCCCTCACTGGGACCCGACATATAGAGGTGAGCTCTATCTCTCCCTCACTGGGACCCTACAGACAGAGGTGAGCTCTCACTCTCTCCCTCACTGGGTCCCTGCAGACAGAGGTGAGCTTGATCACTCTCCCTCACTTGGACTCTACAGACAGAGTTTAGCTCTCCCTCCCTCCCTCACTGGGACCCTACACAGAGTGGTGAGCTCTGTCTCTCTCTCTCTCCCTGGGACCCTACAGACAGAGGTGAGCTCTATCTCTCCCTCACTGGGACCCTGCAGACAGAGGTGAGCTCTCCCTCTCTCCCTCACTGGGACCCGACAGACAAAGGTGAGCTCTCCCTCTCTCCCTCTCTCCCTCACTGGGTCCCTAGAGACAGAGGTGAGCTCTCCCTCTCTCCCTCACTGGGACTCTTAAGATGGAGGTGAGCTCTATCTCTCTCCCTCACTGGGACCCTACAGACAGAGGTGAGCTCTATCTCTCTCCCTCACTGGGACCCTACAGACAGAGGTGAGCTCTATCTCTCTCTCTCACTGGGACCCTACAGACAGAGGTCAGCTCGATCTCCCTCCCTCACTGGGTCCCTAGAGACAGAGGTGAGCTCTCCCTCTCTCCCTCACTGGGACCCGTCAGACAAAGGTGAGCTCGCCCTCTCTCCCTCTCTCCCTCACTGGGTCCCTAGAGACAGAGGTGAGCTCTCCCTCGCTCCCTCACTGGGACCCTACAGACAGAGGTGAGCTCTCCCTCGCTCCCTCACTGGGACCCTACAGACAGAGATGAGCTCTGCCTCTGTCTCTCACTGGGACCCTGCAGACAGAGGTGAGCTCTATCTCTCTCCCTCACTGGGACCCTACATACAGAGGTGAGCTCTATCTCTCCCTCACTGGGACCCTACCGACAGAGGTGAGCTCACACTCTCTCCCTCACTGGCAACCTACAGACAGAGGTGAGCTCTCACTCTCTCCCTCACTGGATCCCTACAGACAGAGGTGAGCTCTCACTCTCTCCCTCACTGGGGCCTTACAGTCAGAGGTGAGCTCTATCTATCTCCCTCACTGGGTCCCTACAGACAGAGGTGAGCTCTCCCTCTCTCCCTCACTGGGACCCGACAGACAGAGGTGAGCTCTATCTCTCTCCCTCACTGGGACCCGACAAACAAAGGTCAGCTCTCCCTCTCTCCCTCACTGGGACCCGACAGACAGAGGTGAGCTCTCCTTCTCTCCCTCACTGGGACCCTACAGACAGAGGTGAGCTCTCATTCTCTCCCTCACTGGATCCCTACAGACAGAGGTGAGCTCTCACTCTCTCCCTCACTGGGTCCCTACAGACAGAGGTGAGCTCCATCTCTCTCCCTCACTGGATCCCTACAGACAGAGGTGAGCTCTCCCTCTCTCCCTCACTGGGTCCCGACAGACAGAGGTGAGCTCGATCTCTCTCCCTCACTGGATCCCGACAGAGGTGAGCTCTCACTCTCTCCCTCACTGGGTCCTGACAGACAGAGGCGAGCTCTCCCTCTCTCCTTCACTGGGACCCTACACACAGTGCTGAGCTCTGTCTCTCTCACTCACTGGGACCCTACAGACAGAGGTGAGCTCTATCTCTCCCTCACTGGGACCCGACAGACAGAGGTGAGCTCTATCTCTCTCCCTCACTGGGACCCGACAAACAAAGGTCAGCTCTCCCTCTCTCCCTCACTGGGACCCGACAGACAGAGGTGAGCTCTCCTTCTCTCCCTCACTGGGACCCTACAGACAGAGGCGAGCTCTCCCTCTCTCCCTCACTGGGACCCTACAGACAGAGATGAGCTCTGACTCTGTCTCTCACTGGGAACCTACAGACAGAGGTGAGCTCTATCTCTCTCCCTCACTGGGACCCTACACACAGTGGTGAGCTCTGTCTCTCTCTCTCCGTGGGACCCTACAGACAGAGGTGAGCTCTCCCGTTCTCCCTCACTGGGACCCTACAGACAGAGGTGAGCTCTATCTCTCCCTCACTGGGACCCGACAGACAAAGGTGAGCTGTATCTCTCTCCCTCACTGGGACCCTACAGACAGAGGTCAGCTCTCCCTCTCTCTCTCACTGGGTCCCTAGAGACAGAGGTGAGCTCTCCCTCTCTCCCTCACTAGGACTCTTAAGACGGAGGTGAGCTCTATCTCTCTCCCTCACTGGGACCCTACAGACAGAGGTGAGCTCTCCCTTTCTCCCTCACTGGGACCCTACAGACAGAGGTGAGCTCTCCCTCTCTCCCTCACTGGGTCCCTACAGACAGAGGTGAGCTCTATCTCTCTCCCTCACTGGGACACTACAGACAGAGGTGAGCTCTTCCTTTCTCCCTCACTGGGACCCTACAGACAGAGGTGCGCTCTCCCTCTCTCCCTCACTGGGACCCTACAGACAGAGGGGAGCTCTCCCTCACTGGGACCCTACAGATAGAGGTGAGCTCTCCCTCTCTCCCTCACTGGGTCCCTACAGACAGAGGTGATCTCTCCTTCGGTCCCTCACTGGGACCCTACAGATAGAGGTGAGCTCTATCTCTCTCCCTCACTGGGACCCTACAGACAGAGGTGAGCTCTCCCTTTCTCCCTCATGGGACCCTACAGACAGAGGCGAGCTCTATCTCACTCCCTCACTGGGACCCTGCAGACAGAGGTGAGCTCTCCCTCTCTCCCTCACTGGGACCCTACAGACAGAGTTGAGCTCTCCTCTCTCCCTCACTGGGAGCCTACAGACAGAGGTGAGCTCTATCTCTCCCTCACTGGGTCCCAACAAACAGAGGTGAGCTCGATCTCTCCCCCTCACTGGGACCCTACACACAGAGGTGAGCTCTCCCTCTCTCCCTCACTGGGACTCTACAGACAGAGGTGAGCTCTCCCTCTCTCCCTCACTGGGACTCTACAGAGGTGAGCTCTCCCTCTCTCCCTCACTGGACCCTACAGACTGAGGTGAGCTCTCCCTCTCTCCCTCACTATCACTATCACTAGGGGGTGGTGCTGGACAGGCTAATGGGACTCAAGGTAGACAAGTCCCCTGGTCCTGATGAAATGCATCCCAGGGTATTAAAAGAGATGGCGGAAGTTATAGCAGATGCATTCGTTATAATCTACCAAAATTCTCTGGACTCTGGGGAGGTACCAGTGGATTGGAAAGCAGCTAATGTAACGCCTCTGTTTACAAAAAGGTGGCAGACAAAAGGCAGGTAACTATAGGCCGGTTAGTTTAACATCTGTAGTGGGGAAAATGCTTGAAACTATTATTAAGGAAGAAATAGCGGGACATCTAGATAGGAATAGTGCAATCAAGCAGACGCAACATGGATTCATGAAGGGGAAATCATGTTTAACTAATTTACTGGAATTCTTTGAGGCTATAACGAGCATGGTGGATAGAGGTGGACCGATGGATGTGGTATATTTAGATTTCCAAAAGGCATTCGATAAGGTGCCACACAAAAGGTTACTGCAGAAGATAAAGGTACGCGGAGTCAGAGGAAATGTATTAGCATGGATAGAGAATTGGCTGGCGAACAGAAAGCAAAGAGTCGGGATAAATGGGTCCTTTTCGGGTTGGAAATCGGTAGTTAGTGGTGTGCCACAGGGATCGGTGCTGGGACCACAACTGTTTACAATATACATAGATGACCTGGAAGAGGGGACAGAGTGTAGTGTAACAAAATTTGCAGATGACACAAAGATTAGTGGGAAAGCGGGTTGTGTAGAGGACACAGAGATTTAGATAGGTTAAGCGAATGGGCTAAGGTTTGGCAGATGGAATACAATGTGGGAAAGTGTGAGGTCATCCACCTTGGGGAAAAAAACAGTAAAATGGAATATTATTTGAATGGGGAGAAATTACAACATGCTGTGGTGCAGAGGGACCTGGGGATCCTTGTGCATGAATCCCAAAAAGTTAGTTTGCAGGTGCAGCAGGTAATCAGGAATGTGAATGGAATGTTGGCCTTCATTGCGAGAGGGATGGAGTACAAAAGCAGGGAGGTCTTCTGCAACTGTACAGGGTATTGGTGAGGCCGCACCTGGAGTACTGCGTGCAGTTTTGGTCACCTTACTTAAGGAAGGATATACTAGCTTTGGAGGGGGTACAGAGATGATTCACTCGGCTGATTCTGGAGATGAGGGGGCTACCTTATGATGATAGATTGAGTAGACTGGGTCTTTACTCGTTGGAGTTCAGAAGGATGAGGGGTGATCTGATAGAAACATTTAAAATAATTAAAGGGATAGTCAAGATAGAGGCAGAGAGGTTGTTTCCACTGGTCGGGGAGACTAGAACTAGGGGGCACAGCCTCAAAATACGGGGGAGCCAATTTAAAACCGAGTTGAGAATGAATTTCTTCTCCCAGAGGGTTGTGAATCTGTGGAATTCTCTGCCCAAGGAAGCAGTTGAGGCCGAGCTCATTGAATGTATTCAAGTCACAGATAGATAGATTTTTAACCAATAAGGGAATTAAGGGTTACGGGGAGTGGGCGGGTAAGTGGAGCTGAGTCCACGGCCAGATCAGCCATGGTCTTGATGAATGGCGGAGCAGGTTCGAGGGGCTAGATGGCCTACTCCTGTCCCTAATTCTTATGTTCTTATGTTCTTATGTTTATCATTGGGGTTTCTCTAGAGTGGGGGCAAGTAGTTGGTTGTGGTGCTTACAGAATTAATTATAGACTTATAATAAAGATTTTCTTTGGGAGAACAGCAATTATATGAGACAAAAGCTAAACGTTTTGATAAGATGAGGGAAGAATTAAGTTATACCGAGCTCATGAGCTCAGTGTAAAATAGGTAAGGGAGCCAGCTTTATTAACCGAAGTTACTGGTAACGGGTGGATTCAGTGAGATTCTCCTGACACGGAGATTTATTCCTGAGGAAGTGGAAAGCCAGAGGTTTGCATCTTGCCCCACGCCAGTGAACAGACGTGTTGTGGAAATGACCCAGTGGTTGTTCCCTGTTCTGTGGTGTGACGGTGGAAAGCTGCAGACATGAGCCAGACATGGTCAGGACAGTTGTAGCTCCCGTTGATGGATATTTGGACAAGGGGGAACCTGGAGCTTAGAAAGGAGCAATAAAGTGGGGGACGGGAGTGGGGCATTGTACTGTAAGGGTTTGTGGGGCCAGAATACTGAGCCCAGAACTGGAAGCCCCTTTCATCCCCCGCCCATCGGCTGTGTCTGTAAGCCCCATCTGTGTGTTTAAGTGTTACTGCATGGTCTGTACCGCTCAATAAATCAACCAACACTTAACCTGCACGTGTCAAGAAGCTTATTGATCTGGGAGGAATGGCGGGATCAGCTGATCAGGAAAAGTCAGTGTTTTTCCCCCGGTAAGGAACGCTCGCTGTCCAGTGATTGGTGGAGGGAGGCTGGGGTCAGATGGGATGTCACAGTAACCGGTGGGTGGGGTCTGTCCATCCCAACACCCAGTGCCCCCCCCCCCCCCCCAGTGTAACCGGTGTGTGGGGTCTGTCCATCCCAGCACCCAGTGCCTCCCCCCACAGTGTAACCGGTGGGTGGGGTCTATTCCCCCCCCTCCAGTGTAACAAGTGGGAGGGGTCTATTCCCGCCCCCCCTCCAGTGTAACCGGTGTGTGGGGTCTGTCCATCCCCCCCCCCCCCCCAGTGTAACCGGTGGGTGGGTTCTGTCCATCCCCAGCACCCAGTGTGCCCCCCCCCCCCCCAGTGTAACCGGTGGGTGGGGTCTGTCCATCCCAGCACCCAGTGCCCCCCGCAGTGTAACCGGTGGGTGGGGTCTGTCCATCCCCAGCACCCAGTGTGCCCCCCCCCCAGTGTAACCGGTGGGTGGGATCTATTCCCCCCCCCCCTCCAGTGTAACCAGTGGGAGGGGTCTATTCCCCCCCCTCCAGTGTAACCGGTGGGTGGGGTCTGTCCATCCCAGCACCCAGTGTGCCCCCCCCAGTGTAACCAGTGGGTGGGGTCTGTCCATCCCAGCACTCAGTGCCCCCCACCAGTGTAACCGGTGGGTGGGGTCTGTCCATCCCAGCACCCAGTGTGCCCCCCCCAGTGTAACCAGTGGGTGGGGTCTGTCCATTCCAGCACTCAGTGCCCCCCCCCCAGTGTAACCGGTGGGTGGGGTCTGTCCATCCCAGCACCCAGTGTGCCCCCCCCAGTGTAACCGGTGGGTGGGGTCTGTCCATCCCCAGCACTCAGTGCCCCCTCCCCCAGTGTAACCGGTGGGTGGGGTCTGTCCATCCCCAGCACTCAGTGTGCCCCCCCAGTGTAACCGGTGGGTGGGGTCTGTCCATCCCCAGCACCCAGTGCCCCCCCCGCCAGTGTAACCAGTGGGTGGGGTCTGTCCATCCCCAGCACCCAGTGTGCCCCCCCCCCAGTGTAACCGGTGGGAGGGGTCTATCCCCAGCACCCAGTGCCCCCCCCCCAGTGTAACCGGTGGGAGGGGTCTGTCCATCCCAGCACTCAGTGTGCCCCTCCCCATTGTATTGTGCTCACCTTGGCTGATCCATCTCACTCAAAATGGCTGACACTGAGACATAGGGACGGGAGGAGGCGGTTGAGCCTCTCGAGCGTGTTCCCCCACTCAATGAGATCATGGCTGATCTGTACCTTAACTCCATCTCTCTGCCTTGGTCCCATATCCCTTGATACACTCACCCAACAAAATTCTCAGTATTGAAATTTGCAATTAACCCCCAGCCCCAACAGGTTTCTGTGGGGAGAGAGCCCCAGATTTCAACTACCCTTTGTGTGAAGAAGTTTGGACTGACATCACCCCCTGATCGGTCTAGCTCTAATTTTTGAGGTTATGCCCCTTAAGAACACAAGAAATAGGAACAGGAGTAGCCCATTTGGCCCCTCGAGCCTGCTCTGCCATTCAATAAGATCGTGACTGATCGGATCTGGGCCTCAAGTCCACTTTTCTCCGCGCCATCCCCATAACCCTTAACTCCTCTATAGTGCAATAATCAGTCTGCGGCAGAGAGTTCCAGTGATTCACAACCCGCTGAGAGAATAAATTCCTCCTCATCTCCATCTTAAATGGGCGAGCCCTTATTCTGAAACAAAGCCCCCTGGTACTACATTCCCCAACGAGGGGAAACATCCTCTCAGCATCTACCCTGCCGAGCCCCCTCATTATCTTATACGTTTCAATAAGATCACCTCTCATTCTTCTAAACTCCAAAGAGTATAGGCCCAACAAGGTGCCGCATAAAAGGTTACTGCACAAGATAAAAGTTCACGGGGTTGGGGGTAATATATTAGCATAGATAGAGGATTGGCGAACTAACAGAACAGAGAGTCGGGGTAAATGGTTCATTCTCTGGTTGGTAATCAGTAACTAGTGATGTGCCGCAGGGATCAGTGCTGGGACTCCAACTATTTACAATCTATATTAACGACTTGGAAGAAGGGACTGAGTGTAACATAGCCAAGTTTTCTGATGATACAAAGATGGGAGGAAAAGCAATGTGTGAGGAGGACACACAAAATCTTCAATAGGACATAGACAGGCTAAGTGAGTGGGCAAAAATTTGGCAGATGGAGTATAATGTTGGAAAGTGTGAGGTCATGCACTTTGGCAGAAAAAAAATCAAAGAGCAAGTTATTATTTAAATGGAGAAAGATTGCAAAGTGCCGCAGTACAACAGGACCTGGGGGTACTTGTGCATGAGAAAAAGATGAGTGAAGACAAACGTAGGTCCCTTGCAGTCAGATTCAGGTGAATTTATAACAGGGAACAAAGAAATGGCGGACCAGTTAAACAAATACTTTGGTTCTGTCTTCACGAAGGAAGACACAAATAACCTTCCGGAAAACTAGGGGACCGAGGGTCTAGTGAGAAGGAGGAACTGAAGGAAATCCTTATTAGATGGGAAATTGTGTTAGGGAAATTGATGGGATTGAAGGCCAATAAATCCCTGGGGCCTGATAATCTGCATCCCAAGTACTTCCTTAAGTAGCCCTAGAAATAGTGGATGCATTGGTGATCATTTTCCAACAGTCTATCGAATCTGGATCTGAACCTATGGACTGGAGACTAGTTAATGTATCACCACTTTTTAAGAAAGGAGGGAGAGAGAAAACGGGTAATTATAGACCGGTTAGCCTGACATCAGTCGTGGGGAAAATGTTGGAATCAATTATTAAAGATGAAATAGCAGCGCATTTGGAAAGCAGTGACAGGATCGGTCCAAGCCAGCATGGATTTATGAAAGGGAAATCAAGCTTGACAAATCTTCTGGAATTTTTTGAGGATGTAACTGGTAGAGTGGACAAGGGAGAATCAGTGGATGGGGTGTATTTGGACTTTCAAAAGGCTTTTGACAAGGTCCCACACAAGAGATTGGTGTGCAAAATTAAAGCGCAAGGTATTGGGGGTAATGTACTGACGTGGATAGAGAACTGGTTGGCAGACAGGAAGCAGAGAGTTGGGATAAACGGGTCCTTTTCAGAATGGCAGGCAGTAACTAGTGGGGTGCCACAGAACTCAGTGCTGGGAGCCCAGTTATTTACAATATACATTAATGATTTAGATGAAGGAATTGAGTGTAATATCTCCAAGTTTGCAGATGACACTAAACTGGGTGGCGATGTGAGCTGTGAGGAGGCTGCTAAGAGGCTGCAGGGTGACTTGGACAGGTTAGGTGAGTGGGCAAATGCATGGCAGATGCAGTATAATGTGGATAAATGTGAGGTTATCCACTTTGGTAGCAAAAACACGAAGGCAGAATATTATCTGAATGGTGGCATATTAGGAAAAGGGGAGAAGCAAAACGACCTGGATGTCATGGTACATCAGTCATTGAAAGTTGGCATGCAAGTACAGTAGGCGGTGAAGAAGGCAAATGGTATTTTGGCCTTCATAGCTAGGGGATTTGAGTACTGGAGCAGGGAGGTGTTACTGCAGTTGTACAGGGCCTTCGTGAGGCCTCACCTGGAATATTGTGTCCAGTTTTGGTCTCCTAATCTGAGGAAGGACGTTCTTGCTATTGAGGGAGTGCAGCAAAGGTTCACCAGACTGATTTCCGGGATGGCAGGACTGACATATGAGGAGAGATTGGATCGACTGGGCCTGTATTCACTGGAGTTTAGAAGGATGAGAGGGGATCTCATAGAAACATATAAAATTCTGACAGCACTGGACAGGTTAGATGCAGGAAGAAAGTTCCCAATGTTGGGAAAGTCCAGAACCAGGGGACATAGTCTAAGGATAAGGGGTAAGCCATGCAGGACTGAGATGAGGAGAAACTTCTTCATTCAGAGAGTTGTTAACCTGTGGAATTCCCTACCGCAGAGAGTTGTTGATGCCAGTTCATTGGATATATTCAAGAGGGAGTTAGATATGGCTCTTACTGCTAAAAGGATCAAGGAGTATGGAGAGAAAGCTGGAAAGGGGTACTGAGGTGAATGATCAGCCATGATCTTATTGAATGGTGGTGCAGGCTCGAAGGGCCAACTGGCCTACTCCTGCACCTATTTTCTATGTTTCTATGAAACACAAAAGGTTCGTATGCAGGTATAGCAAGTGATCAGGAAGGCCAATGGTATCTTGGCTTTTATTGCAAAGGGGATGGAGTTTAAAAGCAGGGAAGTATTGCTACAGTTATACAGTGTATTGGTGGGGCCACACCGGGAATACTGTGAGCAGTTTTGACTTCCATATTTACGAAAGGATATACTTGCTTTGGAGAACTGACGGGATATACTTGCTTTGGAGAACTGACGGGATTGGACAGTTTAGATGCAGGAAGAATGTTCCCGATGACGGGGAAGTCCAGAACCAGGGGTCACAGTCTGAGGATAAGGGATACGCCATTTAGGACCGAGACAAGAAGAAACTTCTTCACTGAGAGAGTGGTGATCCTGTGGAATTCTCTACCGCAGAGAGTTGTTGGGGCCAGTTCATTGGATATATTCAAAAGGGAGTTAGATGTGGCCCTTACGGCTAAATGGATCAAGGGGTATGGAGAGAAAGTAGGAAAGGGGTACTGAAGTTGTATGATCAGCCATGAACTCATTGAATGGTGGTGCAGGCTCGAAGGGCCGAATGGCCGACTCCTGCACCTATTTTCTATGTTTCTATGTTTCCGAAGGCGACCGAAGGCTGCACTGGAGGCGGTGTTGGACTTTGCCGTCAATGTCTGCTCTTGTTAATAAGAGGCTCCCGAGGTCTGGGAAATGGTCTGCATTGTCCAGGGCCGCGCATTGCGTGGGCTCACCAGCTGGTGGCGGTGTTTGTGGAGGACTCCATGGGCCTGCAATGCGGGGGCCCACCAGCCGGTGGCGGTGGCGCTGGAGGACTCCATGGACCTGCAGTGCGGGGGCCCACCAGCCGGTGGCGGTGGCGCTGGAGGACTCCATGGACCTGCAGTGCGGGAGCCCACCAGCCGGTGGCGGTGTTTGTGGAGCACTCCCTGTGGACCTGCAATTCGGGGCCCACCAGCCAGTGGCGGTGTTTGTGGAGGACTCCATGGACCTGCAGTGCTGGAGCCCACCAGCCAGTGGCGGTGTTTGTGGAGCACTCCCTGTGTACCTGCAATTCGAGATCCCACCAGACGATGGCGATGTTTGTGGAGGACTACATGGACCTGCAGTGCGGGCCCCCACCCGCCAGGGGCGGTGTGTGTGGAGGACACCCCGAGTACCTGCAATTCGAGGTCGCACCAGCCGGTGGCGATGTTTGTGGAGGACTCCCTGTGTACCTGCAATGCAGGGGCACACCAGCCGGTGGCGATGTTTGTGGAGGACTCCCTGTGGACCTGCAGTGCCAGCGCCCAGCAGCCGGTGGCGGTGTTTTTGGAGGACTCCATGGACCTGCAGTGACGGCGCCCACCAGAAGGTGGCGATGTTTGTGGAGGACTCCATGGACCTGCAAAGTTGGAGCCCACCAGCGGGTGGCGGTGTGTGTGGAGGACTCCCTGTGGACCTGCAGTGCCTGCGCCCACCAGCGGGTGGCGGTGTCGGTGTGTGTCTGTAACTGTGTGTGTGTGTGAGAGAGAGAATGTTTCTGACTCCATCTGCCCTCCCTCTGCCCCTGTGTGTGTGTGTCTCTGTGTCTATGTGACTCTCTGCCTATGTCTGTGTGTGTCTGCCTCAGCCTTCGGTCGCTTGAGGAAGACCAGGCCCTCAAATCTGGCACCAAGCTCATGGTCGACAGGGCTGTAGTAATATCCACCCTCCTGTATGGGTCTGAGGCATGGACGATGTACAGAAGGCACCTCAAGTCGCTGGAGATATACCACCAACGATGTCTCCACAAGATCCTGCAAATCTCCTGGGAGGACAGGTGCATCAACATCAGTGTCCACAACCAGGCTAACATCCCCAATATTGAAGCACTGACCACACTCGATCAGCTTCGCTGGGCAGGCCACATAGTTCACATGCCAGATACGAGACTCCTCAAACAAATGCTTTATACGAAGCTCCTTCATGGTAAACGAGCCAAAGGAGGACAGCGGAAATGTTATAATGACGCCCTCAAAGCCTCCCTGGTAAAGTGCGACATCACCACTGACACCTGGGAGACCCTGGCCGCAGACCGCCCAAGGTGGAGAAAGTCCATCCGGGAGGGTGTTGAGCTCTTCGAGTCTAGACGCAAGGAGCATGAAGAGGCCAAGTGCAGGCAGCGGAAGGAGCGCGCGTCAAACCAGCCTCACCCACCCCTTCCCCTGACCAATGTCTGTCCCACCTGTAACAGGGTCTGTGGCTCTCGTATCGGACTGTTCAGCCATCAAAGAACTCACTTTGGGAGTGGAAGCAAGTCCTCCTCGATTCCGTAGGACTGCCTATGAGTCCCTGTCACAGGTGGGACAGATAGTCGTTGAGGGAAGGGTGGGACTGGTTTGCCGCACGCTCCTTCCGCTGCCTGCACTTGATTTCCGCATGCTCTGACGACGAGACTCGAGGTGCTCAGCGCCCTCCCCGATGCACTTCCTCCACTTAGTGGCATTGAAAGTTGGCATGGAGGTACAGCAGGCGGTGAAGAAGGCAAATGGTATGTTGGCCTTCATAGCGAGAGGATTTGAGTACAGGAGCAGGGAGATCTTACTGGAATTGTACAGGGCCTTAGTGAGGCCTCACCTGGAATATTGTGCTCAGTTTCGGTCTCCTAATCTGAGGAAGGACATAGAAACATAGAAAATAGGTGCAGGAGTAGGCCATTCGGCCCTTCGAGCCTGCACCACCATTCAATGAGTTCATGGCTGAACATGCAACTTCAGTACCCCATTCCTGCTTTCTCGCCATACCCCTTGATCCCCCTAGTAGTAAGGACTACATCTAACTCCTTTTTGAATATATTTCGTCAATTGGCCTCAACAACTTTCTGTGGTAGAGAATTCCACAGATTCACCACTCTCTGGGTGAAGAAGTTTCTCCTCATCTCGGTCCTAAATGGCTTACCCCTTATCCTTAGACTGTGACCCCTGGTTCTGGAATTCCCCAACATTGGGAACATTCTTCCTGCACCTAACCTGTCAAAACCCGTCAGAATTTTAAACGTTTCTATGAGGTCCCCTCTCGTTCTTCTGAACTCCAGTGAATACAAGCCCAGTTGATCCAGTCTTTCTTGATATGTCAGTCCTGCCATACCAGGAATCAGTCTGGTAAACCTTCGCTGCACTCCCTCAATAGCAAGAATGTCCTCCCTCAAGTTAGGAGACCAAAACTGTACACAATACTCCAGGTGTGGCCTCACCAAGGCTCTGTACAACTGTAGTAACACCTCCCTGCCCCTGTACTCAAATCCCCTCGCTATGACGGCCAACATGCCATTTACTTTCTTCACCGCCTGCTGTACCTGCATGCCAACCTTCAATGACTGATGTACCATGACACCTCGTTGCACCTCCCCTTTTCCTAATCTGTCTCTCTGTTTTTACCAGCAAAGTGGATAACCTCACATTTATCCACATTATACTTCATCTGCCATGCTTTTTCCCACTCACCTAACCTATCCAAGTCAATCTGCAGCCTCATAGCATCCTCCTCGCAGCTCACACTGCCACCCAACTTAGTGTCATCCGCAAATTTGGAGATACTACATTTAATCCCCTCGTCTAAATCATTAATGTACAATGTAAACAGCTGGGGCCCCAGCACAGAACCTTGCGGTACCCCACTCGTCACTG
Source organism: Pristiophorus japonicus (assembly GCF_044704955.1). NCBI lineage: Eukaryota > Metazoa > Chordata > Chondrichthyes > Pristiophoridae > Pristiophorus > Pristiophorus japonicus. The sequence continues at coordinate 116,934,642 of NC_091994.1, read as the reverse complement.
CCTGCCATTCTGAAAAATACCCATTTACTCCTACTCTTTGCTTCCTGTCTGACAACCGGTTCTCAATCCATGTCAGCACACTACCCGCAATCCCATGTGCTTTAACTTTGCACATTTATCTCTTGTGTGGAACGTTCTTGCTATTGAGGGAGTGCAGTGAAGGTTCACCAGACTGATTCCCGGGATAGCGGGACTGACATATGAGGAGAGACTAGATCAATTGGGCCTTTATACACTGGAGTTTGGAATGATAAGAGGGGATCTCATCGAAACTTATCAAGATTCTGACGGGACTGGACAGGTTAGATGCGGGAAGAATGTTCCCGATGATGGGGAAGTCCAGAACCAGGGGTACAGTCTTAGGATAGGGGTAGGCCATTTAGTACTGAGATGAGGAGAAACTTCTTCACTCAGAGAGTTGTTAACCTGTGGAATTCCCTACCGCAGAGCATTGTTGATGCCAGTTCATTGGATATATTCAAGAGGGAGTTAGATATGGCCCTTGCGGTTAAAGGGATCAAGGGGTATGGAGAGCAAGCAGGAAAGGGGTACTGAGGTGAATGATCAGCCGTGATCTTATTGAATGGTGGTGCAGGCTCCAAGGGCCTAATGGCCTACTCCTGCCCCTATTTTCGATGTTTCTATGTTTCTATGTTAGGGTGGTCTTTGGCCAGTGACTCCCAAGTGCCGGTGGGGATGTTACACTTTATCACGGAGGCTTTGAGGGTAGTTCCTGGAATGTTTCCTCTGCCCACTTGGGTCTCGCTTGCCCTGAAGGAGTTCCGAGTAGAGCGTTTGCTTTGGGAGTTCTGTGTCTGGCATGCGGACAATGTGGCCCTGCCCAACGGAGCTGGTCGAGTGTGGTTAGTGCTTCGATGCTGGGGATGTTGGCCTGAACGAGGACGCTAACGTTGGTGCGCCTGTCCTCCCAGGGGATTTGCAGGATCTTGTGGAGACATCGTTGGTGGTATTTATCCAGCGATTTGAGTAAATTCAAGGCAGAGATCAATAGATATTTGAGCACTGAGGAAATCGAGGGATATGGGGATCGGGCAGGGAAGTGGAATTGAGGTAGAAGATCAGCCATGATCTTATCGAATGGCGGAGCAGGCTCAAGGAGCCATATGACCGACTCCTGCTCCTAATTCTTGTGTTCTTGTGTGTCAACATCCTCGACTGGAACTGGTGGACAACCAGCGCCCTCTGCTGGAACTACAAAGAATTACAACAACAACATTTCTGTCTTGCTGAAAGCTGCGTCACTTTTTCCGACTGCCATTACGTTGTCCCTAATCAGTACAGCGACTTCACCTGCCCTTTCCCCCCTCTTTCTCGTTTCTAAATATGTTATACAATGCAGTCATAGAATCATAGCGAAGTTTACAGCCTGCAAGGAGGGCATTTCATAGAGGCTCCCATAGAAACATATAAAATTCTGACGGGATTGGACAGGTTAGATGCAGGAAGAATGTTCCCGAAGACGGGGAAGTCCAGAACCAGGGGACACAGTCTAAGGATAAGGGATAAGCCATTTAGGACCGAGACGAGAAGAAACTTCTTCACTGAGAGAATTGTGAACCTGTGGAATTCTCTACCGCAGAGAGTTGTTGAGGCCAGTTCATTGGATGTATTCAAAAGGGAGTTTGATATGGCCCGTACGGCTAAATGGATCAAGGACTATGGAGAGAAAGCAGGAAAGGGGTACTGAGGGAATGATCAGCCATGATCTTATTGAATGGTGGTGCAGGCTCGAAGGGCCGAATAGCCGACTCCTGCACCTATTTTCTATGTTTCTATGTTTCCGAAGGCGACCGAAGGCTGCACTGGAGGCGATGCTGGACTTTGCCGTCAATGTCTGCTCTTGTTGATAAGAGGCTCCTGAGGTCTGGGAAATGGTCCGCGTTGTCCAGGGCCGCGCATTGCGTGGGCTCACCAGCTGGTGGTGGTGTTTGTGGAGGACTCCATGGACCTGCAGTGCGGGGGCCCACCAGCCGGTGGCGCTGTTTGTTGAGGACTCCCTGTGGACCTCCAATGCGGGGGCCCAGCAGCCGGTGGCGCTGTTTGTGGAGGACTCCCTGTGGACCTGCAATTCGGGGCCCACCAGCCAGTGGCGGTGTTTGTGGAGGACTCCCTGTGCACCTGCAATTCAAGGTCCCACCAGACGGTGGCGATGTTTGTGGAGGCCTCCCTGTGGACCTGCAGTGCTGGCACCCACCAGCCAGGGGCGGTGTGTGTGGAGGATTCCTTGAGTACCTGCAATTCGAGGTCCCACCAGACGGTGGCGATGTTTGTGGAGGACTCCCTGTGGACCTGCAGTGCCAGCGCCCAGCAGCCGGTGGCGGTGTTTTTGGAGGACTCCATGGACCTGCAGTGACGGCGCCCACCAGAAGGTGGCGATGTTTGTGGAGGACTCCATGGACCTGCAAAGGTGGAGCCCACCAGCGAGTGGCGGTGTGTGTGGAGGACTCCCTGTGGACCTGCAGTGCCTGCGCCCAACAGCGGGTGGCGGTGTCGGTGTGTGTCTGTAACTGTGTGTGTGTGTGAGAGAGAGAGAGAATGTTTCTGTCTCTATCTGCCCTCCCTCTGCCCCTGTGTGTGTGTGTCTCTGTGTCTATGTGACTCTCTGCCTATGTCTGTGTGTGTCTGCCTCAGCCTTCGGTCGCTTGAGGAAGACCAGGCCCTCAAATCTGGCACCAAACTCATGGTCTACAGGGCTGTAGTAATACCCGCCCTCCTGTATGGGTCTGAGGCATGGACAGAAGGCACCTCAAGTCGCTGGAGATATACCACCAACGATGTCTCCACAAGATCCTGCAAATCTCCTGGGAGGACAGGCGCACCAACATCAGTGTCCACGACCAGGCTAACATCCCCAGTATTGAAGCACTGACCACACTCGATCAGCTTCGCTGGGCAGGCCACATAGTTCACATGCCAGATACGAGACTCCCTAAACAAATGCTTTATACGAAGCTCCTTCATGGTAAACGAGCCAAAGGAGGACAGCGGAAATGTTATAATGACGCCCTCAAAGCCTCCCTGGTAAAGTGCGACATCACCACTGACACCTGGGAGACCCTGACCGCAGATCGACCGAGGTGGAGAAAGTCCATCCGGGAGGTTGTTGAGCTCTTCGAGTCTCGACGCAAGGAGCATGAAGAGGCCAAGCGCAGGCAGCGGAAGGAGCGCGCGTCAAACCAGCCTCACCCACCCCTTCCCCTGACCAATGTCTGTCCCACCTGTAACAGGGTCTGTGGCTCTCGTATCGGACTGTTCAGCCATCAAAGAACTCACTTTGGGAGTGGAAGCAAGTCCTGCTTGATTCCGAAGGACTGCCTATGAGTCCCTGTCACAGGTGGGACAGATAGTCGTTGAGGGAAGGGGAGGGTGGGACTGGTTTGCTGCACGCTCCTTCCGCTGCCTGCGCTTGATTTCCGCATGCTCTGACGACGAGACTCGAGGTGCTCAGCGCCCTCCCGGATGCACTTCCTCCACTTAGTGGCATTGAAAGTTGGCATGGAGGTACAGCAGGCGGTGAAGAAGGCAAATGGTATGTTGGCCTACATAGCGAGAGGATTTGAGGACAGGAGCAGGGAGATCTTACTGGAATTGTACAGGGCCTTAGTGAGGCCTCACCTGGAATATTGTGCTCAGTTTCGGTCTCCTAATCTGAGGAAGGACATAGAAACATAGAAAATAGGTGCAGGTGTAGGCCATTCGGCCCTTCTAGCCTGCACCGCCATTCAATGAGTTCATGGTTGAACATGCAACTTCAGTACCCCATTCCTGCTTTCTCGCCATACCCCTTGATCCCCCTAGTAGTAAGAACTACATCTAACTCCTTTTTGAATATATTTAGTGAATTGGCCTCAACAACTTTCTGTGGTAGAGAATTCCACAGGTTCACCACTCTCTGGGTGAAGAAGTTTCTCCTCATCTCGGTCTTAAATGGCTTACCCCTTATCCTGAAACTGTGACCCCTGGTTCTGGAATTCCCCAACATTGGGAACATTCTTCCTGCATCTAACCTGTCTAAACCCGTCAGAATTTTAAACGTTTCTATGAGATCCCCCCTCATTCTTCTGAACTCCAGTGAATACAAGCCCAGTTCATCTAGTCTTTCTTGATATGTCAGTCCCGCCATCCCGGGAATCAGTCTGGTGAACCTTCGCTGCACTCCCTCAATTGCAAGAATGTCCTTCCTCAAGTTAGGAGACCAAAACAGTACACAATACTCCAGGTGTGGCCTCACCAAGGCCCTGTACAACTGTAGTAAGGCCTCCCTGCCCCTGTACTCAAATCCCCTCGCTATGAAGGCGAACATGCCATTTACTTTCTTAACTGCCTGCTGTACCTGCATGCCAACCTTCAATGACTGATGTACCATGATACCCAGGTCTCGTTGCACCTCCCCTTTTCCTAATCTGGCACCATTCAGATGTGTCTCTCTGTTTTTGCCACCAAAGTGGATAACCTCACATTTATCCACATTATACTTCATCTGCCATGCATTTTCCCATTCACCTAACCTATCCAATTCACTCTGCAGCCTCATAGCATCCTCCTCGCAGCTCACACTGCCACCCAACTTAGTGTCATCCGCAAATTTGGAGATACTACATTTAATCCCCTCATCTAAATCATTAATGTACAGTATAAACAGCTGGGGCCCCAGCACAGAACCTTGCGGTACCCCACTAGTCACTGCCTGCCATTCTGAAAAGTACCCATTTACTCCTACTCTTTGCTTCCTGTCTGACAACCGGTTCTCAATCCATGTCAGCACACTACCCCCAATCCCATGTGCTTTAACTTTGCACATTAATCTCTTGTGTGGGACCTTGTCGAAAGCCTTCTGAAAGTCCAAATATACCACATCAACTGGTTCTCCCTTGTCCACTCTACTGGAAACATCCTCAAAAAATTCCAGAAGATTTGTCAAGCATGATTTCCCTTTCATAAATCCATGCTGACTTGGACCTATCATGTCGCCTCTTTCCAAATGCGCTGCTATGACATCCTTAATAATTGATTCCATCATTTTACCCACTACCGATATCAGGCTGACCGGTCTATAATTCCGTTTTCTCTCTCCCTCCTTTTTTCAAAAGTGGGGTTACATTGGCTACCCTCCACTCGATAGGAACTGATCCAGAGTCAATGGAATGTTGGGAAATGACTGTCAATGCATCCGCTATTTCCAAGGCCACCTCCTTAAGTACTCTGGGATGCAGTCCATCAGGCCCTGGGGATTTATCGACCTTCAATCCCATCAATTTCCCCAACACCATTTCCCGACTAATAAGGATTTCCCTCAGTTCCTCCTCCTTACTAGACCCTCCGACCCCTTTTATATCCGGAAGGTTGTTTGTGTCCTCCTCAGTGAATACTGAACCAAAGTACTTGTTCAATTGGTCCGCCATTTCTTTGTTCCCCGTTGTGACTTCCCCTGATTCTGACTGCAGGGGACCTACGTTTGTCTTTACTAACCTTTTTCTCTTTACATATCTATAGAAGCTTTTGCAGTCCATTTTAGTGTTCCCTAGCAAGCTTCCTCTCGGACTCTATTTTCCAGCCCTAATCAAACCCTTTGTCCTCCTCTGCTGAGTTCTAAATTTCTCCCAGTCCCCGGGTTCGCTGCTATTTCTGGCCAATTTGTATGCCACTTCCTTGGCTTTAATACTATCCCTGATTTCCCTTGATAGCCATGGTTGAGCCACCTTCCCTTTTTTATTTTTACGACAGACAGGGATGTACAATTGTTGTATTTCATCCATGCGGTCTCTAAATGTCTGCCATTGCCCATATTACAATCCCTCGCCCTCAGTCACTGCAGGCCACTCCCCTCAGTTACAGATGGATGAATCTCTGGGACTGAGGATTTCAGCAGTCACACCGGGTGAGCAGTTTGTGTAGAATGGACCCCACAAGGCAGATACCTGAGGATGTAGGCCCCGCTGGGATAGTGGATGGATGGTCAGTGGTTTCACGAGTCGATTGTTCCTCGGGCCCCTGAGTTGGAGATGTCCCTGGGTCTGTAATAAAGGAAGAGAGACTTGGAAGCGTGCAGAGAGGAGAACACCAGATCAGGTCATAAGACTGGTACTAGAACCCCGAGATTGCCAGACACCAGTCTTTCGATAACCCCAAATATCCCAATCCCACTCCCCGTGACCTGTAACGCCTGGAGAGGGAGGGTGGGGTACCCAGGGCTACACTGGGGGTCTATCACCATCAGGGGACACCACAGGGAACAGTGTCCGACACACACAGAGAACAGTGTCTGATTCAGCTCCCTGGAGCTTTGGTGAAAAGACCACTTTGTGTTTCAGGTCCTTTGTCCGTGGTGTCCCTTACAACCAGGGGAGGCCCGCTGCGTGTAACTGTGGGGGGGGGGGGGGGGAATGACATGGGACATCCCAGAGTCACTCTTCTGGGCCATTCACATTCCGCAATGTACCTGTGCAATAAGCATCGCAACCGGTGCTTGTCGGCTTCAACTGGTAAACGTAGTAACTGGTGCAGTTTTTGATCTTTATCTCCCAGGTCTTGAAGCAGCGATTTCCAGCCCAGTTAAAACAAACTGTCCTCGTCGCTTCTCCCTGGCCCACGGTGGGATGAGCTCCAGAAATGAGGATTATAAATATTGAAGAATGTAACCGAGGTGAACAGTGCTGGTCAGTGAATGTAAATCTGAGATTATAAAGTCTGACAGTACCGTTTAACCAGCCAGGGGCCCATGTAGAGCAGTGAGTGTCTGAGACCACAGTCTCCGGAATCTTCCTTCCGCCAGAACTGAAACAACAATCAGAGGCAGCCCCTGAACTGATTCAATGATCAACCGATAGAAGCCGTTCCCCTTTCCCTGTATCCGCTCACACTCTGCCCCATTGCTCTGACTGATGATCCCGCTCTCTCTACACAACCACTTCCTAATCCCACACTCTGCTCTCTTTTCTACATTTACTTCTGGCTTATTGACTAGTTTATCTGTCATTTTCCCCTCACGTTACCTTTTAAATCTGTACCATCCTTGGACAAGATCCCCATCACACTGAAGGGTTCCGATGCACTCAGTCCCATTACAATCTGTGCTCCTCCAGGACTGGTCCAGGACTGTGTGATTTACACACGGGTCAGTGAGTGCGGAGTCTGCGACTGAGTGACAGAAATATATTTAATGTTAATATAAAGCACAGTTAATGTTACACAGCGGCGTGTACCCCTGAAGCACCAATAACCTCAGGCTCACTCTCCGCCCTCGTAGTAAATCCCCCAAATCAAACCTGGCTGGATCCTTTCCTCCTTCTCTAAACCAGGTTTCCATCTGTCTCCCAGCTCAGCCTCCCCTCCAACTCACTGCTCACAGACAGACCTCATGGATATCTCAGTCCCCGGGTGAACACTGAGTGTAGATGGTGGGGACACTGGATGGTCAGTGGGGGATACGATGGGGTATCTCAGTCCCTGGGTGAACACTGAGTGTAGATGGTGGGGACACTGGATGGTCAGTGAGAGATACCATGGGGTATCTCAGTCCTTGGGTGAACACTGAGTGCAGAGTGTGGGGACACTCGATGGTCAGTAAGAGATACCATGGGGTATCTCAGTCCCTGGGTGAACACTGAGTGTAGAGGGTGGGGACACTCGATGGTCAGTGGGGGATACCATGGGGTATCTCAGTCCCTGGGTGAACACTGAGTGTAGATGGTGAGGACATTGGATGGTCAGTGGGAGATACCATGGGGTATCTCAGTCCCTGGGTGAACACTGAGTGTAGAGGGTGGGGACATTGGATGGTCAGTGGGAGATACCATGGGGTATCTCAGTCCCTGGGTGAACACTGAGTGCAGATGGTGGGGACACTGGATGGTCAGTGGGGGATACCATGGGGTATCTCAGTCCCCAGGTGAACACTGAGTGTAGATGGTGGGGACACTGGATGGTCAGTGGGCGATACCATGGGGTATCTCAGTCCCTGGGTGAACACTGAGTGTCGAGTGTGGGGACACTCGATGGTCAGTAAGAGATACCATGGGGTATCTCAGTCCCTGGGTGAACACTGAGTGTAGATGGTGAGGACACTGGATGGTCAGTGGGCGATACCATGGGGTATCTCAGTCCCTGGGTGAACACTGAGTGTAGATGGTCAGGGACACTGGATGGTCAGTGGGGGATACCATGGGGTATCTCAGTCCCCGGGTGAACACTGAGTGTAGATGGTGAGGACACTGGATGGTTAGTGGGCGATACCATGGGGTATCTCAGTCCCTGGGTGAACACTGAGTGTAGATGGTGAGGACATTGGATGGTCAGTGGGCGATACCATGGGGTATCTCAGTCCCTGGGTGAACACTGAGTGTAGAGGGTGGGGACACTCGATGGTCAGTGGGAGATACCATGGGGTATCTCAGTCCCCGGGTGAACACTGAGTGTAGATGGTCAGGGACACTCAATGGTCAGTGGGAGATACCATGGGGTATCTCAGTCCCTGGGTGAACACTGAGTGTAGAGGGTTGGGACACTGGATGGTCAGTGAGAGATACCATGGGGTATCTCAGTCCCCGGGTGAACACTGAGTGTAGAGGGTGGGGACACTGGATGGTCAGTGGGAGATACCATGGGGTATCTCAGTCCCCGGGTGAACACTGAGTGTAGAGGGTGGGGACACTGGATGGTCAGTGAGAGATACCATGGGGTATCTCAGTCCCTGGGTGAACACTGAGTGTAGATGGTGAGGACACTGGATGGTCAGTGAGAGATACCATGGGGTATCTCAGTCCCTGGGTGAACACTGAGTGTAGAGGGTGGGGACACTGGATGGTCAGTGAGAGATACCATGGGGTATCTCAGTCCCTGGGTGAACACTGAGTGTAGATGGTGAGGACACTGGATGGTCAGTGAGAGATACCATGGGGTATCTCAGTCCCCGGGTGAACACTGAGTGTAGAGGGTGGGGACACTGGATGGTCAGTGGGCGATACCATGGGGTATCTGAGTCCCTGGGTGAACACTGAGTGTAGAGGGTGGGGACACTGGATGGTCAGTGGGCGATACCATGGGGTATCTCAGTCCCCGGGTGAACACTGAGTGTAGATGGTCAGGGACACTCAATGGTCAGTGGGAGATACCATGGGGTATCTCAGTCCCTGGGTGAACACTGAGTGTAGATGGTGAGGACACTGGATGGTCAGTGAGAGATACCATGGGGTATCTCAGTCCCCGGGTGAACACTGAGTGTAGAGGGTGGGGACACTGGATGGTCAGTGAGAGATACCATGGGGTATCTCAGTCCCCGGGTGAACACTGAGTGTAGATGGTGGGGACACTGGATGGTCAGTGGGCGATACCATGGGGTATCTCAGTCCCTGGGTGAACACTGAGTGTTGAGGGTGGGGACACTGGATGGTCAGTGGGCGATACCATGGGGTATCTCAGTCCCTGGGTGAACACTGAGTGTAGATGGTGGGGACACTGGATGGTCAGTGAGAGATACCATGGGGTATCTCAGTCCCTGGGTGAACACTGAGTGTAGAGGGTGGGGACACTCGATGGTCAGTGGGCGATACCATGGGGTATCTCAGTCCCTGGGTGAACACTGAGTGTAGAGGGTGGGGACACTTGATGGTCAGTGGGCGATACCATGGGGTATCTCAGTCCCCTGGTGAACACTGAGTGTAGTGGGTGAGGACACTGGATGATCAGTGAGAGATACCATGGGGTATCTCAGTCCTTGGGTGAACACTGAGTGTAGAGGGTGGGGACACTCGATGGTCAGTGGGCGATACCATGGGGTATCTCAGTCCCCGGGTGAACACTGAGTGTAGAGGGTGAGGACACTCGATGGTCAGTGAGAGATACCATGGGTATCTCAGTCCCTGGGTGAACACTGAGTGTAGAGGGTGGGGACACTGATGATCAGTGAGAGATACCATGGGGTATCTCAGTCCCTGGGTGAACACTGAGTGTGGAGGGTGAGGACACTGGATGGTCAGTGGGAGATACCATGGGGTATCTCAATCCCTGGGTGAACACTGAGTGTAGAGGGTGAGGGCACTGGATGGTCAGTGGGCGATACCATGGGGTATCTCAGTCCCTGGGTGAACACTGAGTGTAGAGGGTGGGGTCATTGGATGGTCAGTGGGGGATACCATGGGGTATCTCAGTCCCCGGGTGAACACTGAGTGTAGAGGGTGGGGACACTGGATGGTCAGTGGGCGATACCATGGGGTATCTCAGTCCCCAGGTGAACACTGAGTGTAGAGGGTGGGGACACTCGATGGTCAGTGGGGGATACCATGGGGTATCTCAGTCCCCGGGTGAACACTGAGTGTAAAGGGTGGGGACATTGGATGGTCAGTGGGAGATACCATGGGGTATCTCAGTCCCCGGGTGAACACTGAGTGTAGAGGGTGGGTACTTTCGATGGTCAGTGGGGGATACCATGGGGTATCTCAGTCCCCAGGTGAACACCGAGTGTAGAGGGTGGGGACATTCGATGGTCAGTGGGGGATACCATGGGGTATCTCAGTCCCCGGGTGAACACTGAGTGTAGATGGTGGGGACACTCGATGGTCAGTGAGAGATACCATGGGGTATCTCAGTCCCCAGGTGAACACTGAGTGTAAAGGGTGGGGACATTGGATGGTCAGTGGGAGATACCATGGGGTATCTCAGTCCCCAGGTGAACACTGAGTGTAGAGGGTGGGGACATTCGATGGTCAGTGGGGGATACCATGGGGTATCTCAGTCCCTGGGTGAACACTGAGTGTAGAGGGTGGGGACACTCGATGGTCAGTGGGGGATACCATGTGGTATCTCAGTCCCTGGGTGAACACTGAGTGTAGAGGGTGGGGACACTCGATGGTCAGTGGGGGATACCATGGGGTATCTCAGTCCCCAGGTGAACACTGAGTGTATAGGGTGGGGACACTGGATGGTCAGTAGGGGATACCATGGGGTATCTCAGTCCCTGGGTGAACACTGAGTGTAGAGGGTGGGGACACTCGATGGTCAGTGAGAGATACCATGGGGTATCTCAGTCCCTGGGTGAACACTGAGTGTCGAGGGTGGGGACATTCGATCGTCAGTGGGGGATACCATGGGGTATCTCAGTCCCCAGGTGAACACTGAGTGTAGATGGTGGGGACACTCAATGATCAGTGGCTCAGTCCTGGGGTGAAATTAGATTAGAAATAATTTGCTGTTGTTGGTTCTTCATTGATAAAACTATATTTTTGTATATATGTGAATATTAATACTGAATATATAAATCAATTGGTGGCTGACGATCAAAAGTATTTTCATAATATATTATACAAATTGCCTGATAAATATACAGATAGAATTTTTGAGTATATGAATCATAGAATCATAGAATAGTACACACAGGAGGCCATTCGGCCCATCGAATCTGTGCTTGCTCTTTTAAACAGAAATCCCGTTAGTTTCACTCCCCGCTCTTTCCCCACATCACTGCACTTTTTTCTCCTTCCACTTTTCATCCAATTCCCTTTTGAAGGTTACTATTGAATCTGTTTCCATCATCCTATCGGGCAGTGCATTCCAACTTTTCTATTATTCGTTCCTGGGATGTGGGCGTCACAGCCAAGGCCGGCATTTATTGACCATCCCTAATTGCGCTCGAGAAGGTGCTGGTGAGCCGCCTTCTTGAACTGCTGCAGTCCGTGGTCCGTGTGGTAAAGGTGCTCCCACAGTGCTGCTAAGGTGGGAGTTCCAGGATTTTGACCCAGCGACAATGAAGGAACGACCGATTATAGTTCCAAGTCAGGATGGTGTGTGACTTGGAGGGGAACGTGAAGGTGGTGGTGTTCCCATGCGCCTGCTGCCCTTGTCCTTATAGGTGGTCGAGGTTGCGGGTTTGTGAGGTGCTGCTGAAGAAGCCTTGGCGAGTTGCTGCAGTGCATCTAATAGATCGCAAGCGCAAAGCATTTCTGAGCCTCAAGCAACAGCCCAACTCGGGAGCTGCAAAACAACATTACAGACAGCTCAAGGCTCAGGTCCAACAAAAAACTTGGGACGTAAAGAACAGGTGGTGGATGGTGAAAGCACAGGAGATACAACAACTGGTCGACTGCCACGATATGTGAGGATTCTTCACTGCAGTCAAGGCCACCTACGGTCCAAACTCCCAAGGCCTCACCCCACTCCTGGCCAAGAATGGGGAAACACTCATCAAGGACACCGAGGCTGTCAGGGCCCAATGGAAGGAGCACTTTGAAGATCTCCTCAATCGAGACTCTGCCTTTGACTTGAGTGCTTCTCGGCTCCATCCCGCAGCATGCGACCCGCCACAACTCAGTGAAACTCCAACGTTGCACGAGGTGGGCAAAGTCATAAAACAGCTTAAGGCTACGGGTGCGGATGGAATCCCTGCTGAGGTGCTAAAGTATGGCGGAGAGGCACTGTTGGCGCGGATACATGACCTCATCTCTCTCATCTGGAGGGAGGAGAGCATGCCGGGAGATCTCAGAGATGCAGTGATCGTGACCATCTTTAAAAAGGGGGACAAGTCCGACTGCGGCAACTACAGGGGATTCTCTCTGCTTTCAGCCACTGGGAAAGTTGTCGCTAGAGTTCTCCTCAATCGTCTTCTCCCTGTGGCCAAGGAGCTCCTCCCGGAATCACAGTGCGGATTTCGTCCCCTACGGGCACAATGGACATGATCTTTGCAGCGCGACAGTTGCAGGAAAATTGCAGGGAGCAGCGCCAGCCCTTATAAATGGCCTTCGATCTTTCAAAGGCCTTTGACACTGTCAACCGTGAGGGTCTATGGAGCGTCCTCCTCCGTTTCGGATGCCCCCAAAAGTTTGTCAACATCCTTCGCCTGCTTCACGATGACATGCAGGCCGTGATCCTTACCAGCGGATCCATTACAGACCCAATCCACGTCCGGACCGGGGTCAAACAGGGCTGCGTTATCGCTCCAACCCTCTTCTCAATCTTCCTCACCGCCATGCTCCACCTCACAATACACAAGCTCCCCGTTGGAGTGGAATTAAACTACAGAACCAGTGGGAAGCTGTTTAACCTACACCGCCTCCAGGATCACTCCAACCTCTGGCATTGAGCTGCAGTATGCGGGCGATGCTTGTATCTGTGCACATTCAGAGACTGAACTCCAGGATATCGTCAATGTATTCACTGAGGCATATGAAAGCATGGGCCTTACGCTTAACATCTGTAAGACAAAGGTCCTTCACCAGCCTGTCATCGCTGCACAGCACTGCCCTCCAATCATCAAGATCCACGGCATGGCCCTGGACAATGTGGACCATTTTCCATACCTCGGGAGCCTCTTATCAACAAAGGCAGACATTGATGCGGAGATTCTGCATCGCCTCCAGTGCAACCCTCGGCCGTCTGCGGAAAAGTGTGTTTGAAGACCAGGCCCTCAAATCTACCACCAAACTCATGGTCCACAGGGCTGTAGTAATACCCGCCCTCCTGTATGGGTCTGAGGCATGGACGATGTATAGAAGGCACCTCAAGTCGCTGGAGATATATCACCAACGATATCTCAGAAAGATCCTGCAAATCCCCTGGGAGGACAGGCGCACCAACATCAGTGTCCTCGACCAGGCCAACATCCCCAGTATTGAAGCACTGACCACACTCGATCAGCTTCGCTGGATAGGCCACATAGTTCACATGCCAGATACGAGACTCCCTAAACAAATGCTTTATACGAAGCTCCTTCATGGTAAATGAGCCAAAGGAGGACAGCGGAAATGTTATAAGGACATCCTCAAAGCCTCCCTGGTAAAGTGCGACATCACCACTGACACCTGGGAGACCCTGGCCGCAGACCGACGAGGTGGAGAAAGTCCATCCGGGAGGGTGTTGAGCTCTTTGAGTCTTGACGCAAGGAGCATGAAGAGGCCAAGCGCAGGCAGCGGAAGGAGCGCGCGTCAAACCTACCGACCCCTTCCCCTGACCAATGTCTGTCCCACCTGTAACAGGGTCTGTGGCTCTCATATCGGACTGTTCAGCCATCAAATAACTCACTTTGGGAGTGGAAGCAAGTCCTCCTCGATTCCGAGGGACTGCCAGTGATGATGAGATGGTGCACATTGCAGCCATGGTGCGCCGGTGGTGGAGGGAGAGAATGTTTAAATCGTTCTATCGAAATCCTTCATGATTTTAAGCACCTCTCTCAAATCTCCTCTTCGCCTTCTTTACTCCAAGACGAACCCCAGTTTCTCCAGTCTATCAACGTAATGACAATCCCACATCTCGGTACCCATTCGAGTAAATCTCTCTGCACCCTCTCCAAAGCCTTCACGTGCTTCCTAAAGTGTGCTGCCCAGAATTGGACACAATTCTTCAGCTGGGACGCAACTCATGAATTTGAAATCTAAATTTTAAGATAAATTTAAGAACTGAATGTAAAGATGACAAATTAATGACAATGGAAAATATAAACAAACATACGGATGTAAATGAGAATTTAAACGTACACAATACTTAAGTATCAGTATTACATTAAAAAAAACAAATGCAACTGTCTAAATATTAGAAAGAATTGTGTCAATATAACTATAATATTTACAGTAAATATCCGTTTCTGTGCAAATAAAGATCAATGATTTAAGGGCATCTTAAAGATAGAAAACATTCTCAAATCTCTTGAGGTGTAAACAGACTCCAGGAAGGAGGGGAATAAATAATATCGATCAACAATGCAAATATTACATATCCATCATAAATACATTATACATAATATGAATCGATAATACGAATATTAACTATCTATTGCAAATCCATAATAAATCATATCAATCATGGGGGCATAGTTTCAGAATAAGGGGTCGCCCATTTAGAACTGAGATGAGGAGGAATTTCTTCTCTCAGAGGGTTGTAAATCTGTGGAATTCTCTGCCCCAGAGAGCTGTGGGGGCTGGGTCATTGAATATATTTAAGGCGGAGATAGACAGATTTTTGAGCGATAAAGGAGTGAAGGGATATGGGGAGCGGGCGGGGAAGTGGAGCTGAGTCCATGATCAGACCGGCCATGATCGTATTAAATGGCGGAGCAGGCTCGAGAGGTCGTATGGCCGACTCCTGTTCCTATTTCTTATGTTCTTATGTTCTATTACAACTGCATAATAAATAATATGAATTGATAATCTAAATATTAACGATATATTACAAATGCATAATGAATAAAATAAATCAACAATGTAAATAGTAAAGATATATTACAAAGGAATAATAAATTATATCAATCAGAATTGCAAATATTAAATATCTATTACAAATGCATAAAATACCATGAATTAGTTATGCAAAAATTAAAGATAGATCACAAATGCATAATAAATAATGTCACAGTATTGCAAATATTAAATACTATTGCAAATGCATCATAATTAATATAAATCAAAGATGAAAATGTGAAACATCTATCACACATGCATTATAAATAATATGAATCAATGCTGAACATATTCAAGAATCATTACAAATGCATAATATGAATTAGTAATAAAAAAAATAAAGATATATAACAAATGTATAATCAATTATATCAACCTGAAATGCAAAAGTTAAAGATATGTTACAAATGCATAATAATTAATATTAATCAGTAATGCAAATCTTAAATACTATTACAGGTGCACAATAATTAATATAAATCAACAATGCAAGTGTTAAATGTCTATCACAAATGCATAATAAATAAATAATATAAATCAATAATGCAAATATTAAAGATATATTTAAAATGCTTATTATATAACATGAATCAATAATGCAAGTATTAAAGTTTTATAAATGCATAATAAATAATACCAATCAGAATTGCAAATAAAACATTTCTATGACAAATGTATAATAAATACCATGAATTAGGAATGCCAAAATTAAAGGTAGATTACAAATGCATAATAAATAACATAAATCAGTCATAAAAATATTAAAGATATATTACAAAGGATTAATAAATTATATCAATCAGTAAAGCCAAAATTAATGATGTATTAAAAATGCATATTATATAATATGAATCAGTAATGCAAATATTAAATATCGATTACAAATCAATAATAAATATCAACAACTACAACTACAGCCTGTATTTATCCAGCGCCTTTAATAGAGTAAAACCTCCCAGGATGTTTCACAAGTTGTTATAAGACAACAATTCGACACCAAATAACCAGGTGACCAAAAGCTTGGTCAGAGAGGTCAGTTTTAAGGAGCGTCTTAAAGAAGGAAAAAGAGCAACAGAGGTGGAGAGCTTTAGGGAGGGGATTTAGAGCTGGGGCCCAAGCAGCTGAAGGCACAGTCATCCATGGTGGAGCGATTATAATCAGGGATGGTCAAGGGCAGAATTAGAGGGGTGTAGACATCTCGGGGCGTTGTGGGGCTGGAGGAGGTTACAGAGATAGGGAGGGGTGTTGGGGCTGGAGGGGGTTACAGAGATAGGGAGGGGTTAGGGGCTGGAGGGGGTTACAGAGATAGGGAGGGGTTAGGGGCTGGAGGGGGTTACAGAGATAGGGAGGGGTGTAGGTGCTGGAGGAGGTTACAGAGATAGGGAGGGGTTAGGGGCTGGAGGGGTTACAGAGATAGGGAGGGGTGTAGGGGCTGGAGGAGGTTACAGAGATAGGGAGGGGTGTAGGGGCTGGAGGGGGTTACAGAGATAGGGAGGGGTGTAGGGGCTGGAGGGGGTTACAGAGATAGGGAGGGGTGTAGGGGCTGGAGGGGGTTACAGAGATAGGGAGGGGTGTAGGGGCTGGAGGTTGCAGAGATAGGGAGGGGTGTAGGGGCTGGAGGTTATAGAGATAGGGAGGCGTGTAGGGGCTGGAGGGGTTACAGAGATAGGGAGGGGTGTTGGGGCTGGAGGGGGTTACAGAGATAGGGAGGGGTTAGGGGCTGGAGGGGTTACAGAGATAGGGAGGGGTGTAGGGGCTGGAGGGGGTTACAGAGATAGGGAGGGGTTAGGGGCTGGAGGGGGTTACAGAGATAGGGAGGGGTATAGGGGCTGGAGGGGGTTACAGAGATAGGGAGGGGTGTAGGGGCTGGAGGTTGCAGAGATAGGGAGGGGTGTAGGGGCTGGAGGTTACAGAGATAGGGAGGGGTGTAGGGGCTGGAGGGGGTTACAGAGATAGGGAGGGGTGTAGGGGCTGGAGGTTACAGAGATAGGGAGGGGTGTAGGGGCTGGAGGGGGTTACAGAGATAGGGAGGGGTTAGGGGCTGGAGGGGTTACAGAGATAGGGAGTGGTGTAGGGGCTGGAGGGGGTTACAGAGATAGGGAGGGGTGTAGGGGCTGGAGGAGGTTACAGAGATAGGAAGGGGTTAGGGGCTGGAGGGGTTACAGAGATAGGGAGGGGTGTAGGGGCTGGAGGTTACAGAGATAGGGAGGGGTGTTGGGGCTGGAGGGGTTACAGAGATAGGGAGGGGAATAGGGGCTGCAGGAGGTTACAGAGATAGGGAGGGGTGTTGGGGCTGGAGGGGGTTACAGAGATATGGAGGGGTTAGGGGCTGGAGGGGTTACAGAGATAGGGAGGGGTGTAGGGGCTGGAGGGGGTTACAGAGATAGGGAGGGGTGTAGGGGCTGGAGGAGGTTACAGAGATAGGGAGGGGTGTAGGGGCTGGAGGAGGTTACAGAGATAGGGAGGGGTGTAGGGGCTGGAGGAGGTTACAGAGATAGGGAGGGGTGTAGGGGCTGGAGGAGGTTACAGAGATAGGGAGGGGTGTAGGGGCTGGAGGAGGTTACAGAGATAGGGAGGGGTGTAGGGGCTGGAGGAGGTTACAGAGATAGGGAGGGGTGTAGGGGCTGGAGGAGGTTACAGAGATAGGGAGGGGTGTTGGGGCTGGAGGAGGTTACAGAGATAGGGAGGGGTGTAGGGGCTGGAGGGGATACAGAGATAGGGAGGGGCCATGGAGGGATTTGAAAATAAGGATGTGAATTTTGAAATTGAGCCGTTGCTTAACCGGAAGCCAATGTAGGTCAGCGAGCACAGGGGATAATGAGTGAACGGGACTTGGTGCCAGTTAGAAACATAGAAACGTAGAAACATAGAAAATAGGTGCAGGAGTAGGCCATTCGGCCCTTCGAGCCTGCACTGCCATTCAATATGATCATGGCTGATCATTCAACCTCAGTACCCCACCCCAGCCTTCTCTCCATACCCCTTGATCTCTTTAGCCATAAGGACCACATCTAACTCCCTTTTGAATATATCTAACAAACTGGACTCAACAACTTTCTGTGGCAGGGAATTCCACAGGTTCACAACTCTCTGAGTGAAAAAGTTTCTCTTCATCTCGGTCCTATATGGCTTACCCCTTATCCTTAGACTGTGTCCTGTGGTTCTGGACTTCCCCAACATCGGGAACATTCTTCCTGCATCTAACCTGTCCAGCCCCGTCAGAATTTTATACTTTTCTATGAGATCCCCTCTTATCCTTCTAAACTCCAGTCGATCCAGTCTCTCCTCATATGTCAGTCCTGCCATCCCGGGAATCAGTCTGGTGAACCTTCGCTGCACTCCCTCAATAGCAAGAACGTCCTTCCTCAGATTAGGAGACTAAAACTGCACACAATGGGCCCAAGTTTCGGCCTCAGTTGCTCCTGATTTTTTGGAGCAACTGGTGTGGAACGGAGTATCTTAGAAATTCAAATTCTCGGCATTTAGTTTGCTCCTGTTCTAGTCAGTTAGAACAGTTTCACTTTGGAACAGAATTTTTTTTTCAAAAGGGGGCGTGTCCGGCCACTTACACCTGTTTTCAAAATTTCGGCAGTGAAAACTTACTCCAAACTAACTTAGAATGGAGTAAGTGAAGATTTTTGTACGCTCGAAAAAACCTTGTCTACACTTTAGAAAATCAGGCGTAGGTTACAAATTAGGCGTCGGGAATGGGGGGGGGAAGGGAAGTCATTAAATTTTACAATCAATCCTGAGTTATACTTATACAAATATTATACAAATAGATCCAACCTGAATAAAAATTTATAAGACAAAGAAAAGATTAAATAAACCATGTTCCTACCTGTGTGAAACAGCAGCAGCCTTCGAGCTGCTGTGCTTCAGGCAGGCCTTTCATGTTGGAGACAGGCAGGCGTGTGGCATCAGTGTCTCGACGGCAACCCCAACAGCGGCAGCAATCAGCCTTCGAGCTGAGCTGCGGTGCTGCAGGCAGGCCTTCATTCTGTTAGTGGCTGGCCGGCAGCCGAAGAATCAACACTGGACGCATGCAGCTTTTCAAGGGGGTTGAGGCCATTCGGCCATGGGATAGGAGCGGCGTCAGTGGCTGGCCGGCAGCCGAAGATACAGCACCGGACCGACGTGAGGCCATTCGGCCATGGGATAGCAGCGGCGTCAGTGGCTGGCCGGCAGCCGAAGGATCAACACAGGACACACGCAGCTCTTTATGGTGCTTGAGGCCATTCGGCCATGGGATAGCAGCGGCGTCAGTGGCTGGCCGGCAGCCGAAGAATCAACACAGGACACACGCAGCTCTTTAAGGTGCTTGAGGCCATTCGGCCACGCTTTAGGGGCGGCGTCAGTGGCTGGCCGGCAGCCGAAGATACAGCAGCAGCCTTCGAGCTGTGAGGGGGACTGAGGCCATTTGGACAGGGAGAGGCAGCCACATAGACAGTTTTATACTTAAATTTGCAGAATGGGTGCTGCATTGTCAACACCATGTATTATGCAATGGTTCGCCATCAATTCACTGCATAGGAGAGAATTGATTAGAGCTCACCGCACCAGGAATGTCGTAGCCCGTAGGTTGATGGGCAGGAGACCTTACCCACGTCGACAATATCGAGCCAGGCGCTCGTACCTGGACATGAGCGAGGCTGATTGTGTGAAAAGGCTGCATTTTCGCAGAGAAGTTGTCACTGAGATCTGTGATATGGTGAGAGCAGATTTGCAGCCCAGAAGCAGAACACCAACTGCCCTGTCTGTTGCAGTGAAGGTAACAGCTGCACTTTCTTTCTATGCCTCGGGATCGTTTCAGGCTACAACTGGAGATGTGTGTGCCATCTCTCAACGTGCAATACATGCCTGCGTTTACCAGGTCACGGCTGCACTGTATGCACGAAGGAATGACTTCATCAATTTCCCAATGACTGCACAAACGACCCATGAGAGGGCTGTGGGCTTCTTCAGGATTGCCGGCTTCCCAAAGGTACAGGGCTGCATTGATTGTACCCACATAGCCTTGCGAGCACCTGTGGAGGATTCTGAGCAGTACCGAAATAGGAAAGGTTTCCACTCTATCAACATACAGCTTGTGTGTGACGACAAGCAGCACATCATGTCAGTCGATGCGAGATACCCTGGCAGCACCCATGATGCGTTCATCCTACGCGACAGCGTTCTATCTGACATGATTGAGCAGCAGTCAGAAGGGCAGAGCTGGCTACTGGGAGACAAAGGGTACGGCCTGACCACCTGGCTCATGACGCCCCTACGCGTGACACGGACAGAAGCTGACCGTCAATACAACATGGCACACATTGCGACGCGCAGCATCATTGAGGGGACCATTGGCATTTTGAAACAGCGATTCCGATGCCTGGACCATTCCGGAGTAGAGTTGCTATACTCTCCTCAGATGGTCAGTCACTTCACTGTTGTGTGCTGCATGCTTCATAACTTAGCCATCAAGAGGCAGCAGGAGCTGGTAGTGGAACCAGAAGACCTACGTGAGGGTCCAGTGCATGATGATAGTATTACGGAAGAGCAGGATGTGGATGATAACGACGATCAGGAAAGCATGCAAGTGCCTGATGCCGGAGCACGAGGTCGGAGGAGGGCCGTCCATCGTAGAAACATAGAAACATAGAAAATAGGTGCAGGAGTAGGCCATTCGGCCCTTCTAGCCTGCACCGCCATTCAATGAGTTCATGGCTGAACATTCAACTTCAGTACCCCATTCCTGCTTTCTCGCCATACCCCTTGATCCCCCTAGCAGTAAGTACCTCATCTAACTCCTTTTTGAATATATTTAGTGAATTGGCCTCAACAACTTTCTGTGGTAGAGAATTCCACAGGTTCACCACTCTCTGGGTGAAGAAGTTCCTCCGCATCTCGGTCCTAAATGGCTTACCCCTTATCCTTAGACTGTGACCCCTGGTTCTGGACTTCCCCAACATTGGGAACATTCTTCCTGCATCTAACCTGTCTAACCCCGTCAGAATTTTATATGTTTCTATGAGGTCCCCTCTCATTCTTCTGAACTCCAGTGAATACAAGCCCAGTTGATCCAGTCTTTCTTGATAGGTCAGTCCCGCCATCCCGGGAATCAGTCTGGTGAACCTTCGCTGCACTCCCTCAATAGCAAGAATGTCCTTCCTCAGGTTAGGAGACCAAAACTGTACACAATACTCCAGGTGTGGCCTCACCAATGCCCTGTACAACTGTAGCAACACCTCCCTGCCCCTGTACTCAAATCCCCTTGCTATGAAGGCCAACATGCCATTTGCTTTCTTAACCGCCTGCTGCACCTGCATGCCAACCTTCAATGACTGATGTACCATGACACCCAGGTCTCTTTGCACCTCCCCTTTTCCTAATCTGTCACCATTCAGATAATAGTCTGTCTCTCTGTTTTTACCACCAAAGTGGATAACCTCACATTTATCCACATTATACTTCATCTGCCATGCATTTGCCCACTCACCTAACCTATCCAAGTCGCTCTGCAGCCTCACAGCATCCTCCTCGCAGCTCACACTGCCACCCAACTTAGTGTCATCCGCAAATTTGGAGATACTACATTTAATCCCCTCATCTAAATCATTAATGTACAGTGTAAACAGCTGGGGCCCCAGCACAGAACCTTGCGGTACCCCACTAGTCACTGCCTGCCATTCTGAAAAGTACCCATTTACTCCTACTCTTTGCTTCCTGTCTGACAACCAGTTCTCAATCCATGTCAGTACACTACCCCCAATCCCATGTGCTCTAACTTTGCACATCAATCTCTTGTGTGGGACCTTGTCGAACGCCTTCTGAAAGTCCAAATATACCACATCAACTGGTTCTCCCTTATCCACTCTACTGGAAACATCCTCAAAAAATTCCAGAAGATTTGTCAAGCATGATTTCCCTTTCACAAATCCATGCTGACTTGGACCTATCATGTCACCTCTTTCCAAATGCACTGCTATGACATCCTTAATAATTGATTCCATCATTTTACCCACTACCGATGTCAGGCTGACCGGTCTATAATTCCCTGTTTTCTCTCTCCCTCCTTTTTTAAAAAGTGGGGTTACATTGGCTACCCTCCACTCCATAGGAACTGATCCAGAGTCAATGGAATGTTGGAAAATGACTGTCAACGCATCCACTATTTCCAAGGCCACCTCCTTAAGTACTCTGGGATGCAGTCCATCAGGCCCTGGGGATTTATCGGCCTTCAATCCCATCAATTTCCCCAACACAATTTCCCGGCTAATAAGGATTTCCCTCAGTTCCTCCTCCTTACTAGACCCCCCGACCCCTTTTATAACCGGAAGGTTGTTCGTGTCCTCCTTCGTGAATACCGAACCAAAGTACTTGTTCAATTGGTCCGCCATTTCTTTGTTCCCCGTTATGACTTCCCCTGATTCTGACTGCAGGGGACCTACGTTTGTCTTTACTAACCTTTTTCTCTTTACATATCTATAGAAACTTTTGCAATCCGTCTTAATGTTCCCTGCAAGCTTCTTCTCATACTCCATTTTCCCTGCCCTAATCAAACCCTTTGTCCTCCTCTGCTGAGTTCTAAATTTCTCCCAGTCCCCAGGTTCGCTGCTATTTCTGGCCAATTTGTATGCCACTTCCTTGGCTTTAATACTATCCCTGATTTCCCTTGATAGCCACGGTTGAGCCACCTTCCCTTTTTTATTTCTATGCCAGACAGGAATGTACAATTGTTGTAGTTCATCCATGCGGTCTCTAAATGTCTGCCATTGCCCATCCACAGTCAACCCCTTAAGTATCATTCGCCAATCCATCTCAGCCAATTCACGCCTCATACCTTCAAAGTTAGCCTACTTTAAGTTCTGGACCATGGTCTCTGAATTAACTGTTTCATTCTCCATCCTAATGCAGAATTCCACCATATTATGGTCACTCTTCCCCAAGGGGCCTCGCACAACGAGATTGCTAATTAATCCTTTCTCATTACATAACACCCAGTCTAAGATGGCCTCCCCCCTAGTTGGTTCCTCGACATATTGGTCTAAAAAACCATCCCTTATGCACTCCAGAAAATCCTCCTCCACCGTATTGCTTCCAGTTTGGTTAGCCCAATCTATGTGCATATTAAAGTCACCCATTATAACTGCTGCACCTTTATTGCACGCACCCCTAATTTCCTGTTTGATGCCCTCCCCAACATCACTACTACTGTTTGGAGGTCTGTACACAACTCCCACTAACGTTTTTTGCCCTTTGGTGTTCTGCAGCTCTACCCATATAGATTCCACATCATCCAAGCTAATGTCCTTCCTAACTATTGCCTTAATCTCCTCCTTAACCAGCAATGCTACCCCACCTCCTTTTCCTTTTATTCTATCCTTCCTGAATGTGCCCCTTTAATGATTGCTTGAGCCTTGCGCCAACAGCTCATCCATGAACGCTTCAACTACTGATGCCTGAGGGCTCTGCGACCACTTTTGCATATGGACATGTTTATTCTTTGCAGTTGTTCCTACGTTGTGTTGTGTTAATGGAACATGAAACAGTTTTAATGAAAAAATATTTTATTGAAAAGTTAACGTCACTCTAATAAAATATTTGTTGTATCAAACTATACTTTTTAATATGACTCTTGAAGATCACTTATAAACTTGTAAAGTTACAAAAGTTACAAAACACTTTCTATGTGAAAAGTTTTACACTCTAAGATCACTTACATTTCAAGATCACTTTTTAGATGCAAAATTAAATAATTTACAGAATGTGAGAGCATTTACACTATCAGATCACTTGAAAACCCTGAGATCACTTATATGTTGTTAAGTTACAAAACTTACAAAACAGTTTCATTGTGAAAAATCTTACACTCTGAAGAACACTTAAACTTCAGGATCACTTTTTAGGTGCAAAATTAAATAAGATACAAAAAAATGTGAGAGCATTTACACTATAAGATCACTTAAAAACCATAAGATCCCTTATAAGTTGTAAAGTTACAAAACTTACCAAACAATTTCAATTTGAAAAACTCTACTACAGTTACACGAAGAACAAGAACAAAAGCAGCAAAGAAAGGCTGCAACCATGTCTCATCCATATCTCAGTGAATGTTCACTTCCTCATGGGGGTGTCATTTGATTGGCTGGGCTGTGTGCCCTTATTGCAGCAACTACCTCAACCAGGCCCTCCCTGACGGCCTGTGCCATCGATTGCACTCCCTCGGACATTCCCTCCCTAAGTTCCCGTGTCATTACTGCTATTTCTCCCGTCAGGACCGTCAACTCTTCACCTACTGCACTGATGACACCGATGAGTGATCGGGTAAGCTCATTGGTCTCCATACCCAATGCCACAACCTGAGTCGCATCTGTTGCACGCTGCATCTCAGGAGAGCGTGTCTCCAATCTCCTTCTCCTCTGCCTGGATCTGCCTCGTGGCACCACTACACTGGGAGGCGCGGGCACAGACGGTGGGACGCTCGCTATTGCAAGCGGCACCACTACACTGGGAGGCGCGGGCTGGGACTGTGGGACGCTCTGTGTTCCAGACGGCTGAACTGGAGGGAGAGGCTCGGGCTGGGACTGTGGGACGCTCTGTGTTCCAGATGGCAGAACTAGAGGGAGAGGCTTGGGCTGGAATGGTGGGATGCTCTGTGTTCCAGACGGCAGTACTCGAGGGAGAGGCTTGGGCTGGAATGGTGGGATGCTCTGTGTTCCAGACGGCAGAACTAGAGGGAGAGGCTTGGGCTGGAACGGTGGGATGCTCTGTGTTGCAGACGGCAGAACTAGAGGGAGAGGCTCGGGCTGGAACGGTAGGACGCTCTGTGTTGCAGACGGCAGTACTAGAGAGGGAGGCTAGGGCTGGGATGGTGGGGCGCTCGGTGTTCCAGACGACAGCACTCGAGTGCGAGCCATGGGCTGGGATGTTGGACGAATGGGTGTAAACTGCTCCATGATATCATCAGCAGCACTGGGACCCGAAGCGTCGGAATCAAAACCATAGTAGGTGGAACCAGAGCCTATGCGAGAGGGAGGCGCAGGATCGGACGGTAGTGCACTGACTGTAGAATGCTGCATTATACCAGCAGCACCACTGGGACCCGCAACATCGGAAGCGAAAGCCATGGAAGGTGGAACCAAGACCTATGCTCGGGGTTGAAACTCTGATGCCCCTTGATGGGGGCTCATAAACATTAATTTGGAAGCTCTCCCCTGCAGACATTTCAGTCATCACTGCCATCATCCAGTCTGGATCATCTGCAGCTGGTTGTACTGGTTCTTGTTCTGTACCCTCAGGATCCTCAGGGTTGGCAGCAGCAGCATCATCGTCATCATCATCATCATCACCATCATCATCATCATCATCATCGTCATCATCATCGTCACCATCATCATCATCATCATCATCATCATCATCGTCATCGTCATCATCATCATCATCATCATCATCAACATCATCATCATCGTCATCATCATCATCGTCATCATCATCATCATCATCATCATCATGTTCTGCAAAATGCATCAGAACAGTCAAATGTTTAACAGCAAGGGAGGGGGCCGGATGGGTGGCATGAGTACTCTCACACACAGCAGGTTAGGCAGCAGGTTGATTTAAAGGGCCATGATGCATTTTCAGGACTTACCCTCTTCCTCGCGTGCGGGCCCAGCTTGTGCTGTACCGATTGCTTTTCTCCATGTACGACTCATCATAGCAGCTACCCTTTGTTCCAAGGGTGTCAGTGGATGCAGATTGGGCATGCCTCCTCCTGTCCGAGTTGCCTCCCTTTTGTTGTGGGCCAATTTCTTCTGCAAAGAGTAAAATATAACTTTTTACAGAGTGTGTCAGTCTGCAAGGTGGGACATACAGATAGCCAGGTTACAATTACGATTGAATTAAAAATGGGAAATATTACTTACACTAACTACTTGACCAAGGTCGTGCCATTTCTTTTTACACTGGCTTCCAGATCTCATGGTATGTACCACTGCGCAGTAATCTTCTGCAACTTGGTTCCAGTGTTTCTTCATTTCTTTTGGTGGCACTTTTATGCGACCTCTGTTGCTTGTATCTAGCTCCTGCCATCTCTGCTCAATTACGTTGACTAATATCTCTACTTCCTCATGCAAGAAATTCTTTGTTCTTGGTGGACGTTGATCCATTGCAAAGTTGAATTGGCACTCTTATTTCTCAAAACACACAGTCCTTAATTTGCATGCACCAATGCAGCACCGGTTCTGCAAGTTTAGCAGTGAAAAGCTGAACTCACTGATTTCAGCAGGTGATTTATTCAACAGTGCTGCTAAAAGCACTCCCTCACACACAGAAATATCACAAAAATTAAATTACAAGCCTTTCCAGGGGTCCAAGAGACAAATCTTCACTTTTTCTCCAGTCCTTTAAAAAATGGCCGAGTGCCAATGTTTGTTTGACACTGCGCGTGCGCGCACGCTCCAACGCACACGCTCCAACGCACACGCTCCAACGCACGCTCCAACGCACACGCTCCAACGCACACGCTCCAACGCACACGCTCCAACGCACGCTCCAACGCACGCTCCAACGCGCACGCTCCAACGCACGCTCCAACGCGCACGCTCCAACGCACGCTCCAACGCGCACGCTCCAACGCACGCGCCAACGCACACGCTCCAACGCACACGCTCCAACGCATGCTCCAACGCGCACGCTCCAACGCGCACGCTCCAACGCACACGCTCCAACGCAGCACGCTCCACCGCGCACACTCCAACGCGCACGCGCCAACGCGCACGCTCCAACGCACACGCTCCAACGCACGCTCCAACGCGCACGCTCCAACGCACGCTCCAACGCGCACGCTCCAACGCACACGCTCCAACGCACGCTCCAACGCACACACTCCAACGCACGCTCCAACGCACACGCTCCAACGCACACGCTCCAACGCACACACTCCAACGCACACCCTCCAAAGCACGCGCTCCAACGCACGCTCCAACGCACACGCTCCAACGCACGCTCCAACGCACGCTCCAACGCGCACGCTCCATCGCACACGCTCCAACGCACACGCTCCAACGCACACGCTCCAACGCACGCTCCAACGCACACGCTCCAACGCACACGCTCCAACGCACGCTCCAACGCGCACGCTCCAACGCACACACTCCAACGCGCACACGCTCCAACGCGCACGCTCCAACGCGCACACTCCAACACACACGCTCCAACGCGCACGCTCCAACGCGCACGCTCCAACACGCACGCTCCAACGCGCACGCTCCAACGCACACGCTCCAACACACACTCCAACGCACACGCTCCAACACGCACGCTCCAACGCGCACACTCCAACACACACGCTCCAACACACACGCTCCAACGCGCACACACTCCAACGCACACACGCAGGGTTGCCGGCACCACGTTGGCTCATTTAAATGTGACCCGCCCCCCACTACTTACAGAATCGGCGCGAGTGTTTGGCTCCGCCCCCCGCTGTGAAGAGCGCGACGCGCCAAGCTGAGATCGAGCTCCGAGGAGCCGGAGAATATCGAAGTTTTTTTCGAGCGCACTTTTAGGCGCGAAGAACAGGCGTCCAGCTCGGAGGTGCGCCGTTTTCGGCACGGGCCGAAACTTGGGGCCAATATTTCAGGTGTGATCTCACCAAGGCCCTGTACAACTGCAGCAAGACCTCCCTGCTCCTGTACTCAAATCCTCTCGCTATGAAGGCCAGCATGCCATTTGTTTTCTTTACTGCCTGCTGTACCTGCAAGCCTACCTTCAATGACTGATGTACCATGACACCCAGGTCTCGTTGCATCTCCCCTTTTACTAATCAGTCACCATTCAGATAATAATCTGCCTTCGTGTTTTTGCCACCAAAGTGGATAACCTCACATCTGCCATGCATTTGCCCATTCACCTAACCTGTCCAAGTCCCCCTGCAGCCTCTTAGCATCCTCCTCTCAGCTCGCACTGCCACCCAGCTTAGTGTCATCTGCAAACTTGGAGATATTATATTCAATTCCTTCGTCTAAATCATGAATGTATATTGTAAATAGCTGGGGTCCCAGCACTGAACCCTGCATCACTGCCTGCCATTCTGAAAAGGTCCCGTTTATTCCCACTCTTTGCTTTCTGTCTGCCAACCAGTTCTCTATCCACGTCAATACATTACCCCCAATACCATGTGCTTTGATTTTGCACACTAATCTCTTGTGTAGGACCTTGTCAATAGCCTTTTGAAAGTCCAAATACACCACATCCACTGGTTCTCCTTTATCCACTCTACGAGTTACATCCTCAAAAAATTCTAGAAGATTTGTCAAGCATGATTTCCCTTTCATAAGTCCATGCTGACCTGGACTGGTCCTGTCACTGCTTTCCAAATGTGCTGCTATTTCATCTTTAATAATTGATTGCAACATTTTCCCCACTACCGATGTCAGGCTAACTGATCTATAATTGCCCATTTTCTCTCTCCCTCCTTTTTTAAAAAGTGGGGTTACATTAGCTACCCTCCAGTCCATAGGAACTGATCCAGAGTCCATGGAATGTTGGAAAATTACCACCAATGCATCCACTATTTCTAGGGCCACTTCCTTAAGTATTCTGGAATGCAGACTATCAGGCCCTGGGGATTTATCGGCCTTCAGTCTCTTCAATTTTCCTAACACCATTTCCTGACAAATAAAGATTTCCCTCAGTTCCCCCTTCTCGCTAGACCCTCGGTCCCCTAGTATTTTCGGGAGGTTATTTGTGTCTTCCTTAGTGAAGGCAGAAGCAAAGTATTTGTTCAATTAGTCTGCCATTTCTTTGTTCTCCATTATAAATTCACCTGATTCTGACTGCAAAGGACCGACATTAGTCTTCACTGATCTTTTTCTCTTCACATATTTATAGAAGCTTTTGCAGTCAGTTTTTATGTTCCCTGCAAGCTTACTCTTTCATACTCTATTTTCCCCCTCCTAATTAAACCCTTAGTCCTCCTCTGCTGAATTCTGAATGTCTGCCAGTGCTCAGGTTTGCTTGCTGCACGGCGGGGCAGC
Source organism: Pristiophorus japonicus (assembly GCF_044704955.1). NCBI lineage: Eukaryota > Metazoa > Chordata > Chondrichthyes > Pristiophoridae > Pristiophorus > Pristiophorus japonicus. Next base: position 116,905,442 of record NC_091994.1, on the reverse strand, counting down.
CGAGTTTTGGATCACCTCGAGTTTACGTGGGGTAAAATGTGGGAGGCCAGCCAGGAGTGCTTTGGAGCAGTCAGGTCTAGATTTAACAAAGGCATGGATGAGGGTTTCAGCAGCAGATGAGCTGAGGCAGGGGCAGAGGTGGGCGATGTTACGGAGGTGGAAATGGGGCTTTTAGTTATTCCGCAGGTATGTGGTCGAAAGCTCATTTCAGGGTCAAAAATAACAGCAATGTTGCAAAGAGTCTGGTTCAGCCTCAGACAGATGCTCGGGAGAAGGGTGAAGTCAGTGGCAAGGGAGTTTGTGGCGGGGACAGAAGACAATGGCTTCGGTCCTCCCAATATATAATTGGAGAAAATTTCTGCTCATCCAGTACTGGATGTCAGACAAGCAGTCTGACAATCAATAATGCAAATATTAAATATCTGTAACAAATGCATAATAAATAATATCAATAATGCAAATATTAATGCTATATTACAAATGCTGAATGTTTACATCTGTTCAGTTATTAAGAATAGATGTATAATATTGTGTAATTATGTACAGCATGGAATTACGATGAATTTACAGCACAGAAAGAGAACATTTTACCGAACTGGTCCTAACGCTGTTTATGTTCCCCACGAGCCTCCTCCCACCAGTCGACATAGAACCTTATCAACATCTCCTTCTATTCCTTTCCCTCTGTGTGTTCATGGAGCTCAGCCATGAATAATCTCTGCCTCTCGCTTCAGCCTCTCTGTGTGGTGGCGAGCTCCACATTCTCACCCCTCTCTGGGTAAAGAAGTTTCTCCCAAATTCCCCACTGGATTTATCAGTGATGATCTTATATTGGTGGCTCCCGAGATCTCGTCTCGCCCCTAAGTGGAAACATCTCCTATACGTTTACCGCCATCACTTTAAAGACCTGTATCATGTTCCCCCCCTTCAGCCTTCTCCTTACCAGAGAAAAGAGCCCCCACCAGTTCAGTCTTTGCTGAGAGTTATAACATCTCAGTTCTGGTATCATCTTGGCAATCCTTCATCGCACCCTCTCCATTGCCTCGACATCCTTTTTGTGTAATATGGAGACCAAATCATGGAATACCTATCACAAATCCAAAGGTTTTCAATCTGATCAGTAATTAAAAGTATAAATAATAAGTGTAAGAATTTCACTTTAAACTCCATGTTTGAACCTTCCCACTCAGATTTCCGCCCCTGCCACAGCCCTGAAACTGTCCTGATGCAAGTCACAAACCAGAAGTGCCTTGGGAAGTTTTTCTACATAAAGACATTAAATAAGCACAGTGCAGTTTGTTTATAATGAAAATGACTTACTCAGGTAACCTAGAATCTGCAGCAGAGTCCTCATCGTACTGGGGGATATTCTGGAAGTGAACACAAGGAATTATTATTAGAGAGAGTTGGGAGATCAGAGGGAACTTTAAACAGGGAGTTGGACAGGTGGGTATATCAATTTATACACCTCTCTCCCTCACTGGTACACCGACAGACTTTTGATATAAACTCCATATTCCGCCCCACCACAGCCCTCAAACTGCCCGAAGGCATTGCCCGCCACGTCTCGGTGACCAGCACTCGCCTCTGAGTCAGTAGGTGGTGGGATCAAGCCCAACTCCAGGGACTCGAGAAATAAATCCAGACTCACATTCACAGTGCAGAGGTGAGCCCTCCCTCCCTCCCTCACTGGAACCCTACAGACAGAGGTGAGCTCTCACTCTCTCCCTCACTGGGACCCTACACACAGAGGTGAGCTCTCCCTCTCTCCCTCACTGGGGCCCTACAGACAGAGGTGAGCTCTCCCTCTCTCCTTCACTGGGACCCTACAGACAGAGGTGAGCTCTCCCTCTCTCCCTCACTGGGACCCTACAGACAGAGGTGAGCTCTATCTCTCTCCCTCACTGGGACCCTACAGACAGAGGTGAGCTCTTCCTCCCTCCCTCACTGGGACCCTACAGACAGAGGTGAGCTCTCCCTCTCTCCCTCACTGGGGCCTTACAGACAGAGGTGAGCTCTCCCTCTCTCCCTCACTGGGACCCTACAGACAGAGGTGAGCTCTCCCTCTCTCCCTCACTGGGACCCTACAGACAGAGGTGAGCTCGATCTCTCTCCCTCACTGGGACCTAACAGACAGAGGTGAGCTCTCCCTCTCTCCCTCACTGGGACCCTACAGACAAAGGTGAGCTCTCCCTCTCTCCCTCACTGGGACCCTACAGACAGAGGTGAGCTCTCCCTCTCTCCCTCACTGGGACCCTACAGACAGAGGTGAGCTCTCCCTCTCTCCCTCACTGGGACCCTACAGACAGAGGTGAGCTCTCCCTCTCTCCCTCACTGGGACCCTACAGACAGAGGTGAGCTCTATCTCTCTCCCTCACTGGGACCTAACAGACAGAGGTGAGCTCTCCCTCTCTCCCTCACTGGGATCCTACAGACAGAGGTGAGCTCTCCCTCTCTCCCTCACTGGGACCTAACAGACAGAGGTGAGCTCTCCCTCTCTCCCTCACTGGGTCCCTACAGACAGAGGTGAGCTCTATCTCTCCCTCACTGGGACGCTACAGACAGAGGTGAGCTCTATCTCTCCCTCACTGGGTCCCTACAGACAGAGGTGAGCTCTATCTCTCCCTCACTGGGACCTAACAGACAGAGCTGAGCTCCACCTCCTTACATGTCCTTGATAAACACCAATACCTTGTCTCTAGGTCCAGTCTCCCTGTGTAGACCCCCTCCATTACTGGAGGGCCAGTGTCTCACCTCCTGACTCCCCAAAGCCTTTCCACCATCTACAAGGCACAAGTCAGGAGTGTGATGGAACACTCTCCACTTGCCTCGATGAGTGTAGCTCCAAAAACACTGAAAAAGCTCGACACCTTCCAGGACAAAGCAGCCCGCTTGCTCGGCTCCCCATCCACCACCTTCAACGTTCACTCCCTCCACCACCGGCGCACCGTGGCTGCAGTGTGTACCATCTACAAGATGCACTGCGGCAACTCGCCAAGGCTTCTTCGGCAGCACCTCCCAAACCCGCGACCTCCATCACCTAGAAGGACAAGGGCAGCAGGCGCATGGGAACACCACCACCTCCACGTTCCCCTCCAAGTCACACACCATCCCAACTTGGAAATATATTGGCCGTTCCTTCATCGTCGCTGGGTCACAATCCGGGAACTCCCTCCCTAACAGCACTGTGGGAGCACCTTCACCACACGGACTGCAGCGGTTCAAGAAGGCGGCTCACCACCACCTTCTCAAGGGGCAATTAGGGATGGGCAATAAATGCCGGCCTTGCCAGAGATACCCACATTCTGGAACGAATTTTAAAAAATAGGGCCCCTGAGCCTGCTCCGCCCTTCAGTAAGATCTTGGCTGATCTTCTACCTCAACTCCACCTTCCCGCACCATCCCCTAATATGTTGGGTCCCTTCGTGCCCAAAGATCAATCAATATCAGCCTTGAATGTACTCAACAACTGAAGATCCACAGCCCTCTGGGGTAGAACATTCCAAAGATTCACCACCCCCTGTGAAGAAATTTCTCCTCATCTCAGTCCTAATTGTCCAACACCTAGTTCTGGACTCCTCAGCCAGAGGAAACAACCTCTCAGCATTAATCCTGTCAAGTCCTCGAAGAAGTTTATATGTTTCAACGAGATCAAATTTCATTCTTCTAAACTCCAAAGAATATTGGCCCAATCTACTCAATTTCTCAACCCAGGGATCAATCTAGCAAACCTTCATTGCACTCCTTCCAAGGGAAGTATATCCTTCCTTAGTAAGGAGATCGAACAGTGCTCCAGTGTGGTCTCACGAAAGCCCTGTATAATTGGAGCAGGATTTGCTTACTATTACACTCCAACCCCTTTGCAATAAAACCCAACATACCCTTTGCCTTCCCAATTACTTGCTGTACCTGCATGTTAAGTTTCTATGATTCGTGTGCAAGGACCCCCAGGTTCCTCTGAATACCAACATTTACAAAAAATATTTTGCTTTTGGTAGGTTCCATAGACTGACCTTGTAATCTCTGGAAGATTAAAGGATTAACTAATTGAGGTGTGTAAGATGATTGAATGAGTTGGGGGTCGGCAGAGAGAAACTGTTTCCTCTCGTGAGGGAGACCAGGACAAGGGAGCAGGAGCTCAGAATTAGAGCCCGGCTGTTCAGGGGTGATGTCAGGAAGCACTTCTTCACACAAAGTGGGAATCTGGACCTCTCTATCCCTCGCCACGCTGCTGAGGCTGGGGTTCAATGGAAAATAGTCAAATGTGGGATTGATAGCTTTTTGTTGGGTAAGGAAATCAAAGGTTATGGAACTAGGTGGGTCGATGGCTAAAAGGTACAGATGGGCCATGGTCGAATTGAATGCTGGAGTAAGCTGAAAGGGTTAAGTTGCCCCTTCCTGTTCCCTTGTTTCTGTGTTGCTATGACTCTCAGAATTCTATCTCTACACTCTACTTTGCATTAGTTGTGAAATGTGCTCCTGTGGCCATTAGCAGAACATATCCGTGCTTCTGACTTGAACAGTGCATTGTTCTCAGTCTCTCAGCATCCTCTGACAAACAATAAGCTCCCACCTTTTTGAAGCCAGGCATTGTCCTACCTGCAACACAGCACGCAACATTCAAATCCGTTAGCCACAGGGATGCAAAGATCAGCCCGACACAGAATGGACAATGGGTCCAAAGTCGCTTCGAGTAACTTCCTTGTACACTGGTTCTCACGCACGGGGATTGACAGCTTCGGCAATCTGGGGAGAAAGGAGATTGTGGAGTTTATTGTGGGTTGGGCCTTTTCACACACACACTGTAACACTGAGCAAGCAGGTGTTACAGAGGGACTGAGACCATTGAGGGAGGGTAGCACAGTGCTCATGTCACTGCATTATTGGTCCAGAGAATGGGAGATCTGGGGACTTGTGTCAAAATTGGGAGAGCTGTCCCACAGACTAGTCAAACCACAGCCTGACACAGTCATACTCACAGAATCAGACCTTTCCACCAATGTCCCAGACTCCTCCATCACCATCCCTGGGTACATCCTGTCCCACCGGCAGGACAGACCCACCAGGGGTGGGGCACAGTGGTATACAGTCGGTACGGGAGGGAGGGAGTGACCCTGGGAGTCCCCAACATTGACTCCAGACCCCACGAAGTCTCATGGCTTCAGGTCAAGCACGGGCAAGGAAACCTCCTGCTGATTACCAGCTACAACTGTCAGCCGTGGCTCAGTGGGCAGCACACTCGCCTCTGAGTCAGAAGGTTGTGGGTTCAAATCCCACTCCAGGGACTCGAGCACAAAAATCTAGGCTGACACTCCCTGTGCTGTACTGAGGGAGCGCCGCACTGTCAGAGGGGCAGTGCTGAGAGAGCGCCACACTGTCAGAGGGGCAGTACTGAGGGAGCCCCGCACTGTCACAGGGGCAGTACTGAGAGAGCGCCGCACTGTCGGAGGGGCAGTACTGAGAGAGCGCCACACTGTCAGAGGGGCAGTACTGAGGGAGCCCCGCACTGTCACAGGGGCAGTACTGAGGAAGCCCCGCACTGTCAGAGGGGCAGTGCTGAGAGAGCGCCACACTGTCAGAGGGGCAGTACTGAGGGAGCCCCGCACTGTCACAGGGGCAGTACTGAGGGAGCCCCGCACTGTCGGAGGGGCAGTACTGAGAGAGCGCCGCACTGTCGGAGGGGCAGTACTGAGAGAGCGCCGCACTGTCGGAAGGGCAGTACTGAGGGAGAGCCGCACTGTCAGAGGGGCAATACTGAGGGAGAGCCGCACTGTCAGAGGGGCAATACTGAGGGAGCGCCGCACTGTCGGAGGGGCAGTGCTGAGGGAGTGCCGCACTGTCGGAGGGGCGGTACTGAGGGAGCATAGAAACATAGGAACATCAAAAATAGGTGCAGGAGGAGGCCATTCTGCCCTTGGAGCCTGCACCACCATTCAATATGATCATGGCTGATCATTCACCTCAGTACCCCTTTCCTGCTTTCTCTCCATACCCCTTGATCCCTTTAGCCGTAAGGGCCACATCTAACTGGCATCAACAACCCTCTGCGGCAGGGAATTCCACAGGTTAACAACTCTCTGAGTGAAGAAGTTTCTCCTCATCTCAGTACTAAATGGCTTACCCCTTATCCTTAGACTGTGCCCCTGGTTCTAGACTTCCCCCGCGCTGTCAGAGGAGCAGTATTGAGGAAGCGCCGCACTGTTGGAAGAGCTATGGCGAGAGAGCGGGGCAGTGGGATTAGTTTCAGATTGATCCAGGACGGGGCCTCGGTTTAACACCTCATCTGAAAGACGGCTCCTCCGACAGTGCGGCACTCCCTCAGTACTGCCCCTCCGACAGTGCGGTTCTCCCTCAGTACCGCCCCTCCGACAGTGCGGCGCTCCCTCAGTACTGCCCCTCCGACAGTGAGGCGGCGCTCCCTCCGACAGTGCGGCACTCCCTCAATACTGCCCCTCCGACAGTGAGGCGCTCCCTCAGTACTGCCCCTCCAAAAGTGAGGCGCTCCCTCAATACTGCCCCTCCGACAGTGAGGTGCTCCCTCAGTACTGCCCCTCCGACAGAGCGGCGCTCCCTCAGTACTGCCCCTCCGACAGTGAGGCGCTCCCTCAGTACTGCCCCTCCAACAGTGAGGCGCTCCCTCAATACTGCTCCTCCAACAGTGAGGTGCTCTCTCAGTACTGACCGTCCGACAGTGCAGCACTCCCTCAGTACCGCCCCTCCGACAGTGAGGTGCTCCCTCAGTACTGCCCCTCCGACAGTGAGGGGTTCCCTCAGTACCGCCCCTCCGACAGTGCAGCACTCCCTCAGTACCGCCCCTCCGACAGTGCGGCGCTCCCTCAGTACCGCACCTCCGACAGTGAGGTGCTCCCTCAGTACCGCCCCTCCGACAGTGCGGCACTCCCTCAGTACTGCCCCTCCGACAGCGAGGCGCTCCCTCAGTTCTGCCCCTCCGACAGCGAGGCGCTCCCTCAGTTCTGCCCCTCCGACAGTGCGGCACTCCCTCAGTACTGCCTCTCCGACAGTGCAGCGCTCCCTCAGTACTGACCGTCCGACAGTGCGGCGCTCCCTCAGTACTGACCGTCCGACAGTGCAGCTCTCCCTCAGTACTGCCCCTCCGACAGTGAGGTGCTCCCTCAGTACTGACCCTCCGACAGTGAGGGGTTCCCTCAGGACTGCCCCTCCGACAGTGCAGCACTCCCTCAGTACTGCCCCTCCGACAGTGAGGCGCTCCCTCAGTCCCACCCCTCCGACAGTGCGGCACTCCCTCAGTACTGCCCCTCCGACAGTGCGGCTCTCCCTCAGTACTGCTCCTCCGACATTGCGACACTCCCTCAGTACTGCCCCTCCGACAGTGCGGCACTCCCTCAGTACTGCCCCTCTGACAGTGAGGCGCTCCCTCAGTACTGCCCCTCCGACAGTGCGGCTCTCCCTCAGTACTGCCCCTCCGACAGTGCGGCTCTCCCTCAGTACTGCCCCTCCGACAGTGCGGCCCTCCGACAGTGCGGTTCTCCCTCAGTACTGCCCCTCCGACAGTGCGGCACTCCCTCAGTACTGCCCCTCCGACAGTGAGGTGCTCCCTCAGTACTGCCCCTCCGACAGAGCGGCGCTCCCTCAGTACTGCCCCTCCGACAGTGAGGCGCTCCCTCAGTACTGCCCCTCCAAAAGTGAGGCGCTCCCTCAATACTGCCCCTCCGACAGTGAGGTGCTCCCTCAGTACTGTCCCTCCGACAGTGCGGCGCTCCCTCAATACTGCCCCTCCGACAGTGAGGTGCTCCCTCAGTACTGCCCCTCCAACAGTGAGGCGCTCCCTCAATACTGCTCCTCCAACAGTGAGGTGCTCTCTCAGTACTGACCGTCCGACAGTGCAGCACTCCCTCAGTACCGCCCCTCCGACAGTGAGGTGCTCCCTCAGTACTGCCCCTCCGACAGTGAGGGGTTCCCTCAGTACCGTCCCTCCGACAGTGCAGCACTCCCTCAGTACCGCCCCTCCGACAGTGCGGCGCTCCCTCAGTACCGCACCTCCGACAGTGAGGCGCTCCCTCAGTACCGCCCCTCCGACAGTGCGGCACTCCCTCAGTACTGCCCCTCCGACAGCGAGGCGCTCCCTCAGTTCTGCCCCTCCGACAGCGAGGCGCTCCCTCAGTTCTGCCCCTCCGACAGTGCGGCACTCCCTCAGTACTGCCCCTCCGACAGCGAGGCGCTCCCTCAGTTCTGCCCCTCCGACAGTGCAGCGCTCCCTCAGTACTGACCGTCCGACAGTGCGGCGCTCCCTCAGTACTGACCGTCCGACAGTGCAGCTCTCCCTCAGTACTGCCCCTCCGACAGTGAGGTGCTCCCTCAGTACTGCCCCTCCGACAGTGAGGGGTTCCCTCAGGACTGCCCCTCCGACAGTGCAGCACTCCCTCAGTACTGCCCCTCCGACAGTGAGGCGCTCCCTCAGTCCCGCCCCTCCGACAGTGCAGCACTCCCTCAGTACCGCCCCTCCGACAGTGCGGCGCTCCCTCAGTACTGCCCCTCCGACAGTGCGGCGCCCCCTCTGTACTGACCCTCCGACAGTGCGGCGCTCCCTCAGTACTGCCCCTCTGACAGTGCGGCACTCCCTCAGTACTGCCCCTCTGACAGTGAGGCGCTCCCTCAGTACTGCCCCTCTGACAGTGAGGCGCTCCCTCAGTACTGCCCCTCCGACAGTGCGGCACTCCCTCAGTACTGCCCCTCCGACAGTGCGGCTCTCCCTCAGTACTGCCCCTCCGACAGTGCGACACTCCCTCAGTACTGCCCCTCCGACAGTGCGGCACTCCCTCAGTACTGCCCCTCTGACAGTGAGGCGCTCCCTCAGTACTGCCCCTCCGACAGTGCGGCTCTCCCTCAGTACTGCCCCTCCGACAGTGCGGTTCTCCCTCAGTACCGCCCCTCTGACAGTGTGGCGCTCCCTCCGACAGTGCGGCACTCCCTCAATACTGCCCCTCCGACAGTGAGGTGCTCCCTCAGTACTGCCCCTCCAAAAGTGAGGCGCTCCCTCAATACTGCCCCTCCGACAGTGAGGTGCTCCCTCAGTACTGCCCCTCCGACAGAGCGGCGCTCCCTCAGTACTGCCCCTCCGACAGTGAGGCGCTCCCTCAGTTCTGCCCCTCCGACAGTGCGGCACTCCCTCAGTCCTGCCTCTCCGACAGTGCAGCGCTCCCTCAGTACTGACCGTCCGACAGTGCGGCGCTCCCTCAGTACTGACCGTCCGACAGTGCAGCTCTCCCTCAGTACTGCCCCTCCGACAGTGCGGCACTCCCTCAGTACTGCCCCTCTGACAGTGAGCCGCTCCCTCAGTACTGCCCCTCCGACAGTGCGGCACTCCCTCAGTACTGCCCCTCTGACAGTGAGCCGCTCCCTCAGTACTGCCCCTCCGACAGTGCGGCTCTCCCTCAGTACTGACCGTCCGACAGTGCGGCTCTCCCTCAGTACTGCCCCTCCGACAGTGCGGCTCTCCCTCAGTACCGCCCCTCCGACAGTGAGGGGCTCCCTGCGAGGTGCTGCCCACTGAGCCATTGCTGACACACTCACACAACCCCCCAAACCCGGATAAACTGCTTGGCACAGGACACCAGGGAACGGCTCGGGGCCCCACGGTGCGGGGACTAACCCTTCACCAGACATTCTCCCCCTCTGCCCCTCGACAGACCCCACCTCCCCCCCGGCCCGCAAGCTCAAGGCATAGGGGGGAAAGTTTTGCACTATTTGACTGTGCGAGGCCTCGCTGATCACCGGAGACCCTCCCTCGGACACCTGCCCCACCCTAATGTGCACATTGCGGCACGAGTAGGCGGTTCGGAGTGGAATACCTTGACTGATTTCTCCCTCCTCCAACCCCACCTCCCCATCCCCCCCTCCAATCTTTACCCCAGGGAGGGGCAACATTAGCTTCCCCTGTCCCTCGGAGAAAGTTGCTAAATTCAGCTGCATTTGTTGGACAACTTCGTGATGGAAGGTGGCAGAGCGGTGGGGGTTGTGGGGGGGGGACGGGAAGCGGAAGAGGGGGTGAATTTGGGCTGTCAGGGGGAGAAATATCCTCGTCACTTCCCCTTTAACAAACTCACATTGAAGTGCAGCCTCAAAAATATCCCTCGACTGCAGGGAATCTGAGGTCACAGATCATCAATGGTGGGATTGAAAGGCGGAACAGGCTTGAGAGGCTGAACGGCCTCCTCCTGTTCCTGGGTAAGGGGCTCGAGGGGCTGAATGGCCTCCTCCTGTTCCTGGGTAAGGGGCTCGAGGGGCTGAATGGCCTCCTCCTGTTCCTAATGTAACAGACTCGAGAGGCTGAACGGCCTCCTCCTGTTCCTAATGTAACAGGCTCGAGAGGTTGAATGGCCTCCTCCTGTTCCTAATGTAACAGACTCGAGGGGCTGAATGGCCTCCTCCTGTTCCTAATGTAACAGGCTCGAGGGGCTGAACGGCCTCCTCCTGTTCCTAATGTAACAGGCTCGAGGGGCTGATTGGCCTTCTTCTGTTCCTAATGTAACAGGTTCGAGGGGCTGAATGGCCTCCTCCTGTCCCTAATGTAACAGGCTCGAGGGGCTGAATGGCCTCCTCCTGTTCCTAATATAACAGGATCGAGGGGCTGAATGGCCTCCTGTCCCTAATGTAACAGGCTAGAGGGGGTGAATGGCCTCCTCCTGTTCCTAATGTAACAGGCTCGAGGGGCTGAATGGCCTCCTCCTTTTCCTAATGTAACAGGCTCGAGGGGCTGAATGGCCTCCTCCTTTTCCTAATGTAACAGGCTCGAGAGGCTGAATGGCCTCCTCCTGCAACAGGCTCAAGAGGCTGAATGGCCTCCTGCTGTCCCTAATGTAACAGGCTTGAGGGGCTGAATGGCCTCCTCCTGTTCCTAATGTAACAGGCTCGAGAGGCTGAATGGCCTCCTCCTGTTCCTGTGTAACAGGCTCGAGGGGCTGAATGGCCTCCTCCTGTCCCTAATGTAACAGGATCGAGGGGCTGAATGGCCTCCTCCTGTTCCTAATGTAACAGGCTCGAGAGGCTGAATGGTCTCCTCCTGTTCCTAATGTAACAGGCTCGAGAGGCTGAATGGCCTCCTCCTGTTCCTAATGTAACAGGCTCGAGGGGCTGAATGGCCTCCTCCTGTTCCTAATGTAACAGGATCGAGGGGCTGAATGGCCTCCTCCTGTTCCTAATGTAACAGGCTCGAGAGGCTGAACGGCCTCCTCCTGTTCCTAATGTAACAGGCTCGAAGGGCTGAATGGCCTCCTCCTGTTCCTAATGTAATAGGCTCGAGGGTCTGAATGGCCTCCTCCTGTTCCTAATGTAACAGGCTCGAGGGGCTGAAAGGCCTCCTCCTGTTCCTAATGTAACAGGCCCGAGGGGCTGAATGGCCTCCTCCTGTTCCTAATGTAACCGGCTCGAGGGGCTGAATGGCCTCCTGTTCCTAATGTAACAGGCTCGAGAGGCTGAATGGCCTCCTCCTGTTCCTAATGTAACAGGCTCGAGGGGCTGAACGGCCTCCTGCTGTTCCTAATGCAACAGGCTCGAGGGGCTGAATGGCCTCCACCTGATCCTAATGTAACAGGCTCGAAGGGCTGAACGGCCTCCTCCTGTTCCTAATGAAACAGGCTCGAGGGGCTGAACGGCCTCCTCCTGTCCCTAATGTAACAGGCTCGAGGGGCTGAATGGCCTCCTCCTGTTCCTAATGAAACAGGCTCGAGGGGCTGAACGGCCTCCTCCTGTCCCTAATGTAACAGGCTCGAGGGGCTGAATGGCCTCCTCCTGTTCCTAATGCAACAGGCTCGAGAGGCTGAACGGCCTCCTCCTGTTCCTAATGTAGCAGGATCGAGGGGCTGAATGGCCTCCTCCTGTTCCTAATGCAACAGACTCGAGAGGCTGAATGGCCTCCTCCTGTTCCTAATATAACAGGCTCGAGAGGCTGAACGGCCTCCTCCTGTTCCTAATGTAACAGGATCGAGGGGCTGAACGGCCTCCTCTTGTTCCTAATGTAACAGGCTCGAGGGGCGGAATGGCCTCCTCCTGTTCCTAATGTAACAGGCTCGAGAGGCTGAACGGCCTCCTCCTGTTCCTAATGTAACAGGATCGAGGGGCTGAATGGCCTCCTCCTGTTCCTAATGTAACAGACTCGAGAGGCTGAATGGCCTCCTCCTGTTCCTAATGTAACAGGCTTGAGGGGCTGAATGGTCTCCTCCTGTCCCTAATGTAACAGACTCGAGAGGCTGAACGGCCACCTGCTGTTCTTAATGTACCAGGCTCGAGGGGCTGAATGGCCTCCTCCTGTTCCTAATGTAACAGGTTCGAGGGGCTGAATGGCCTCCTCTTGTCCCTAATGTAACAGACTCGAGAGGCTGAATGTCCTCCTGCTGTTCCTAATGTACCAGGTTCGAGGGGCTTTATGGCCTCCTCCTGTTCCTAATGTAACAGGCTCGAGGGGCTGAATGGCCTCCTCCTGTTCCTAATGTAACAGGCTCGAGGGGCTGAATGGCCTCCTCCTGTCCCTAATGTAACAGGCTCGAGAGGCTGAACTGCCTCCTGCTGTTCCTAATGTAACAGGCTCGAGAGGCTGAATGGCCTCCTCCTGTCCCTAATGTAACAGGCTCGAGGGGCTGAATGGCCTCCTCCTGTTCCTAATGTAACAGGCTCGAGAGGCTGAATGGCCTCCTCCTGTCCCTAATGTAACAGACTCGAGGGGCTGAATGGCCTCCTCCTGTTCCTGTGTAACAGGCTCGAGGGGCTGAATGGCCTCCTCCTGTTCCTAATGTAACAGGCTCGAGGGGCTGAATGGCCTCCTCCTGTCCCTAATGTAACAGGCTCGAGAGGCTGAATGGTCTCCTCCTGTTCCTAATGTAACAGGCTCGAGGGGCTGAATGGCCTCCTCCTGTTCCTAATGTAACAGGCTCGAGGGGCTGAATGGCCTCCTGCTGTTCCGAATGTAACAGGCTCGAGGGGCTGAATGGCCTCATCCTGTTCCTAATGTAACAGGCTCGAGGGGCTGAATGGCCTCCTCCTGTTCCTAATGTAACAGGCTCGAGGGGCTGAATGGCCTCCTCCTGTTCCTAATGTAACAGGTTCGAGGGGCTGAATGGCCTCCTCCTGTCCCTAATGTAACAGGCTCGAGAGGCTGAATGGCTTCCTCCTGTTCCAAATGTAACAGGCTTGAGGGGCTGAATGGCCTCCTCCTGTTCCAAATGTAACAGGCTCGAGGGGCTGAAAGGCCTCCTCCTGTTCCTAATGTAACAGGCTCGAGGGGCTGAATGGCCTCCTCCTGTTCCTAATGTAACCGGCTCGAGGGGCTGAATGGCCTCCTGTTCCTAATGTAACAGGCTCGAGGGGCTGAATGGCCTCCTCCTGTTCCTAATGTAACAGGCTCGAGAGGCTGAATGGCCTCCTCCTGTTCCTAATGCAACAGGCTCGAGGGGCTGAACGGCCTCCTGCTGTTCCTAATGCAACAGGCTCGAGGGGGCTGAATGGCCTCATCCTGTTCCTAATGTAACAGGCTCGAGGGGCTGAATGGCCTCCTCCTGTTCCTCATGTAACAGGCTCGAGGGGCTGAATGGCCTCCTCCTGTTCCTAATGTAACAGGTTCGAGGGGCTGAATGGCCTCCTCCTGTCCCTAATGTAACAGGCTCGAGAGGCTGAATGGCCTCCTCCTGTTCCAAATGTAACAGGCTTGAGGGGCTGAATGGCCTCCTCCTGTTCCAAATGTAACAGGCTCGAGGGGCTGAAAGGCCTCCTCCTGTTCCTAATGTAACAGGCTCGAGGGGCTGAATGGCCTCCTCCTGTTCCTAATGTAACCGGCTCGAGGGGCTGAATGGCCTCCTGTTCCTAATGTAACAGGCTCGAGGGGCTGAATGGCCTCCTCCTGTTCCTAATGTAACAGGCTCGAGAGGCTGAATGGCCTCCTCCTGTTCCTAATGTAACAGGCTCGAGGGGCTGAACGGCCTCCTGCTGTTCCTAATGCAACAGGCTCGAGGGGCTGAATGGCCTCCACCTGATCCTAATGTAACAGGCTCGAAGGGCTGAACGGCCTCCTCCTCTTCCGAATGTAACAGGCTCGAGGGGCTGAATGGCCTCCTCCTGTCCCTAATGTAACAGGCTCGAGAGGCTGAATGGCCTCCTGCTGTTCCTAATGTAACAGGCTCGAGGGGCTGAATGGCCTCCTCCTGTTCCTAATGAAACAGGCTCGAGGGGCTGAACGGCCTCCTCCTGTCCCTAATGTAACAGGCTCGAGAGGCTGAATGGCCTCCTCCTTTTCCTAATGTAACAGGCTCGAGAGGCTGAATGGCCTCCTCCTGTTCCTAATGTAACAGGCTCGAGAGGCTGAACGGCCTCCTCCTGTTCCTAATGTAACAGGATCGAGGGGCTGAATGGCCTCCTCCTGTTCCTAATGCAACAGGCTCGAGAGGCTGAACAGCCTCCTCCTGTTCCTAATGTAGCAGGATCGAGGGGCTGAATGGCCTCCTCCTGTTCCTAATGTAACAGGCTCGAGGGGCTGAATGGCCTCCTCCTGTTCCTAATGCAACAGACTCGAGAGGCTGAATGGCCTCCTCCTGTTCCTAATATAACAGGCTCGAGAGGCTGAACGGCCTCCTCCTGTTCCTAATGTAACAGGATCGAGGGGCTGAATGGCCTCCTCCTGTTCCTAATGTAACAGGCTCGAGAGGCTGAACGGCCTCCTCCTGTTCTAATGTAACAGGATCGAGGGGCTGAATGGCCTCCTCCTGTTCCTAATGTAACAGACTCGAGAGGCTGAATGGCCTCCTCCTGTTCCTAATGTAACAGGCTTGAGGGGCTGAATGGCCTCCTCCTGATCCTAATGTAACAGACTCGAGAGGCTGAACGGCCTCCTGCTGTTCTTAATGTACCAGGCTCGAGGGGCTGAATGGCCTCCTCCTGTTCCTAATGTAACAGGTTCGAGGGGCTGAATGGCCTCCTCTTGTCCCTAATGTAACAGACTCGAGAGGCTGAATGTCCTCCTGCTGTTCCTAATGTACCAGGTTCGAGGGGCTTTATGGCCTCCTCCTGTTCCTAATGTAACAGACTCGAGGGGCTGAATGGCCTCCTCCTGTTCCTAATGTAACAGGCTCAAGAGGCTGAATGGCCTCCTCCTGTTCCTAATGTAACAGACTCGAGGGGCTGAATGGCCTCCTCCTGTTCCTAATGTAACAGGCTCGAGAGGCTGAATGGCCTCCTCCTGTTCCTAATGTAACAGGCTCGAGAGGCTGAATGGCCTCCTCCTGTTCCTAATGTAACAGGCTCGAGGGGCTGAACGGCCTCCTCCTGTTCCTAATGTAACAGGCTCGAGGGGCTGAATGGCCTCCTCCTGTTCCTAATGTAACAGGCTCGAGGGGCTGAATGGCCTCCTCCTGTTCCTAATGTAACAGGCTCGAGGGGCTGAATGGCCTCCTCCTGTCCCTAATGTAACAGGCTCGAGGGGCTGAACGGCCTCATCCTGTTCCTATGTTACTTCTATAGAACAGTCTGTAATCACTCTGCAATTCAGAATTCAGGCTCCGTTTGATTGTACAGGCCCCGCGACCCCCGACCCTGTAAAACCTCTGTCCGCATAATTGGCATTGCTGAGAAATAAAACTCACTGCATCGATCAAAGCCTCTTATCCAAATCTTCGTCCTCTCAGGGACACAGTCTGTCTCTCTGTGTCCTCTCTCTCTCTCTCTCTCTCTGTCCCTCCCTCTCTCTATCTCTCTCTCCCTCCCTCCCTCTCTCTGTCCCTCCCTCTCTCTCTTTTTCCCTCCCTCCCTCTCTCTGTCTCTCTCTGTCCGTCCCTCTCTCTCTCTCTCTCTGTCTGTCCCTCCCTCTCTCTCCCTCTCTCTCTCCCTCACTCTCTCTCTCTCTCTCTGTCTGTCCCTCCCTCTCTCTCCCTCTGTCCCTCCCTCTCTCTCTCCCTCACTCTCTCTTTGTCTCTCTCCATCCCACCCTCTCTCCCTCCCTCTTTCTCTCTCTCTCCCTCCCTCCCTCCCTCTCTCTCTGTCTCAATGGATTTAGGAATGAGCTGTAATACAGGGAGACACCAGGAGGGGGAGTGAGATATTTGTTGAATGGTGAGAGATTGGAAAATATTGGTGTTCGGAGGGACCTGGATGTACTTGTACACCAATCACAGAAAGTTCACATGCAGGTACAGCAAGCCATCATCATAGGCAGTCCCTCAGTATTGAGGAAGACTTGCTTCCACTCCAAAAGTGAGTTCTCAGGTGACTGAACAGTCCAATATGGGAACCACAGTCCCTGTCACAGGTGGGACAGACAGTGGTTGAGGGAAGGGGAGGGTGGGACTGGTTTGCCGCACGCTCCTTCCGCTGCCTGCACTTGGTTTCTGCACGCTCTCGGCGACAAGATTCAAGGTGCTCAGCGCCCTCCCGGATGCACTTCCTCCACTTAGGGCAGACTGGTCTTTGGCCAGGGGCTCCCAGGTGTCGGTGGGGATGTTGCACTTTATCAGGGAGGCTTTGAGGGTGTCCCTGTAACGTTTCCTCTGACCACCTTTGGCTCGCATGCCGTGTCGAAGCTCCGAGTAGAGCGCTTGTTTTGGGAGTCACATGTCGGGCATGCGGACAATGTGGCCCTGCCCAGCGGAGCTGGTCGAGTGTGGTCAGTGCTTCGATTCTGGGGATGTTGGCCTGGTCGAGGACGCTAACCTTGGCACATCTGTCCTCCCAGGGGATTTGTAGGATCTTGTGGAGCATCGTTGATGGTATTTATCCAGCGATTTGAGATGTCTGCTGTACATGGTCCACGTCTCTGAGCCATACAGGAGGGCGGGTATCACTACAGTCCTGTAGACCATGAGCTTGGTGTCAGATTTCAGGGCCTGATCTTCGAACACAAGCGTTTGTTACAGCAAGCAATGAGAAAGGCAAATGGTATGTTAGCTTGTGTTACAAAGGGATTGGAGTATAAGAGCAAAGAAATGTTACTCCAACTATACAGGGCTCTGTTGAGGCCACACCTGGAGTACTGGTTACAGTGCTGGGCTCTTTATCCCAGCTTTTAAACTCCACTCTAATCGAGTAGTCAGAATCATATTCACAAACGTTATCCTAACCCTAACATGCAAATCACAAAGTCTGCTCCCAACCCTGAGAGCAAACCCTAATCCTGACTTCAAACCGGAACCCCAAGTGCCCCCTATCCTCACCCACCGAGCCACATGTGGAGATATTGGCGCAGGTGTCTAACAACCTGCTCAAAGGGGTCGCTTTTAAGGAGCGTCTTAAAGGAGGAGAGCGAGAGAGAGAGAGAGACAGGAGAGGTTTAGGGAGTGAATTCCAGAGCTTGGGGGGGGGTGGGGGGCGGAGTTTATTTCCCGCTTACTGCAGTCGATCTGTGATCATTGAAGTAAAGATCTAACTCTCAAAGAATCAGCCCACTCCACTGGCATCAAATTGCATCAGAATATAATGTATTTAGCAAGCCTGGACGGAAGGGGTGGAGCTTAATAGAATGGGATGTTGCACTTTATCAGGGATGCTTTGAGGGTGTCCCTGGTCAAGGGCAGAATTAGAGGAGTGCAGAGATCTCGGGGTAGCTTGTGGGCCTGGAGGAGATTACAGAGATAGGGAGGGTGTAGGGGCTGGAGGGGGTTACAGAGATAGGGAGGGGTGTAGGGGCTGGAGGGGGTTACAGAGATAGGGAGGGGTGTAGGGGCTGGAGGGGGTTACAGAGATAGAGAGGGGTGTCGGGGCTGGAGGGGGTTCCAGAGATAGGGAGGGGTGTCGGGGCTGGAGGGGGTTACAGAGATAGGGAGGGGTGTAGGGGCTGGAGGAGGTTACAGAGATAGGGAGGGGTGTAGGGGCTGGAGGAGGTTACAGAGATAGGGAGGGGTGTAGGGGCTGGAGGAGGTTACAGAGATAGGGAGGGGTGTAGGGGCTGGAGGAGGTTACAGAGATAGGGAGGGGTGTAGGGGCTGGAGGAGGTTACAGAGATAGGGAGGGGTTTGGGGCTGGAGGAGGTTAGGGAGGGATGGAGGACCTGGAGGAGGTTACAGAGATAGGGAGGGGTGTAGGGGCTGGAGGTTACAGAGATAGGGAGGGGTTAGGGGCTGGAGGAGGTTACAGAGATAGGGAGGGGTGTAGGGGCTGGAGGTTACAGAGATAGGGAAGGGTTTGGGGCTGGAGGAGGTTACAGAGATAGGGAGGGGTTTGGGGCTGGAGGAGGTTAGGGAGGGATGGTGGACCTGGAGGAGGTTACAGAGATAGGGAGGGGTGTAGGGGCTGGAGGTTACAGAGATAGGGAGGGGTTTGGGGCTGGAGGAGGTTACAGAGATAGGGAGGGGTTTGGGGCTGGAGGAGGTTAGGGAGGGATGGAGGACCTGGAGGAGGTTACAGAGATAGGGAGGGGTGTAGGGGCTGGAGGTTACAGAGATAGGGAGGGGTTTGGGGCTGGAGGAGGTTTCAGAGATGGGGAGGGGTGTAGGGGCTGGAGGAGGTTACAGAGATAGGGAGGGGTGCCGGGGCTGGAGGAGGTTACAGAGATAGGGAGGGGTTTGGGGCTGGAGGAGGTTAGGGAGGGATGGAGGACCTGGAGGAGGTTACAGAGATCGGGAGGGGTTTGGGGCTGGAGGAGGTTACAGAGATAGGGAGGGGTGTAGGGGCTGGAGGTTACAGAGATAGGGAGGGGTTTGGGGCTGGAGGAGGTTACAGAGATAGGGAGGGGTTTGGGGCTGGAGGAGGTTACAGAGATAGGGAGAGGTGTAGGGGCTGGAGGAGGTTAGGGAGGGATGGAGGAGCTGGAGGAGGTTACAGAGATAGAAACATAGAAACATAGAAATTTACAGGGCAGAAGGAGGCCATTCCGGCCCATCGTGTCCGCGCCGGCCGACAAAGAGCCGCACGGCCCTCGGTCAGCAGGCCTAAAGGTTACATACAAATCCATGAACAATGACGGAAAGGCAAAGAGCACCCAGCCCAACCAGTCTGCCCCACACCTGTGCAACACCCCTTATACTAAAAATATCTGATAGTGCGGCGCTTCCTCAGTACTGCCCCTCCGACAGTGCGGGGCTCCCTCAGTACCGCCCCTCCGACAGTGCGGCGTTCCCTCAGTATTGCCCCTCCGACAGTGCGGCGCTCCCTCAGTACTGCCCCTCCGACAGTGCGGGGCTCCCTCAGTACCGCCCCTCCGACAGTGCGGCGCTCCCTCAGTACTGCCCCTCCGACAGTGCGGGGCTCCCTCAGTACCGCCCCTCCGACAGTGCGGCGCTCCCTCAGTATTGCCCCTCCGACAGTGCTGTACTCCCTCAGTACTGCCCCTCCGACAGTGCGGGGCTCCCTCAGTACCGCCCCTCCGACAGTGCGGCGTTCCCTCAGTACTGCCCCTCTGACAGTGCGGCACTCCCTCAGTACTGACCCTCCGACAGTGCGGCACTCCCTCAGTACTGACCTTACGACAGTGCGGCACTCCCTCAGTATTGCCCCTCCGACAGTGCGCCGCTCCCTCAGTACTAACGTTGGGAATGTAGGCCTAGATTTCTGTGTTCAAGTCTCTGGAGTGGGACTGGAACTCGCAACATTTGAGTCAGAGCGGAGGGAGTGCAGCCCATTGAGCCAAGGCTGGAGGAGATTATTCTCACTGACTCACACTGAAAAAGAGATAATTTATAAATATGTAGGCACAATTCCCACCCAGATTCCTCACCCCAGCTGTGTGTTAAAAATGCATTCATTCTCAAACGATTGCCTTTAAACAGCATCTCCGCAGTGGAAAAACTCCACCCAGCGGGTTTAAATCTCAATGGAAACTCGTGCAACACTACATCAGTCCTAACTTTGACCGGGACCTGCGGCCTCTCTGGCCTGAGACACTCACCCACCCCCCAGGACTCTCTCCTTGCTCCCAGCTTGGACTGCACCCTCACTATCCCAGCCACCCAGGTCCCAGTCCCTCAGCCTCATCTCACCGACTGCCACTCAGAAATAATCCAGTCAATCCCCAGCCTCCCGGGTCTGCATCAGGAGCGAGAGCCATTAATTAAATATTAATAATCTTAAAGAGAGAGAGAGAGAGAGACAGACAAAGGCAGAGCGAGAGAGAGACAGACATAGGCACACACACTGATCGAGAAACCGAGACACACACAGACTCTCGCACACACGTGCACTCACGGGCAAAGGGAGAGACACATACAGAGACAGTCAGAGACACAGATTCTCTCTCTCGCTTACACAGAGAGACACACACACATATACAGAGAGAGACACACACACATATACAGAGAGAGACACACACACATATACAGAGAGACACACACACACAAATACAGAGACGCATACACATACAGATAAACACACACACAGAGATACATAGACCCATACATACACACAGAGAGAGATAGACACACACACACTCCCACACAGATACACATACACAAAGATAAACACACACACACGCAGAGATAGAGACACATACATACACACTCAGACAGAGAGAGAGATAAACACACACACATACACACAGAGATACAGAGAGAGACACACACACACACACACCCACCCACCCACCCACACACAGATACAGAGACAGCCACACAGAGAGAGACAGAGACACGTACAGAGACACACACAGATGCAGAGACACAAAAAGATACACACACACACATCACCATCATCATAGGCAGTCCCTCGGAGGCGCGGATGACTTGCTTCCACTCTAAAAGTGAGTTCTCAGGTGACTGATGAGACCAATGCGGGACCTACAGTGTCTGTCACTGGTGGGGCAGACGGTGGTTGAAGGTAAGGGTGGCCTGGTTTGCCACACGCTCCTTCCTCTGTCTGCGCTTGCTTTCTGCATGCTCTCGGTGACGAGACTCGAGGTGCTCAGCGCCCTCCCGGATGCACTTCCTCCACTTAGGACGGACTGGTCTTTGGCCAGGGTCTCCCAGGTGTCGGTGGGGATGTTGCACTTTATCAGGGAGGCTTTGAGGGTGTCCCTGTAATATTTCCTCTGCCCACCTTTGGCTCGCATGCCATGTCGAAGCTCCGAGTAGAGCGCTTGTTTTGTGAGTCTCGTGTCGGGCATGCGGATGATGTGGCCTGCCCAGCGGAGCTGGTCGAGTGTGGTCAATGCTTCGATGCTGGGGATGTTGGCCTGAGCGAGAACACTAACGTTGGTGCGGAGTGTGCGTTGGTGGTATTTCTCCAGTGTTTTGAGATGTCTGCTGTATATAGTCCAAGTCTCTGAGCCATACAGCAGGGCGGGTATTACTACAGCCCTGTACACCATGAGCTTGGTGCCAGATTTGAAGTCCTGGTCTTCAAACACTCTCAAGCGACCGAAGGCTGAGGCAGACACACACAGACATAGGCAGAGAGTCACATACACACAGAGACACACACACACAGGGGCAGAGGGAGGGCAGATAGAGACAGAAACATTCTCTCTCTCTCACACAGACACAGTTACAGACACACACCGACACCGCCACCCGCTGGTGTGTGCAGGCACTGCAGGTCCACAGGGAGTCCTCCACAAACATCGCCACCTTCTGGTGGGCGCCGGCACTGCAGGTCCACATAGAGTCCTCCAAATACACCACCACCAGCTGGTGGGGCTCCACATTGCAGGTCTATGGAGTCTTCCACAAACACCGCCACCTGCTGATGAGCGCCCGCACAGCAGGTCGATGGAGTCCTCCTCAAACATCGCCACCGTCTGCTGGGCGCTGGCACTGCAGGTCCATGGAGTCCTCCACAAACACCGCCACCGGCTGGTGGGCCCACGCAATTTCTGCAGGTATTTTGCTCATCTCTGCAAACTCCGGCTGAGTGTGTGCCTCCACGCCTCCAGCATGAGCTGTTGTTGGAAATAAAAGGTCCCTTGCCAGTCGATCGTCCCTGACGGCCCCTGTGACTGTCCTTGATTGCACCATTAACAGGTGTTGATGGCCCCATTACTGGCCGCATTGTCTCTTGCAATGGCGTGAATCGCCGTTCAGCTTGCCATTGTCTCTGTTGAACTCCCCCTCTGGGTTCGACTACATGTTGGGGCATGCCCGACTGCCCTTGTCTGCCTGGAGAACTGTGTGCTGCTTTAACAATGTTGAATCTCTGTCCCAACCATTCCTTAACACAGTACCTCTCGTCTGTTCTGCTAGTGACCAAGCTCGCGTGGTTTAAATCCCAGTTTCTCGTCGCCATTGATAGGTCCTTACTACACAGTATAAATGCACATGAGGCCCATGCTTGAGAGGTCAGTCTGTGACCTGTCTTTTATTCCTGAGCACTCAAGTGATGAAGGTGGGTGGAGCTTCCCCTTTTGTACCTGAAGGTCCAGGTTAGGAGTGTCTCCCACTTGGTGGTCATTGTTCTCACAGTGTACAACTTAGGTCAGATTATACATGGGTTACAATGCTGGTTGAATACATGACAGAAAAATTCCACCCAGAGGGTTTAAATCTCAATGGAAACTCGTGCAACACTGCATCAGTCCCAACTTTGACCGGGACCTGCGGCCTCTCTGGCCTGAGACACTCACCCACCCCCCAGGACTCTCTCCTTGCTCCCAGCTTGGACTGCACCCTCACTATCCCAGCCACCCAGGTCCCAGTCCCTCAGCCTCATCTCACCGACTGCCACTCAGAAATAATCCAGTCAATCCCCGGCCTCCCGGGTCTGCATCAGGAGCCAAAGCCATTAATTAAATATTAATAATCTTAAAGAGAGAGAGAGAGAGAGAGAGACAGACATAGGCACACACACTGATAGAGATACCGAGACACACGCAGACTGTGGAAGAAAGAATCTATGAATCTATGGCTTACCGTAAAGGGAAGGGTTAAATTCTGTTTTTGCTATATTTGAAGAAATAATAGGACTAGAACAACACCCACACTTTTTAGCCTTGAAACTTAGAAATGTAATTAAATGACTATCTGGTATTAAAAGGGAGTCTCCTGATATTCTGCATATCAGACTGTGAACAGGGAGAAACTATGCCAGGACAGATAGAGTGTGTGCTTCCCGAGACGACCTTTGTACTCACGGAACTAATGAATAAGATTCCTTTTCTATTTCTGTATTCTATTTCTGTATAAAGATAGGGACAATTTGCTTGTACGACAGAGTTTTTGCCTTGGTACAGTCCAAGCAGGCTCTCTGAGATATCTCACTTTTTTTAAATAAAATTCTCTCGAAGCACGACTCTGAAAGTCTCCGCCTGAGTTAATTTGAGCTAAATATTTCCTCGACAGATTCTGGCGTAGTCCGGCAGGATCTCTAAAAAACGAGATCGAAAAGAACTAAATTTAACTTTTAAAGAGAAAAGAGGAATTTTAAGGACCTTCCTAGCTGGAAGGAGGAAAGTGCCGCCGAGATCCCCTGGAGGGGGTGAGGCATTTAAGGTAGCTACCACAAAGAAGCTAAAATAACAAAAAGGCAAAAGGAGACCCCGAGCTGAGCAGAAAAGAGAACACCGGTGAATGCTTTGTAAATTATTGTATATTTTGTAGGATTGTCCTAACTCTCATTTCAGAAAAGATCGCGAGACGTTGCACCCGGAAGAATGGGAAACGGCTCTAGTCGAGCAGGGCGCTCGCGCCCAGCTCCTGGAAAAGGAAAGAAAGACGACCTCTCAACTGAAAGAATGAAAGCACATCCTAAGACTGAGAAAAGAATCAGTAAGGTAGTAAAGCAACGAGAGAAGGTCGGAGATCCCATTGTGCTGCCCGGCTCGCCGGCGGACACTGTAATTAAAGAAACAGGAGACGACAGATACGCGGTAATGTTTAGGAGCGATTTGTACGGTTGGTCTGATGGGGATTGGCCATATGGAGGAAGTTTTAAATTGTCCTTAATTGAGGAATGGAGACAGACCACCAAAGATGGGGCGGGGGACCCCACTTGGGATAAAGACTATATGGAGAATTGTTTTAAAAAATGGACAGAGGTGGCAAAGAGGCACCAGCCCCCTAAAAATAAAAAGAAAGAGGAGGAGGGTAAGGAAAAGCCCCCTCCCTCTTACAGCCCCCCCCGAGTGCCCCGGTTATGACTGCTTCCCCTGTCGGCTTATATCCCCGTCTTCCAACCACCAAGCCGGATGATTGGCAGGAGATTATAGAAATAGTGGCCGCTCAGCTGGATCAGGCCTCCGGGCGATGAGTCCATCCACAAGACCCACCAGAAGATGGGAATGGAGACGGGGGGGCGGGGGGAGGACTCGTGGATGATGGCACAACCCCTGCCCCAGGAATGAATACCAGGGCAACTGTAAGACAGGCCGATTCCACCATTACCCCCCCGTTACAGGCCCCCCATGTAATGATCGGAACAACGGCTGTCCTAAAGCCCTGGACACCGGGGGAAGCTCGGGATATGATATCAGCCGCCCCTAATCCTGTTCAGAAGCCAGTAGCCTTTCACAACTGGCTTGAGCAAACCTGTACCATATATAACCCCCTCCCCGGAGATGTGAAATTATTACTGCAGGCAGCATATGGGTCCTCTTGGCAGGGGGTAAAAGATATGTTCCCTATCCCCGCCGGCGAAAACGGAGATTGGCGGGAAGATAATGAGGAAGAAGGAAATGAGTCCCGGGAATATTGGTTGCAGCACAGGGGCAAGGATGCCATACTAAAGGGAGCTAAAAAGCATGGGGATATAGGGGAAGTCACCCGCTGCTTGCAGAAAGCAGAAGAATCGATGATAGATTTTGCAGGCAGATGGAAAAATAAAATCCATCAGTTCTTTAAGGGGATTGAAGAAGAGAAAAGGGAAGATAACAAAGAAAAGGCTGCCCTCTATTGTTGGTAATTGAATGGCAACTTCTAATCCCCCTTGATACATGAAGTTATACAAAACTTAAAAGCTAAAATTGACTCTAATACTGAAGAATTGATGTATATAATTTTGACAAGCTTTGAGGCAGTTCAGCTTCACTGTACAGCCTGGTACACTCGACAAAAAGCTGAAACTTACCAGTGTTTGGTACAATCCTTTTTAAATAGAGAAGAAATAGTAGAAGCTACGCCCCGCATTTATTTTGGACCAGAAGGATTGGGGGCAGCCATGGATTTGACACCCTTACAGCAAGAGCGGTATAGAGAAGTGAACTCGACACCCCATCTGACCTTGGCTGTAAAACCGCCAACGAAACCTCAAGATATGGGTCCGATGATTGTAGGAATAGAAAAAGAAAAACACCAACACGGCTATCAACCTTGGGCAGTAATAAAACTGCAAAATGTTCAGATAGACTTTATCACCCACAACAGGGGGATTCTCCAGTGGAAAGGTAAAAGTCAGGCCTCCATTTTTGAAAAACAGCAACCCCCGGAACAACCAAGCCCTAAGCTGACAATGGCATTGAATCAAGTATCTTCTGAACTTTGGGCAAAACATAACAATCATGTTGGGCAAGTACATTCTGCAGTACCCCATCGGGTACAATTGATACTGCCCATACCAAAGGTTAATAGGCCGAATGAGTGGAGATTTGTGCAAGATCTGAGAGCTATTAATAAGATAGTAGTCCCTATCACCCCTGTGGTACCGGACACCAAACATTATACTATCTGCTATACCACCAACAGCAACTGTCTTTACTGTAATAGACCTGTGTTCAGCTTTTTTCTCCATCCCACTAAATCAAGAAAGTCAGTATCTGTTTGCTTTCACCCACAAGAAGCAGCAGTACACATGGACCAGGTTGCCCCAAGGATACACCGAAAGCTCCGCAGTATATGCAGCAGCAGTAAAAAGTGACCTTGAAGACTGTTCATTATCAGACCAGTCTGTGCTGTTGCAGTATGCGGACGATTTGCTTGTGGCTTCTAGCCACGGATACAGGTGCATGCAAGATTCCCTGAAACTGTTACAGCACCTATGTGAGAGAGGGCACCGAGTGTCGTTACCAAAGTTACAATTTTGTCAGACTCAAGTCCAGTACCTGGGTTTTCACATATCTCAAAGGCAGAGGCAGCTAGGACCAGAAAGAATTATCGAGAATGGGATGCGGTCCTAAGATCAGCTGCCCTAAATGATGCCCCACCCAAGGTGGAGTGGACCCCAGAGAGAGAGGAGGCATTTAAACAGTTAAAGAAAGCCATTACTAATGCTCCGGCGTTGGGACTTCCGAATTATGGTAAACCTTTTCAGATGTATGTGAATGAGAAAGAAGGATTTGCAACAGCAGTACTAACCCAAGAACATGGTGGGGGAAATAGACCAGTTGCTTATTATTCGGTTTTGCTGCCTCCAGTAGTAAGGGGAATGCCAGCATGTCTACATGCTGTAGCTGCTACTGCGGTCATGGTGGAGAAGTCGGTACCTATTGTCTTGGATCATCCATGTACTGTCATTACAGCCCATGCTGTGTTATTACTTTTGAATTCAGCGGCCACACAACACTTTACAGCGTCTCGAAGAACAGGTTATGAAGTATTACTGCTGTCACACCCTAACTATACCTTTCGACGTACACCGGTAGTGAACCCAGCCACCTTTCTTCCTACTAAAGAAGTAGAGGATCCAGACCAGCATGATTGTCTGTTAACGGTGGAAGTAGCCACCTTACCAAGACCAGATTTGCTCACAGAGCCCATGGACAATCCTGATCTTATTCTCTATACGGATGGATCATCACATAGGCCGTCGGATGATTTGTTTTTGGCAGGCTATGCTATTGTAAATCCCCACAAAACTGTTGAAGCATTCGCCCTGCCTCCCGGAACCTCGGCTCAGGCTGCTGAATTGTTTGCCCTCACTAGAGCTTGTATAATAGCTAAAGACCATACTGCTAATATCTATACTGATTCTAGATATGCATTCGGTGTGGTCCATGATTTTGGACAACTGTGGAAAAACAGAGACTTTATCACCTCTGGTGGAAAGCATATTAAGCACTCAACTGGTGCTTAATCTATTCGACGCCATTCAGTTGCCAAGTAAGGTAGCCGTTATCAAATGTGCAGCTCACACAACCGGTGAGGATGAAGTATCAGTAGGAAATAGGAGGGCTGATGAAGCAGCCAAACAGGCCGCTTCGGCACAGGCAGACTGCCTTCAAGCAGTCTCAGTTTCCCCTCCACAGGTACTTGACATCCAACAACTTAAAACAGCCCAACAACAAGTTACCATGCAGGAAGGAAGAACTTGGGAAAACCAGGGTTGTTTTCTCAAAAACAACATTTGGTGTCACCCTGATGGGCGAACTGTTTGCCCTAGATCTCTATTTTTACCCCTGTCACACCTAGCACACGGTCAGGCTCACATGGGCAAAGGAGGGATGATACATGCTATTAATGCACAGTGGTATGCACCAGGAATAACAGTAGTAATTGAGAAAGTTGCTAGGACATGCCAAATTTGTCAACAAAATAACAGAAGTAAAACACCTGCTGGATATGATCATCTACCCCAGCCAAGTATGCCCTTTGAAAATTTGCAAATTGATTTTGTCCACATGCCTCCAGTATCAGGTCTTAAGTACCTATTAGTCATAATAGACATGTTCACAAGATGGGTAGAAGTGTACGCCACTAGGAGAGACGATGCCCGAATAGTGGTAAAAATTGTATACAATGAGAAACCAGAAAAACCGAAACACTGGTTTGACACCACATGAAGCCTTATTGGGAAGACCAATGCCTACTGGCGTAAAACCACCACTGGCAGCTGAAAAAATAGCATTAATTTGGAATGATGAAAAATCACTAAAGTATGCTCAGGCCATGTGTGAAATAGCAAGGACTCTGCATGAACAAATAAAGCAGACACAGGTGCCCCTGTCGGAAGGAAATATGCACCCTGTCAGACCTGGAGATCAAGTGTTGGTAAAAACATTAAACAAAGAATCCTTTTCTCCTAGGTGGAAAGGACCATATCAGATAATTCTCACAACACGAACTGCGCTGAAGTTGGAAAAGCATTCAAATTGGGTGCATGCAACCCGCTGTAAATATTATTTCCCCGACGAATTACAGCCGAAAGAAAAGGCATTGAACCAGGACGTACTACGGTCGCCCGACTAAGAAAACAGCCATCTTCTCGCTAAAGAACTGTACCTGCTCTTATTTTGTGATCACTCATTGTGTATTTTGGACTTAAAAGTCATTTTAGGAGTAAGGAGAGTCAGACAGGAAGAAGAATTACTTGAAGGAGGAAAAGTATGGAAGGGAGATATGGTATGGGAAAGAAGTAATAGTGCAAGGCAGCAAGGCAATTTTATATGCCCAGCAGGCCAAAGTTGTAAAGTAGGGAATTTTACAGCACGATGTGAGGCATGTGGAATGAAGGAAGAAAGAGGGGAATTCCAGTTTATATTGGGGAAAGGGTATCAGTTGTTCATAGAATACCAGGCCGATGTGTGGATGAAGTGTACCCGGAGCACAGGGAAAAACAAGAGATGGGGGTACATAGGAGGGCCAGACGAGAGAAAAGACTTCCTCCGTTATTCATATACAAGTATGGTAGAAGGGCAGCGGATGTTGTGCATGAATAACACCCCGGTGAATGGAGGAGACCCATTTGTGGTAAAATGGTCAGTAAAAGAATCCGGCCACCCAGAAGACCGAGACCCGGGACATCTAAAAAGGATACTGACCACTTGCATCCCAGTGGTAAGATCCCCAGGTGTATTAAATCTAACAATACGAATTAAATATCCCCCAAAGAAAGAAGATGGTTGCCACACAACCAGTGTTAAGGTATCTTTTGAAAAAGAAAGACGCCAAAGAAAGAAACGGGATGTATTAGAGACTGTGTTAGGTGGAGTGGGAGCAGGAATAGGAGCATTGAACTCCATGGATATCGAGACCCTACAAAATAAAATCCAGGCCGTCGGAGGACTGGTAGGGGAAGATATAAAAATCAGAAATGCCTGGGATGAAGGATTACAGCAATTACAGATATCAGGTTACGTCATAAACGAAATGACCTGGGAACAGAATGAAGGGATAGAGAAGGAAATAGAGAACCTAATGAAGGAACAACAGGGAGTAAACAAGTACACCCATTGCCTGTTTAAAGAAATGATCAGACAGCTATTAAGAGCCGAGTTAGAAAGGAAAATATTATCCTTCCATGCTAACACATGGGAAAGGTTGTTGGAAATTAACAAAAGGGATAAGCTTCTTAATTTAACCATTAACCCTCAAAAAAGATATACCAGTTGTAATTCAAAAGGATGTAACGTTACTGGAGACATAGTAAGTAAGACACGAAAATAAATTTGGTGTCAGTTCCAAGTAATGCCCCAGCTGTTTGGACAGAACTTCTGGTACCCAGAATTTAAAGGAGATTGGGTCGATGAGAAGAATATGACACATCACCAGAGGGGATGTGCTAGGTGGCCTTTCGGAATGGTATGTCCCTATCAGACCACCATACACGAACCGTGCTCACTGCAGCACTCCATTGGAGTATGTAAATGGGAATTAAAGCCAACAAATGACACTGATATTACGGAAATAGGACAGAATGAGGTCTGTGTGACAGGAAATAAACCTGTCTATCTGGATGGAATTTTGTATAAACCCCCCATTAATAAATGCGTGAGAAGAGTCTACACCCTGTAAGACCCTGAAGTAAAAAGAACTTATACCTTTGGGCAATGGCAAAATGTAGAAAAATATCTGTCTATGCACAAGATTGAACCCTTACCCCCTGTAATTAATCTGACCAGACTGCACAATTTGATTCGGAATGACAAGAAAATTGAGGAAGCTCTGTCAAAGCAAGGCAGAGACATCCACCAATTTAGAGTCGAAATGAGTTACAAGAAGGGGCAGCTAGTGAGAATCGCAGATGAAGTCACCTCTTTGACAGTACACCACTGGTGGGATGTGTTTACCGGATGGTCCCCAAAAGCTACAGCAGTACTGAAGCTTGCTATACACCCCATAGTAATCGTAGGTGTGGTTATGCTTGTATTATTGATAATCCTTTGCGGAATGTGGATAAAATTAAAAAATGTAATTAGTCAAGTAATAGGGCTGCTCTCCGAAATAGAAAGAAAAGTGTGTGCATGAAAGGAAGGTTAAGTCGCTTAGAGGAAAAGGTTGATGAAGACGAATATCTCAAAATGCGACCCTATCCTGAAGGGTATGAACCCCCTGTTGAGCAAGAAGAGAATATAGGAAATTGTGTTGATCTGAAAATTTAAAAAAAAGATCAACAAGGAGGGAATTGTGGAAGAAAGAATCTATGAATCTGTGGCTTTTGGTAAAGGGAAGGGTTAAATTCTGTTTTTGCTACATTTGAAGAAATAATAGGACTAGAACAACACCCACACTTTTTAGTCTTGAAACTTAGAAATGTAATTAAATGACTATCTGGTATTAAAAGGGAGTCTCCTGATATTCTGCTTATCAGACTGTGAACAGGGAGAAATTATGCCAGGACAGATAGAGTGTGTGCCTCCCGAGACGACCTTTGTACTCACGGAACGAATGAATAAGATTCCTTTTCTATTTCTGTATTCTATTTCTGTATAAAGATAGGGACAATTTGCTTGTACAGGAGAGTTTTCTGCCTTGGTACGGTCCAAGCAGACTCTCCGAGATATCTCGCTTTTTAAAATAAAATTCTTTCGAAGCACGACTCTGAAAGTCTCCGCCTGAGTTAATTTAAGCTAAAATTTCCTCGACACAGACTCTCGCACACACGTGCACTCACGGGCAAAGGGAGAGACACAAACAGAGACAGTCAGAGACACATATTCTCTCTCTCGCTTACACAGAAAGACACACACACATATACAGAGAGAGACACACACACATATACAGAGAGAGACACACACATATACAGAGAAAGACACACACATATACAGAGAAAGAGAGAGACAAACACACATATACAGAGACAGAGAGAGAGAGAGACACACACACACAGACACACACACATATAGAGAGAGACACACACATACACACAGACACACACACATATAGAGAGAGAGAGAGACACACACAGAGAAACACACATATACAGAGAGAATGCCACACAAACACTCACACATATACAGAGAGAGAATTCCGATTTCTAAGATACTCCGTTCTCCACCAGTTGCTCCTAAAAATCAGGAGCAAATCATGTGGAAACTTGGGGCCTCTGTCACTGGTGGGGCAGACGGTGGTTGAAGGTAAGGGTGGCCTGGTTTGCCGCACGCTCCTTCCTCTGTCTGTGCTTGCTTTCTGCATGCTCTCGGTGACGAGACTCGAGGTGCTCAGTGCCCTCCCGGATGCATTTCCTCCACTTAGGACGGACTGATCTTTGGCCAGGGTCTCCCAGGTGTCGGTGGGGATGTTGCACTTTATCAGGGAGGCTTTGAGGATGTCCCTGTAATATTTCCTCTGCCCACCTTTGGCTCGCATGCCATGTCGAAGCTCCGAGTAGAGCGCTTGTTTTGGGAGTCTCGTGTCGGGCATGCGGATGATGTGACCTGCCCAGCGGAGCTGGTCGAGTGTGGTCAATGCTTCGATGCTGGGGATGTTGGCCTGAGCGAGAACACTAATGTTGGTGCGGAATCTGCGTTGGTGGTATTTCTCCAGTGTTTTGAGATGTCTGCTGTATATAGTCCAAGTCTCTGAGCCATACAGCAGGGCGGGTATTACTACAGCCCTGTACACCATGAGCTTGGTGCCAGATTTGAAGTCCTGGTCTTCAAACACTCTCAAGCGACCGAAGGCTGAGGCAGACACACACAGACATAGGCAGAGAGTCACATACACACAGAGACACACACACACAGGGGCAGAGGGAGGACAGATAGAGACAGAAACATTCTCTCTCTCTCACACACACACACACAGTTACAGACACACACCGACACCGCCACCCGCTGGTGGGCTCCAACATTGTAGGTACACAGGGAGTCCTCCACAAACATCACCACCTTCTGGTGGGCGCCGGCACTGCAGGTCCATGGAGTCCTCCAAAAACACCGCCACCGGCTGGTGCGCCCCCGCACTGCAGGTCCATGGAGTCCACCAGCGACATCGTCACCTCCTGGTGGGCCCCCGCACTGCAGGTCCACATGGAGTCCTCCAAAAACACCGCCACCAGCTGGTGGGGCTCCACATTGCATGAACATGGAGTCCTCCACAAACACCGCCACCGGCTGGTGGGCCCCCGCATTGCAGGTCCATGGAGTCCTCCACAAACACCGCCACCGGCTGGTGGGCCCCCGCATTGCAGGTCCATGGAGTCCTCCACAAACACCGCCACCAGCTGGTGAGCCCACGCAATGCGCGGCCCTGGACAACGCGGACCATTTCCCAGACCTCGGGAGCCTCTTATCAACAAGAGCAGACATTGACGGCAAAGTCCAGCACCGCCTCCTGTGCAGCCTTCGGTCGCCTTCGGAAACATAGAAACATAGAAAATAGGTGCAGGAGTCGGCTATTCGGCCCTTCGAGCCTGCACCACCATTCAATAAGATCATGGCTGATCATTCCCTCAGTACCCCTTTCCTGCTTTCTCTCCATACCCCTTGATCCATTTAGCCGTAAGGGCCACATCTAATTCCCTTTTGAATATATCCAACGAACTGGCCTCAACAACTCTCTGCGGTAGAGAATTCCACAGGATCACCACTCTCTGAGTGAAGAAGTTTCTTCTCGTCTCGGTCCTAAATGGCTTACCCCTTATCCTTAGACTGTGACTCCTGGTTCTGGACTTCCCCAACATTGGGAACATTCTTCCTGCATCTAAACTGTCCAATCCCATCAGAATTTTATATGTTTCTATGGGAGCCTCTATGAAATGCCCTCCTTGCAGGCTGGAAACTTCGCTATGATTCTATGACTGCATTGTATAACATATTTAGAAACGATAAAGAGGGGGGAAAGGGCAGGTGAAGTCGCTGTACTGATTAGGGACAACGTAATGGCAGTCGGAAAAAGTGACGCAGCTATCAGCAAGACAGAAATGTTGTTGTTGTAATTCTATGTAGTTCCAGCAGAGGGGGCTGGTTGTCCACCAGTTCCAGTCGAGGATGTTGACACACAAGAACACAAGAATTAGGAGCAGGAGTCGGTCATATGGTTCCTTGAGCCTGCTCCGCCATTCGATAAGATCATGGCTGATCTTCTACCTCAATTCCACTTCCCTGCCCGATCCCCATATCCCTCGATTTCCTCAGTGCTCAAATATCTATTGATCTCTCCTTGAATTTACTCAAATCGTTGGATAAATACCACCACCGATGTCTCCACAAGATCCTGCAAATCCCCTGGGAGGACAGGCGCACCAACGTTAGCGTCCTCGTTCAGGCCAACATCCCCAGCATCGAAGCACTAACCACACTCGACCAGCTCCGTTGGGCAGGGCCACATTGTCCGCATGCCAGACACCGAACTCCCAAAGCAAACGCTCGACTCGGAACTCCTTCAGGGCAAGCGAGACCCAGGTGGGCAGAGGAAACATTACAGGGACCACCCTCAAAGCCTCCGTGATAAAGTGCAACATCCCCACCGGCACCTGGGAGTCACTGGCCAAAGACCACCCTAACATAGAAACATAGAAACATAGAAAATAGGTGCAGGTTATCCACTTTGCTGGTAAAAACAGAGACAGATTATTATCTGAATGGTGACAGATTAGGAAAAGGGGAGGTGCAACGAGGTGTCATGGTACATCAGTCATTGAAGGTTGGCATGCAGGTACAGCAGGCGGTTAAGAAAGTAAATGGCATGTTGGCCTTCATAGCGAGGGGACTGGAGTACAGGGGCAGGGAGGTGTTGCTACAGTTGTACAGAGCCTTGGTGAGGCCACACTTGGAGTATTGTGTACAGCTTTGGTCTCCTAACTTGAGGAAGGACATTCTTGCTATTGAGGGAGTGCAGCGAAGGTTCACCAGACTGATTCCTGGGATGGCAGGACTGACATATCAAGAAAGACTGGATCAACTGGGCTTGCATTCACTGAAGTTCAGAAGAACGAGAGGGGATCTCATAGAAACGTTTAAAATTCTGACAGGTTTAGACAGGTTAGGTGCAGGAAGAATGTTCCCAATGTCGGGGAATTCCAGAACCAGGGGTCACAGTCCTAAATGGCTTCGCCCTTATCCTTAGACTGAGATGAGGAGAAACTTCTTCACCCAGAGAGTGGTGAACCTGTGGAATTCCCTACCGCAGGAAGTTGTTGAGGCCAATTGACTAAATATATTCAAAAAGGAGTTAGATGTAGTCCTTACTACTAGGGGGATCAAGGGGTATGGCGAGAAAGCAGGAATGGGGTACTGAAGTTGCTTGTTCAGCCATGATCTTATTGAATGGCGGTGCAGGCTCGAAGGGCCGAATGGCCTACTCCTGCATCTATTTTCTATGTTTCTATGTCCTTCCTCAGATTAGGAGACTGTAACTGAGCACAATATTCCAGGTGAGGCCTCACTAAGGCCCTGTACAACTCCAGTGAGACCTAACTGCTCCTGTACTTAAATCTTCTCGCTATGAAGGCCAACACAACATTCTTCACCGCCTGCTGTACCTGCATGCCAACCTTCAATGCCACTAAGTGGAGGAAGTGCATCGGGCAGGGCGCTGAGCACCTCGAGTCTCGTCGTCAGAGCATGCGGAAATCAAGTGCAGGCAGCGGAAGGAGCGAGCAGCAAACCAGTCCCACCCTTCCCTTCCCTCAACAACTATCTGTCCCACCTGTGACAGGGACTCATAGGCAGTCCTTCGGAATCGAGGAAGACTTGCTTCCACTCCGAAAGTGAGTTCTTTGATGGCTGAACAGTCCGATACGAGAGCCACAGACCCTGTTACAGGTGGGACAGACATTGGTCAGTGGAAGGGGTCGGTAGGTTTGAAGCGCACTCCTTCCGGTGCCTGCGCTTGGCCTCTTCATGCTCCTTGCGTCGAGACTCGAAGAGCTCAACACCCTCCCGGATGGACTTTCTCCACCTCGGGCGGTCTGCGGCCAGGGTCTCCCAGGTGTCAGTGGTGATGTCGCACTTTACCAGGGAGGCTTTGAGGGCGTCATTATAACATTTCCGCTGTCCTCCTTTGGCTCGTTTACCATGAAGGAGCTTCGTATAAAGCATTTGTTTAGGGAGTCTCGTATCTGGCATGTGAACTATGTGGCCTGCCCAGCGAAGCTGATCGAGTGTGGTCAGTGCTTCAATATTGGGGATGTTAGCCTGGTCGTGGACACTGATGTTGGTGCGCCTGTCCTCCCAGGGGATTTGCAGGATCTTGTGGAGACATCGTTGGTGGTATATCTCCAGCGACTTGAGGTGCCTTCTGTACATCGTCCATGCCTCAGACCCATACAGGAGGGCGGGTATTACTACAGCCCTGTAGACCATGAGTTTGGTGGTAGATTTGAGGACCTGGTCTTCAAACACACTTTTCCGCAGACGGCCGAGGGTTGCACTGGCGCACTGGAGGCAATGCTGAATCTCCGCATCAATGTCTGCCTTTGTTGATAAGAGGCTCCCGAGGTATGGGAAATGGTCCACGTTGTCCAGGGCCGCGCCGTGGATCTTGATGATTGGAGGGCAGTGCTGTGCAGCGATGACAGGCTGGTGAAGGACCTTTGTCTTACGGATGTTAAGCGTAAGGCCCATGCTTTCATATGCCTCAGTGAATACATGGACTATATCCTGGA
This sequence comes from Pristiophorus japonicus, assembly GCF_044704955.1. NCBI lineage: Eukaryota > Metazoa > Chordata > Chondrichthyes > Pristiophoridae > Pristiophorus > Pristiophorus japonicus. The sequence goes on along the minus strand of NC_091994.1, from coordinate 116,869,871 downwards.
GTTCAGTCTCTGAATGTGCACAGATGCAAGCATCGCCCGCATACTGCAGCTCAATGACAGAGGTTGGAGTGATCCTGGAGGCGGCGTAGGTTAAACAGCATCCCACTGGTTCTGTCGTTTAATTCCACTCCAGCGGGGAGCTTGTGTATTGTGAGGTGGAGTATGGCAGTGAGGAAGATTGAGAAGAGGGTTGGAGCGATAACGCAGCCCTGTTTGACCCCGGTCCGGATGTGAATTGGGTCTGTAATGCATCCGTTGGTAAGGATCACGGCCTGCATGTCATTGTGAGCGTCCTTTTCATTAGCAGCTCTGTGGGTGGAACCCCTGTGAGCGAGTGTGGTCGGGATCTATAGGCCAACAGGAAGCGTGATAAGCGTTTTTGTATGGAACCCCCTTGGATTCTGAGCATGCCCTGTTTGATTATCTGCACTGCTCGTTCTGTCTGGCCATTTGAGGCCGGCTTGAACGGTGCCGTTCTGACATGGTTAATTCCATTGCCTGCCATGAAGTCCTGGAATTCAGTGCTTGTGAAGCACGGGCCATTGTCGCTGACCAAGACGTCCGGTAGACTGTGGGCGGCGAACATTGCCCGTAGACTTTCTACCGTGGCAGAGGATGTGCTTGAATTTAAAATGTCACACTCGATCCATTTGGAGTAGGCATCTACTACAACCAAAAACATTTTTCCCATGAAAGGACCAGCGTAGTCCACATGGATGCGTGACCAAGGCTTGACGGGCCATGGCCAGGGGCTAAGGGGGGCTTCCCTGGGCGCATTGCCCAGCTGGGCACACGTTTTGCACCTGCAAATACAAAGTTCCAGATCTGCGTCGATCCCTGGCCTTCAAACCTGTGACCTGGCAATTGCCTTCATCGTGACAATGCCCGGGTGCTCATTGTGGAGTTCTCTGATGAACACGTCTCTGCCCATCTGGGGCATGACTACACGGTTTCCCCATAGTAGGCAATCGGCCTGAATCGAGAGTTCATCCCAGCGCCTGTGAAATGGTTTAAATTCCTCAGTCCATTGGCTGCCCAGTCCCCATTCAGGACACATTTCTTGACTAGAGACAATAGCGGGTCTCTATTTGTCCAGACTTTAATCTGACGGGCTGTCACAGGTGAGCCTTCGCTTCCGAAAGCTTCAACAGTCATGACCATCTCAGCACCATGCTCGGTAGCCCCTTCAGTGGTGGCTAGTAGGAGCCTGTTGAGTGCATCGGCGCAGTTTTCGGTGCCCGGTCTGTGCCGAATTGTGTAGCCATAGGCGGCTAACGTGAGTGCCCACCTCTGTATGCGGGCCGATGCGTTTGCATTTATGGCCTTGTTGTCGGCCAAAAGGGACGTTGGGGGTTTGTGATCTGTCTCCAGCTCAAATTTCCTGCCAAACAGGTACTGGTGCTTTTTCTTTACCGCACATACACATGCGCGCCTCCTTTTCTACCATACCGTAACCCCTTTCTGCCTGGGACAGACTTCTGGAGGCATAAGCTACCGGCTGTAACTGACCCTTGACATTGACATGCTGCAACACACACCCGACACCATAGGATGACGCATCGCACGTTAACACAAGTTTCTTACATGGGTCGTATAGTGTTAACAGAGTGTTGGAACATAACAAATTGCGTGCTCTATTAAAAGCCCTTTCCTGGCTGTCCCCCCAGACCCATTCGCCACCTTTGCGTAGGAGCATGTGTGTAGCGGCTCTAGCAGCGTGCTCAATTTGGGAAGAAAGTTACCAAAATAGTTCAGGAGCCCCAGGAACGAACGCAGCTCCGTCGTGTAACGGGGTCTGGGTGCTCTCTGGATCGCTTCCGTCTTGGACGCAGTAGGGCTGATCCCGTCTGCTGCTACCCTCATCCCCAGGAATTCTACCTCTGGAGCTAGGAAGACGCACTTCGCCTTTTTCAGTCGCAGCCCTACCTGGTGCAGTCTGCGTAGCACCTCCTCCAGATTCTGGAGGTGTTCTTCAGTATCGTAACCCGTAATGAGGATGTCGTCCTGAAAAACCACCGTCCCTGGAATCGACTTGAGGAGGCTTTCCATATTTTGTTGGAAGATCGCGGCAGACGATCGCATCCCGAACGATCATCTGTTGTACTCAAACAACCCCTTGTGTGTCGTGATGGTGGTCAGCTTCTTCGACTCACTCGCCAGCTCCTGGGTCATGTAAGCTGAGGTCAGGTTCAATTTTGAAAAAAGTTTGCCACCGGATAGCGTCGCAAAGAGGTCCTCTGCTCTCGGTAGCGGGTACTGGTCTTGGAGTGACACCCGATTGATGGTGGCCTTGTAATCGCCACATATCCTGACCGACCCATCCGCCTTGAGCACCGGCACAATCGGGCTCACCCAGTCACTGAATTCGACTGGCGAGATGATGCCTTCCCTCAGCAGGCGGTCCAATTCGCCTTCTATCTTTTCCCGCATCACGTACGGCACCGCTCTGGCCTTGTGGTGTACTGGCCTGGCGTCTGGGTTCATGTGAGTCACTACCTTGGCCCCCATGAAAGTGCCGATGCCGGGTTGAAATAATGAGTCAAATTTGTCCAGGATCTGTGAGCATGATACTCGCTCCACAGAGGAAATTGCATTGACATCGCCCCATTTCCAGTTCATGACAGCAAGCCAACTCCTCCCCAGTAGTGCGGGACCGTCCCCTGGGACAATACAGAGTGGCAACCTGTTCTCCGAATCTTTGTGGGTCACGACTACAGTGGCGCTGCCTAGCACCGGAATGATCTGCTTTGTGTAAGTCCGTAGCTGTGCATCAATCGGCGATAATTTTGGCCTCCTGGCCTTGGACGCCCACAACCTTTCGAACTGTTTGATACCCATCAGGGACTGGCTGGCCCCCGTGTCTAGCTCCATCGATACTGGGATGCCATTGAGGAGAACTTTTATTATTATCGGTGTCATCCTGGTGTATGAACTGTATACGTGCTCCACATGAACTCGCTGAACTTCAGCTTCCAGCGATTTCCCCCAGCGTTCATTTCTGCAATTTCTGCAGGTATTTTGCTCATCTCTGCAAACTCTGGCTGAGTGTGTGCCTCCACGCCTCCAGCATGAGCTGTTGTTGGAAATAAAAGGTCCCTTGCCAGTCGATCGTCCCTGACTGCCCCTGTTATTGTCCTTGAATGCGCCATTAACAGGTGTTGATGGCCCCATTACTGGCTGCATTGTCTCTTGCAATGGCGTGAATCGCTGTTCAGCTTGCCATTGTCTCTGTCGAACTCCCCCTCTGGGTTCGACTACATGTTGGGGCATGCCCGACTGCCCTTGTCTGCCTGGAGAACTGTGTGCTGCTTTAACAATGTAAAATCTCTGTCCCAACCATCCCTTAACACAGTACCTCTCATCTGTTCTGCTAGTGGCCAAGCTCGCGTGGTTTAAATCCCAGTTTCTCGTCGCCATTGATAGGTCCTTACTATATCGTATAAATGCACATGAGGCCCATGCTTGAGAGAAGGTCAGTCTGTGACCTGTCCTTTATTCCTGAGCACTCAAGTGATGAAGGTGGGTGGAGCTTCCCCTTTTGTACCTGAAGGTCCAGGTTAGGAGTGTCTCCCACTTGGTGGTCATTGTTCTCACAGTGTACAACTTAGGTCAGATTATACATGGGTTGCAATGCTGGTTGAATACATGACAGAAAAACTCCACCCAGAGGGTTTAAATCTCAATGGAAACTCGTGCAACACTGCATCAGTCCCAACTTTGACTGGGACCTGCGGCCTCTCTGGCCTGAGACACTCACCCACCCCCCAGGACTCTCTCCTTGCTCCCAGCTTGGACTGCACCCTCACTATCCCAGCCACCCAGGTCCCAGTCCCTCAGCCTCATCTCACCGACTGCCACTCAGAAATAATCCAGTCAATCCCCAGCCACCCGGCTCTGCATCAGGAGCCAAAGCCATTAATTAAATATTAATAATCTTAAAGAGAGAGAGAGAGAGAGAGACAGACAAAGGCAGAGAGAGAGAGAGAGACAGACATAGGCACACACACTGATAGAGATACCGAGACACACGCAGACTCTCGCACACACAGGCACTCACGGGCAAAGGGAGAGACACATACAGAGACAGTCAGAGACACAGATTCTCCCTCTCGCTTCCACAGAGAGACACACACACATATACAGAGAGAGACACACACACATATACAGAGACAGAGAGAGACACACACACATATACAGAGAGAGACACACACACATATACAGAGACAGAGAGAGACACACACACATATACAGAGAAAGAGAGAGACACACACACATATACAGAGACACACACACATTTACAGAGACAGAGAGAGACACACACACATATACAGAGACACACACACACACACATATACAGAGACAGAGAGAGAGAGACACACACACACAGACACACACACATATAGAGAGAGAGACACACACATACACACAGACACACACACATATAGAGAGAGAGAGACACACACACAGAGACACACACATATACAGAGAGAAAGCCACACAAACACACACACATATACAGAGAGAGAGAGATACACACGCACAGAGACACACACACATACCCACACAGATACCGAGACACATACACACACAGACTCTCGCATACACGTGCACTCATGGGCGAAGGGAGAGACACATATAGATCAGTGAAGATTTTTGTGGAACTGAAAAAACCTGTTCTACACATTAAAAAATCAGGCGCAGGTTACAAATTAGGCGCCCAGAACGAGGTGGGGGGAAGGGAACTCATTAAATTCGACAATAAATCCTTATTTATACTTCTACAAATATACAAATAAATCCAACCTGAATAAACATTTATAAGCCACGAAAAGATTAAATAAACCATCTTCCTACCTGTGTGAAAGTGCTTCAGCCAGGGAGAATTCTGCAGCCGTTCGTGCTGCTGAGCGGGAGGGGGAGAGAGAGAGAGGGGGGAGGGAGGTAGAGAGAGAGAGTCGGGGGGGGGGGGGAGGGAGAGAGAGGGGGGGAGGGAGAGAGAGGTGGGGGAGGGAGGGAGAGAGAGGTGAGGGAGGGAGAGAGAGAGAGGGAGGGGGGAGGGGGAGAGAGAGAGAGGGAGGGGGGAGGGGGAGAGAGGGGGGGTGGGAGGGAGAGAGAGGGGGGGGAGGAGGGAGGGAGAGAGAGGGGGGAGGGAGGGAGAGAGAGGGGGGAGGGAGGGGAGAGAGAGAGGGGGGAGGGAGGGAGAGCGAGGGGAGGGAGGGAGGGAGAGAGAGGGAGAGAGAGGGGGGGGAGGGAGAGAGAGGGGGAGGGAGGGGGAGGAGAGAGAGGGGGGAGGGAGGGAGAGAGGGGGGGAGGGAGGGAGAGAGAGGGGGGGAGGGGAGAGAGAGGGGGGAGGGAGGGAGAGAGAGGGGGGGGAGGGAGGGAGAGAGAGGGGGGGGAGGGAGGGAGAGAGAGGGGGGGAGGGAGGGAGAGAGAGGTGGGGGAGGGAGGGAGAGAGAGGGAGGGAGGGAGGGGGGAGAGAGAGAGAGGGAGGGAGGGAGGGAGGGAGAGAGAGAGAGGGAGGGAGGGAGGGAGAGAGAGAGAGGGAGGGAGAGAGAGAGAGGGAGGGAGGGAGGGAGGGAGGAGAGAGAGAGGGAGGGAGGGAGGGAGGGAGGAGAGAGAGAGGGAGGGAGGGAGGGAGGAGAGAGAGAGCGGAGGGGGGAGAGAGAGAGCGGGGGCGGGGGGGAGAGAGAGCGGGGGCGGGGGGGAGAGCGGGGGCGGGGGGGAGAGAGGGCGGGGGGGTGGGGGGGGAGAAGGGAGAGGTCAGGTAGGATCGGGAGTCGGGTCCAGTGGGGGGCGGGTTGGGTCGGGGAAAAGGAGCGCAGGTCGGGTCGGGTCAGTCGGTGCGGGGGGTGGGGGGAGCGGGTGCCGGGTCTTGTCGGGGGGGGTGCGGGGGGAGCAGGAGCTGGCCGTGGGAGGAGCCTTATTCACGCAGCCCCAGTGAGGCCATTGGGCCAGGGCTCGGGGCTGCGTGCTTCGGGCCCCTCCCACACAGTTCGGCGCCTGGAGCTACTGCACTTGCGTGCCGACTGTAGCGTGCATGTGCAGAGGTTCCGGCAATGTTTCCAGCGCCGGGACCTGGCTCCGCCTCCCCACAGCTCGTGCTGGCTGCGCCGAGGGCCAGAGGACCTGTAAGTAGGTGGAGAATACCGAGGATTTTTTTAGGCGCCCGTTTTTTTTCTTGTGGGAACTTGGGCCCTAAATGTGGAGAATTCCGATTTCTAAGATACTCCGTTCTCCACCAGTTGCTCCTAAAAATCAGGAGCAAATCATGTGGAAACTTGGGGCCTCTGTCACTGGTGGGGCAGACGGTGGTTGAAGGTAAAGGTGGCCTGGTTTGCCACACGCTCCTTCCTCTGTCTGCGCTTGTTTTCTGCATGCTCTCGGTGACGAGACTCGAGGTGCTCAGCGCCCTCCCGGATGCACTTCCTCCACTTAGGACGGACTGGTCTTTGGGCCAGGGACTCCCAGGTGTCGGTGGGGATGTTGCACTTTATCAGGGAGGCTTTGAGGGTATCCCTGTAATATTTCCTCTGCCCACCTTTGGCTCGCATGCCATGTCGAAGCTCCGAGTAGAGCGCTTGTTTTGTGAGTCTCGTGTCGGGCATGCGGATGATGTGGCCTGCCCAGCGGAGCTGGTCGAGTGTGGTCAATGCTTCGATGCTGGGGATGTTGGCCTGAGCGAGAACACTAATGTTGGTGCGGAGTCTGCGTTGGTGGTATTTCTCCAGTGTTTTGAGATGTCTGCTGTATATAGTCCATGTCTCTGAGCCATACAGCAGGGCGGGTATTACGACAGCCCTGTACACCATGAGCTTGGTGCCAGATTTGAAGTCCTGGTCTTCAAACACTCTCAAGCGACCGAAGGCTGAGGCAGACACACACAGACATAGGCAGAGAGTCACATACACACAGAGACACACACACACAGGGGCAGAGGGAGGGCAGATAGAGACAGAAACATTCTCTCTCTCTCTCACACACAGTTACAGACACACACCGACACCGCCACCCGCTGGTGGGCTCCAACATTGCAGGTCCATGGAGTCCTCCGCATACATCGCCACCTTCTGGCGGGCGCCGGCACTGCAGGTCCACAGGGAGTCCTCCACAAACATCGCCACCGCCTGGTGGGCCCTCGCACTGCAGGTCGATGGAGTCCTCCACAAACATCGCCACCGGCTGGTGGGCCCTCGAATTGCAGGTCCATGGAGTCCTCCACAAACATCGCCACCGGCTGGTGGGCCCTCGAATTGCAGGTCCATGGAGTCCTCCACAAGCACCGCCACCGGCTGGTGGGCCCTCGAATTGCAGGTCCATGGAGTCCTCCAGCGCCACCGGCTGGTGGGCCCTCGAATTGCAGGTCCATGGAGTCCTCCACAAACATCGCCACCGGCTGGTGGGCCCACGCATTGCAGGTCCATGGAGCCCTCCACAAACATCGCCACCGGCTGGTGGGCCCCCGCATTGCAGGTCCATGGAGTCCTCCACAAACATCGCCACCGGCTGGTGGTCCCCCGCACTGCAGGTCCATGGAGTCCTCCACAAACATCGCCACCGGCTGGTGGGCCCCCGCACTGCAGGTCCATGGAGTCCTCCACAAACACCGCCACCAGCTGGTGGGCCCACGCAATGCGCAGCCCTGGACAACGCGGACCATTTCCCAGACCTCGGGAGCCTCTTATCAACAAGAGCAGACATTGACGGCGAAGTCCAACACCGCCTCCAGTGCAGCCTTCGGTCGCCTTCGGAAACATAGAAACATAGAAAATAGGTGCAGGAGTCGGCTATTCGGCCCTTCGGCCCTTCGAGCCTGCACCACCATTCAATAAGATCATGGCTGATCATTCCCTCAGTACCCCTTTCCTGCTTTCTCTCCATACCCCCTGATCCCTTTAGCCGTAAGGGCCACATCTAACTCCCTCTTGAATATATCCAATGAACTGGCCTCAACAACTCTCTGCGGTAGAGAATTCCACAGGATCACCACTCTCTCAGTGAAGAAGTTTCTTCTCGTCTCGGTCCTAAATGGCTTACCCCTAATCCTTAGACTGTGTCCCCTGGTTCTGGACTTCCCCGCCATCGAGAACATTCTTCCTGCATCTAAACTGTCCAATCCCGTCAGAATTTTATATGTTTCTATGGGAGCCTCTATGAAATGCCCTCCTTGCAGGCTGGAAACTTCGCTATGATTCTATGACTGCATTGTATAACATATTTAGAAACGATAAATAGGGGGGAAAGGGCAGGTGAAGTCGCTGTACTGATTACGGACAACGTAATGGCAGTCGGAAAAAGTGACGCAGCTTTCAGCAAGACAGAAATGTTGTTGTTGTAATTCTATGTAGTTCCAGCAGAGGGGGCTGGTTGTCCACCATAGAAACATAGAAACATAGAAAATAGGTGCAGGAGTAGGCCATTCGGCTCTTCTAGCCTGCACCGCCATTCAATGAGTTCATGGCTGAACATTCAACTTCAGTACCCCATTCCTGCTTTCTCGCCATACCCCTTGATCCCCCTAGCAGTAAGGACCTCATCTAACTCCTTTTTGAATATATTTAGTGAATTGGCCTCAACAACTTTCTGTGGTAGAGAATTCCACAGGTTCACCACTCTCTGGGTGAAGAAGTTCCTCCGCATCTCGGTCCTAAATGGCTTACCCCTTATCCTTAGACTGTGACCCCTGGTTCTGGACTTCCCCAACATTGGGAACATTCTTCCTGCATCTAACCTGTCTAACCCCGTCAGAATTTTATATGTTTCTATGAGGTCCCCTCTCATTCTTCTGAACTCCAGTGAATACAAGCCCAGTTGATCCAGTCTTTCTTGATAGGTCAGTCCCGCCATCCCGGGAATCAGTCTGGTGAACCTTCGCTGCACTCCCTCAATAGCAAGAATGTCCTTCCTCAGGTTAGGAGACCAAAACTGTACACAATACTCCAGGTGTGGCCTCACCAATGCCCTGTACAACTGTAGCAACACCTCCCTGCCCCTGTACTCAAATCCCCTTGCTATGAAGGCCAACATGCCATTTTCTTTCTTAACCGCCTGCTGCACCTGCATGCCAACCTTCAATGACTGATGTACCATGACACCCAGGTCTCTTTGCACCTCCCCTTTTCCTAATCTGTCACCATTCAGATAATAGTCTGTCTCTCTGTTTTTACCACCAAAGTGGATAACCTCACATTTATCCACATTATACTTCATCTGCCATGCATTTGCCCACTCACCTAACCTATCCAAGTCGCTCTGCAGCCTCACAGCATCCTCCTCGCAGCTCACACTGCCACCCAACTTAGTGTCATCCGCAAATTTGGAGATACTACATTTAATCCCCTCATCTAAATCATTAATGTACAGCGTAAACAGCTGGGGCCCCAGCACAGAACCTTGCGGTACCCCACTAGTCACTGCCTGCCATTCTGAAAAGTACCCATTTACTCCTACTCTTTGCTTCCTGTCTGACAACCAGTTCTCAATCCATGTCAGTACACTACCCCCAATCCCATGTGCTCTAACTTTGCACATCAATCTCTTGTGTGGGACCTTGTCGAACGCCTTCTGAAAGTCCAAATATACCACATCAACTGGTTCTCCCTTATCCACTCTACTGGAAACATCCTCAAAAAATTCCAGAAGATTTGTCAAGCATGATTTCCCTTTCACAAATCCATGCTGACTTGGACCTATCATGTCACCTCTTTCCAAATGCACTGCTATGACATCCTTAATAATTGATTCCATCATTTTACCCACTACCGATGTCAGGCTGACCGGTCTATAATTCCCTGTTTTCTCTCTCCCTCCTTTTTTAAAAAGTGGGGTTACATTGGCTACCCTCCACTCCATAGGAACTGATCCAGAGTCAATGGAATGTTGGAAAATGACTGTCAACGCATCCACTATTTCCAAGGCCACCTCCTTAAGTACTCTGGGATGCAGTCCATCAGGCCCTGGGGATTTATCGGCCTTCAATCCCATCAATTTCCCCAACACAATTTCCCGGCTAATAAGGATTTCCCTCAGTTCCTCCTCCTTACTAGACCCCCCGACCCCTTTTATAACCGGAAGGTTGTTCGTGTCCTCCTTCGTGAATACCGGTTCCAGTCGAGGATGTTGGCACACAAGAACACAAGAATTAGGAGCAGGAGTCGGTCATATGGCTCCTTGAGCCTGCTCCGCCATTCGATAAGATCATGGCTGATCTTCTACCTCAATTCCACTTCCCTGCCCGATCCCCATATCCCTCGATTTCCTCAGTGCTCAAATATCTATTGATCTCTGCCTTGAATTTACTCAAATCGCTGGATAAATACCACCACCGATGTCTCCACAAGATCCTGCAAATCCCCTGGGAGGACAGGCGCAACAACGTTAGCGTCCTCGTTCAGGCCAACATCCCCAGCATCGAAGCACTAACCACACTCGACCAGCTCCGTTGGGCAGGGCCACATTGTCCGCATGTCCCAGACACCGAACTCCCAAAGCAAACGCTCTACTCGGAACTCCTTCAGGGCAAGCGAGACCCAGGTGGGCAGAGGAAACGTTACAGGGACCACCCTCAAAGCCTCCGTGAAGGGGTAGAAGAGGGAGGGGGGAGAAGGGGGAAGGGGGAGGAGGAAAAGGGAGGGAGGAAAAGGGGGGGAAAGAAAAAGTGGGGGGGAAGGAGAAGTGGGGGGGAGAAAGCAGAAGGGGGAGGGTGGCTGAACGGGCCGGGCCCAAGACTTCGGGCGGAGCCCGTCCCCAGATTTACAGGTCGGTGGCGTTGGGTCGGGTCGGGGGGAGCGCGGGTTGGGGTCGGGGGGGTGGTGGGAGGGAGGTCGGTTCGGTTCGGGTCGGGGGGAGGGAGGGAGAGGGAGGTCAGGTCGGGGAGAGGGAGGTCTGGTCGGGTCCAGTCGGGGGGGAGGGGGGGAAGCGGGAGTCGGGTCGGGTTCAGTCCAGGGGCGGGGGGAGGGGGGGGGGAGTGGGAGTCGGGTCCGGTCCGGTCCTGGGGCGGGGGGCGGGGAACGGGAAGTGGGAGTCGGGTCGGGTCCAGTCCGGGGGTCGGTGTCGGGTCGGGTCCGGTCCGGGGGCGGGGGGAGATGGGGGGAGTGGGAGTCGGGTCCGGTCCGGTCCGGGGGCGGTGGGCGGGGAACGGGAAGCGGGAGTCGGGTCGGGTCCGGTCCGGGGAGTCGGTATCGGGTCGGGTCCGGTCCGGGGGGTCGGTGTCGGGTCCGGTCCGGAGGCCGTGGGAGGGGGGGGAAGCGGGAGTCGGGTCGGGTCCGGTCCGGGGGCGGGGGGAGGTGGGGGGAAGCGGGAGTCGGGTCAGGTCCGGTCCGGGGGGTCGGTGTCGGGTCGGGTCCGGTCCGGGGGCGGGGGGAGAGGGGGGGAGTGGGAGTCGGGTCCGGTCCGGTCCGGGGGTCGGTGTCGAGTCGGGATCGGTCCGGGGGCGGGGAGCGGGAAGCGGGAGTCGGGTCGGGTCCGGACCGGGGGCGGGGGGAGGGGGGGGGGAAGCGGGAGTCGGGTCGGGTCCGGACCGGGGGCGGGGGGAGGGGGGGGGAAGCGGGAGTCGGGTCGGGTCCAGTCCGGGGGGTCAGTGTCGGGTCGGGTCCGGTCCGGGGGGTCGGTGTCGGGTCGGGATCGGTCCTGGGGCGGGGGGGGGAAGCGGGAGTCGGGTCGGGTCCGATCCGGGGGTCGGTGTCGAGTCGGGATCGGTCTGCGGACGGGGGGAGGGGGGGGGGAAGCGGGAGTCGGGTCAGGTCCGGTCCGGGGGCGGGGGGAGGTGGGGGGAAGCGGGAGTCGGGTCAGGTCCGGTCCGGAGGCGGGAGTCGGGTCGGGTCCGGTCCGGTCCGGGGGTCGGTATCGGGTCGAGTCCAGTCCGGGGGCGGGGGGAGGGGGGGAAGCGGGAGTCGGGTCGGGTCCGGGGGGTCGGTGTCGGGTCGGGATCGGTCCGGGGACGGGGGGAGGGGGGGGGAAGCGGGAGTCGGGTCGGGTCCGGTCCGGGGACGGGGGGAGGGGGGGGGAAGCGGGAGTCGGGTCGGGTCCGGTCCGGGGACGGGGGGAGTGGGCGGGAAGCGGGAGTCGGGTCGGATCCGGTCCGGGGGTCGGTGTCGTGTCGGGTCCAGTCCGGGGGCGGGGGGAGGGGGGGAAGCGGGTGTCGGGTCGGGATCGGTCCGGGGGCGGAGGGAGGCGGGGGGGAAATGGGAGTCGGGTCGAGTCGGGTCGGGAGGAAGCAGGAGCTGGCCGTGGGATGAGCCTTATTCACGCAGCCCCAGTGAGGCCATTTGGCCAGGGCTAGGGGCTGCGTGCTTCGGGCCCCTCCCACACAGTTTTGGGAGCCTGGAGCTACTGCACATGTGCGCCCACTGTAGCGCACATGTGCAGAGCTCCCGGCACTGTTTTCAGCGCAGGGACCTGGCTCCGCCCCCTACACCTCCTGCTGCACCGCGCCGAGGACCAGAGGACCTGCAGGGAGCTGGAGAATCTGGAAGTTTTTTTTAGGCGCACTTTGTGGCGCGAAAAACGGGCGTCCACGTTGGGACTGCGCTGTTCTAGGCGCGGCTCGAAACTTGGGCACATAGAAACATAGAAAATAGGTGCAGGAGTAGGCCATTAGGACCTTCGAGCCTGCACCACCATTCAATAAGATCACGGCAGATCATTCCCTCAGCACCCCTTTCCTGCTTTCTCTCCATACCCCTTGATCCCTTTAGCCGTAAGGGCCATATCTAACTCCCTCTTGAATATATCCAATGAACTGGCATCAACAACTCTCTGCAGTGGAGAATTCCACAGGTTAACAACTCTCTGAGTGAAGAAGTTTCTCCTCAGCTCAGTACTAAATGGCCTACCCCTTATCCTAAGACTGTGCCCCTGGTTCTGGACTTCCCCATCATCGGGAACATTCTTCCCGCATCTAACCTGTCCAGTCCCATCAGAATCTTGTAAGTTTCTATGAGATCCCCTCTCATCCTTCCAAACTCCAGTGTATAAAGGCCCAGTTGATCCAGTCTCTCCTCATATGTCAGTCCCGCTATCCCAGGAATCAGTCTGGTGCACCTTCGCTGCACTCCCTCAATAGCAAGAACGTCCCACACAAGAGATTAATGTGCAAAGTTAAAGCACATGGGATTGCGGGTAGTGTGCTGATGTGGATTGAGAACTGGTTGGCAGACAAGAAGCAAAGAGTAGGAGTAAATTGGTACTTTTCAGAATGGCAGGCAGTGACTAGTGGGGTACTGCAAGGTTCTGTGCTGGGTCCCCAGCTGTTTACATTGTACATTAATGAGTTAGACGAGGCGATTAAATGTAGTATCTCCAAATTTGCGGATGACACTAAGTTGGGTGGCAGTGTGAGCTGCGAGGAGGATGCTATGAGGCTGCAGAGTGACTTGAATAGGTTAGGTGAGTGGGCAAATGCATGGCAGATGAAGTATAATGTGGATAAATGTGAGGTTATCCACTTTGGTGGTAAAAACAGAGAGACAGACTATTATCTGAATGGTAACTGTCATGTATCTTACATTATTATATATAACTGTATCGTAACATGCTATGCATGACTGTAACAAGATATGACTTGTAACCACCAGCATACCTTACCACCAGGGGTGCACTTGCAAGAGACAGGTATATAAGGACAGGTCTCAGGCAAGTGCAGCATTCCAGAGCTGTGAAATATCGGTGCAGGTCCAGAGTGACCTTGACTTCACTACATGCCTCGTGTGAATCTGTACTGAGGGGACAGGACTTTACAGTGACAGATTAGGAAAAGGGAAGGTGCAATGAGACCTGGGTGTCATGGTACATCAGTCATTGAAGGTTGGCATGCAGGTACAGCAGGCGGTTAAGAAAGCAAATGGCATGTTGGCCTTCATAGCGAGGGGATTTGAGTACAGGGGCAGGGAGGTGTTACTACAGTTGTACAGGGCCTTGGTGAGGCCACACCTGGAATATTGTGTACAGTTTTGGTCTCCTAACTTGAGGAAGGACATTCTTGCTATTGAGGGAGTGCAGCGAAGGTTCACCAGACTGATTCCCGAGATGGCGGGACTGACATATCAAGAAAGACTGGATCAACTGGACTTGTATTCACTGGAGTTCAGAAGAACGAGAGGGGATCTCATAGAAACGTTTAAAATTCTGACGGGTTGAGACAGGTTAGATGCAGGAAGAATGTTCCCAATGTTGGGGAATTCCAGAACCAGGGGTCACAGTCTCAGGATAAGGGGTAAGCCATTTAGGACCGAGATGAGGAGAAAATTCTTCACCCAGAGAGTGGTGAACCTGTGGAATTCTTCACCACAGGAAGTTGTTGAGGCCAATTCACTAAATATATTCAAAAAGGAGTTAGATGTAGTCCTTACTACTAGGGCGATCAAGGGGTATGGTGAGAAAGCAGGAATGGGGTACTGAAGTTGCATGTTCAGCCATGAACTCATTGAATGGTGGTGCAGGCTCAAGGGCCGAATGGCCTACTCCTGCACCTATTTTCTATGTTTCTATGTCCTTCCTCAGATTAGGAGACTGAAACTGAGCACAATATTCCAGGTGAGGCCTCACTAAGGCCCTGTACAATTCCAGTAAGATCTCCCTGCTCTTGTACTCAAATCCTCTCGCTATGAAGGCCAACATACCATTTGCCTTCTTCACCACCTGCTGTACCTCCATGCCAACTTTCAATGCCACTAAGTGGAGGAAGTGCATCGGGGAGGGCGCTGAGCACCTCGAGTCTCATCGTCAGAGCATGCGGAAATCAAGCGCAGGCAGCGGAAGGAGCGTGCGGAAAACCAGTCCCACCCACCCCTTCCCTCAACAACTATCTGTCCCACCTGTGACAGGGACTCATAGGCAGTCCTTCGGAATCGAGGAAGACTTGCTTCCACTCCCAAAGTGAGTTCTTTGATGGCTGAACAGTCCGATACGAGAGCCACAGACCCTGTTACAGGTGGGACAGACATTGGTCAGGGGAAGGGGTGGGTGAGGCTGGTTTGCCGTGTGCTCCTTCCGCTGCCTGTGCCTGGCCTCTTCATGCTCCTTGCGTTGAGACTCGAAGAGCTCAACACTCTCCCGGATGGACTTTCTCCACCTCGGGCGGTCTGCGGCCAGGGTCTCCCAGGTGTCAGTGGTGATGTCGCACTTTACCAGGGAGGCTTTGAGGGCGTCATTATAACATTTCCGCTGTCCTCCTTTGGCTCGTTTACCATGAAGGAGCTTCGTATAAAGCATTTGTTTAGGGAGTCTCGTATCTGGCATGTGAACTATGTGTCCTGCCCAGCAAAGCTGATCGAGTGTGGTCAGTGCTTCAATACTGACGATGTTAGCCTGGTCGTGGACACTGATGTTGGTGCGCCTGTCCTCCCAGGAGATTTGCAGGATCTTGTGGAGACATCGTTGGTGGTATATCTCCAGCGACTTGAGGTGCCTTCTGTACATCGTCCATGTCTCAGACCCATACAAGAGGGCGGGTATTACTACAGCCCTGTAGACCATGAGTTTGGTGCCAGATTTGAGGGCCTGGTCTTCAAACACTCTTTTCCGCAGGCGGCCGAGGGTTGCACTGGCGCACTGGAGGCGATGCAGAATCTCCGCATCAATGTCTGCCTTTGTTGATAAGAGGCTCCCGAGGTATGGGAAATGGTCCATGTTGTCCAGGGCCGCGCCGTGGATCTTGATGATTGGAGGGCAGTGCTGTGCAGCGATGACAGGCTGGTGAAGGACCTTTGTCTTACGGATGTTAAGCGTAAGGCCCATGCTTTCATATGCCTCAGTGAATACATTGACTATATCCTGGAGTTCAGTCTCTGAATTTGCACAGATGCAAGCATCGCCCACATACTGGAGCTCAATGCCAGAGGTTGGAGTGATCCTGGAGGCGGCGTAGGTTAAACAGCTTCCCACTGGTTCTGTCGTTTAATTCCACTCCAGCGGGGAGCTTGTGTATTGTGAGGTGGAGCATGGCGGTGAGGAAGATTGAGAAGAGGGTTGGAGCGATAACGCAGCCCTGTTTGACCGGTCCGGATGTGAATTGGGTCTGTAATGGATCCGTTGGTAAGGATCACGACCTGCATGTCATTGTGAGCGTCCTTTTCATTAGCAGCTCTGCGGGTGGAACCCCTGTGAGCGAGTGTGGTCGGGATCTATAGGCCAACAGGAGGCGTGATAAGCGTTTTTGTATGGAACCCCCTTGGATTCTGAGCATCCCCTGTTTGATTATCTGCACTGCTCGTTCTGTCTGGCCATTTGAGGCCGGCTTGAACGGTGCCGTTCTGACATGGTTAATTCAATTGCCTGCCATGAAGTCCTGGAATTCAGTGCTTGTGAAGCACAGGCCATTGTCGCTGACCAAGACGTCCGGTTGACCGTGGGCGGCGAACATTGCCCATAGACTTTCTACCGTGGCAGAGGATGTGCTTGAATTTAAAATGTCACACTCGATCCATTTGGAGTGGTCATCTACTACAACCAAAAACATTTTCCCCATGAAAGGACCAGCGTAGTCCACATGGATGCGTGACCAAGGCTTGACGGGCCATGGCCAGGGGCTAAGGGGGGCTTCCCTGGGCGCATTGCCCAGCTGGGCACACGTGTTGCACCTGCGAACACAAAGTTCCAGATCTGCTTCTATACCTAGCCACCAAACGTGTGACCTGGCAATTGCCTTCATCGTGACAATGCCCGGTGCTCATTGTGGAGTTCTCTGATTAACACCTCTCAAGCCCATCTGGGGCATGACTACGCGGTTTCCCCACAGTAGGCAATCGGCCTGAATCGAGAGTTCATCCCTGCGCCTGAGAAATGGTTTAAATTCCTCAGTCCATTGGCTGCCCAGTTTCCATTCAGGACACATTTCTTGACTAGAGACAATAGCGGGTCTCTATTTGTCCAGACTTTAATCTGACGGGCTGTCACAGGTGAGCCTTCGCTTCCGAAAGCTTCAACAGCCATGACCATCTCAGCACCATGCTCGGTAGCCCCTTCAGTGGTGGCTAGTGGGAGCCTGCTGAGTGCATCGGCGCAGTTTTCGGTGCCCGGTCTGTGCCGAATTGTATAGTCATAGGCGGCTAACGTGAGTGCCCACCTCTGTATGCGGGCCGATGCGTTTGCATTTATGGCCTTGTTGTCGGCCAAAAGGGACGTTAGGGGTTTGTGATCTGTCTCCAGCTCAAATTTCCTGCCAAACAGGTACTGGTGCATTTTCTTTACCGCACATACACATGCGAGCGCCTCCTTTTCTACCATCCCGTAGCTCCTTTCTGCCTGGGACAGACTTCTGGAGGCATAAGCTTCCGGCTGTGACTGACCCTTGACATTGACATGCTGCAACACACACTCGACACCATAGCATGACGCATCGCACGTTAACACAAGTTTCTTACATGGGTCATATAGCGTTAACAGAGTGTTGGAACATAACAAATTGCGTGCTCTATTAAAAGCCCTTTCCTGGCTGTCCCCCCAGACCCATTCGCCACATTTGCGTAGGAGCATGTGTAGCGGCTCTAGCAGCGTGCTCAATTTGGGAAGAAAGTTACCAAAATAGTTCAGGAGCCCCAGGAACGAACGCAGCTCCGTCGTGTAACGGGGTCTGGGTGCTCTCTGGATCGCTTCCGTCTTGGACGCAGTAGGGCTGATCCCGTCTGCTGCTACCCTCATCCCCAGGAATTCTACCTCTGGAGCTAGGAAGACACACTTCGCCTACCTGGTACAGTCTGCGTAGCACCTCCTCCAGATTGTGGAGGTGTTCTTCAGTATCGTAACCCGTGATGAGGATGTCGTCCTGAAAAACCACCGTCCCTGGAATCAGCTTGAGGAGGCATTCCATATTTCGTTGGAAGATCGCGGCAGCCGATTGCATCCCGAACGGACATCTGTTGTACTCAAACAACCCCTTGTGTGTCGTGATGGTGGTCAGCTTCTTCGACTCACTCACCAGCTCCTGGGTCATGTAAGCTGAGGTCAGGTCCAATTTTGAAAAAGTTTGCCACCGGATATCGTCGCAAAGAGGTCCTCCGCTCTCAGTAGCGGGTACTGGTCTTGGAGTGACACCTGATTGATGGTGGCCTTGTAATCGCCACATATCCTGACCGATCCATCCGCCTTGAGCACCGGCACAATCGGGCTCGCCCAGTCACTGAACTCAACTGGCGAGATGATGCCTTCCCTCAGCAGGCGGTCCAATTCGCCTTCTATCTTTTCCCGCATCACGTACGGCACCGCTCTGGCCTTGTGGTGTACTGGACTGGCGTCTGGGTTTATGTGAATCACTACCTTGGCCCCCATGAAAGTGCCGTTGCCGGGTTGAAATAATGAGTCAAATTTGTCCAGGATCTGTGAGCATGATACTCGCTCCACAGAGGAAATTGCATTGACATCGCCCCATTTCCAGTTCATGACAGCAAGCCAACTCCTCCCCAGTAGTGCGGGACCGTCCCCTGGGACAATACAGAGTGGCAACCTGTTCTCCGAATCTTTGTGGGTCATGACTACAGTGGCGCTGCCTAGCACCGGAATGATCTGCTTTGTGTAAGTCCGTAGCTGTGCATCAATCGGCGATAATTTTGGCCTCCTGGCCTTGGATGCCCACAACTTTTCGAACTGTTTGATACCCATCAGGGACTGGCTGGCCCCTGTGTCTAGCTCCATTGATACTGGGATGCCATTGAGGAGAACTTTCATCATTATCGGTGGCATCCTGGTGTATGAACTGTATACGTGCTCCACATGAACTCGCTGAACTTCAGCTTCCAGCGATTTCCCCCAGCGTTCATTTCTGCAATTTCTGCAGGTATTTTGCTCATCTCTGCAAACTCCGGCTGAATGTGTGCCTCCACGCCTCCAGCATGAGCTGTTGTTGGAAATAAAAGGTCCCTTGCCAGTCGATCGTCCCTGACTGCCCCTGTTATTGTCCTTGAATGCGTCATTAACAGGTGTTGATGGCCCCATTACTGGCCGCATTGTCTCTTGCAATGGCGTGAATCGCTGTTCAGCTTGCCATTGTCTCTGTCGAACTCCCCCTCTGGGTTCGACTACATGTCGGGGCATGTCCGACTGCCCTTGTCTGCCTGGAGAACTGCGTGCTGCTTTAACAATGTTGAATCTCTGTCCCAACCATTCCTTAACACAGTACCTCTCATCTGTTCTGCTAGTGGCCATGCTCGTGTGGTTTAAATCCCAGTTTCTCGTCGCCATTGATAGGTCCTTACTATATAGTATAAATGCACATGAGGCCCATGCTTGAGAGAAGGTCAGTCTGTGACGTGTCCTTTATTCCTGAGCACTCAAGTGATGAAGGTGGGTGGAGCTTCCCCTTTTGTACCTGAAGGTCCACGTTAGGAGTGTCTCCCACCTTGTGGTCATTGTTCTTACAGTGTACAACTTAGGTCAGATTATACATGGGTTGCAATGCTGGTTGAATACGTGACAGAAAAACTCCACCCAGAGGGTTTAAATCTCAATGGAAACTCGTGCAACACTGCATCAGTCCCAACTTTGACTGGGACCTGCGGCCTCTCTGGCCTGAGACACTCACCCACCCCCCAGGACTCTCTCCTTGCTCCCAGCTTGGACTGCACCCTCACTATCCCAGCCACCCAGATCCCAGTCCCTCAGCCTCATCTCACCGACTGCCACTCAGAAATAATCCAGTCAATCCCCAGCCTCCCGGGTCTGCATCAGAAGCCAAAGCCATTAATTAAATATTAATAATCTTAAAGAGAGAGAGAGAGAGAGACAGACAAAGGCAGAGAGAGAGAGAGAGACAGACATAGGCACACACACTGATAGAGATACCGAGACACAAGCAGACTCTCGCACACACAGGCACTCACGTGCAAAGGGAGAGACACATACAGAGACAGTCAGAGACACAGATTCTCTCTCTCGCTTACACAGAGAGACACACACACATATACAGAGAGAGACACACACACATATACAGAGAGAGACACACACACATATACAGAGACAGAGAGAGACACACACACATATACAGAGACAGAGAGAGACACACACACATATACAGAGAAAGAGAGACACACACACATATACAGAGAGAGACACACACACATATACAGAGACAGAGAGAGACACACACACATATAGAGACAGAGAGAGAGAGACTCACACATATCCAGAGACACACACACACACATATACAGAGACAGCGAGAGAGACACACACACACAGACACACACACATATGGAGAGAGAGACACACACATACACACAGACACACACACATATAGAGAGAGAGACACACATGCACAGAGACACACACACATACCCACACAGATACCGAGACACATATACACACAGACTCTCGCATACACTCATGGGCGAAGGGAGAGACACATAAAGATCAGTGAAGATTTTTGTGGAACTGAAAAAACCTGTTCTACACATTAAAAAATCAGGCGCAGGTTACGAATTAGGCGTCCAGAACAAGGTGGGGGGGAAGTGAACTCATTAAATTCGACAATAAATCCTTATTTATACTTCTACAAATATTATACAAATAAATCCAACCTGAATAAACATTTATAAGCCAAGAAAAGATTAAATAAACCATCTTCCTACCTGTGTGAAGTGCTTCAGCCAGGGAGAATTCTGCAGCCGTTCGTGCCGCTGAGCGGGAGGGGGGGGAGGAGAGAGGGGGGGGGAGGGAGGGAGAGAGAGGGGGGGAGGGAGGGAGAGAGAGAGGGGAGGGAGGGAGAGAGAGGGGGGGTAGGGAGGGAGGAGAGAGAGAGCGGGTGGGGGGGGGAGAGAGAGCGGGGGGGGGGGTGGGGAAGGGAGAGGTCAGGTCGGATCGGATCCAGTCCGGGAGTCGGGAGTCGGGTCCAGTGGGGGGCGGGTTGGGTCGGGGAACAGGAGCGCAGGTCGGGTCGGGTCAGTCGGTGCGGGGGGTGAGGGGGGGCGCGGGTGTCGGGTCTTGTCGGGGGGGGGGGGGGGGGGGGGGAGCGGGTGTCGGGTCTTGTCGGGGGGGGGGCGGGGGGAGCAGGAGCTGGCCGTGGGAGGAGCCTTATTCACGCAGCCCCAGTGAGGCCATTGGGCCAGGGCTCGGGGCTGCGTGCTTCGGGCCCCTCCCACACAGTTCGGCGCCTGGAGCTACTGCACTTGCGTGCCGACTGTAGCGTGCATGTGCAGAGGTCCTGGCACTGTTTTCAGCGCCGGGACCTGGCTCCGCCTCCCCACAGCTCGTGCTGGCTGCGCCGAGGGCCAGAGGACCAGTAAGTAGGTGGAGAATACCGAGGATTTTTTTAGGCGCCCGTTTTTTTTCTTGTGGAAACTTGGGCTCTAAATGTGGAGAATTCCGATTTCTAAGATACTCCATTCTCCACCAGTTGCTCCTAAAAATCAGGAGCAAATCATGTGGAAACTTGGGGCCTCTGTCACTGGTGGGGCAGACGGTGGTTGAAGGTAAGGGTGGCCTGGTTTGCCAGACGCTCCTTCCTCTGTCTGCGCTTGCTTTCTGCATGCTCTCGGTGACGAGACTCGAGGTGCTCAGCGCCCTCCCGGATGCACTTCCTCCACTTAGGACGGACTGGTCTTTGGGCCAGGGTCTCCCAGGTGTCGGTGGGGATGTTGCACTTTATCAGGGAGGCTTTGAGGGTGTCCCTGTAATATTTCCTCTGCCCACCTTTGGCTCGCATGCCATGTCGAAGCTCCGAGTAGAGCGCTTGTTTTGTGAGTCTCGTGTCGGGCATGCGGATGATGTGGCCTGCCCAGCGGAGCTGGTCAAGTGTGGTCAATGCTTCGATGCTGGGGATGTTGGCCTGAGCGAGAACACTAATGTTGGTGCAGAGTCTGCGTTGGTGGTATTTCTCCAGTGTTTTGAGATGTCTGCTGTATATAGTCCATGTCTCTGAGCCTACAGCAGGGCGGGTATTACTACAGCCCTGTACACCATGAGCTTGGTGCCAGATTTGAAGTCCTGGTCTTCAAACACTCTCAAGCGACCGAAGGCTGAGGCAGACACACACAGACATAGGCAGAGAGTCACATACACACAGAGACACAGGGGCAGAGGGAGGGCAGATAGAGACAGAAACATTCTCTCTCTCTCACACACACACACAGTTACAGACACACACACACACCGCCACCCGCTGGTGGGCTCCAACATTGCAGGTCCATGGAGTCCTCCACAAACATCGCCACCTTCTGGTGGGCGCCGGCACTGCAGGTCCATGGAGTCCTCCACATACATCGCCACCTTCTGCTGGGCTCCAACATTGCAGGTCCATGGAGTCCTCCACAAACATCGCCACCGCCTGGTGGGCCCCTGCACTGCAGGTCCACATGGAGTCCTCCAAAAATACCGCCACCCGCTGGTGGGGCTCCACATTGCAGGTCCATGGAGTCCTCCACAAACATCGCCACCGGCTGGTGGGCTCCCGCACTGCAGGTCCATGGAGTCCTCCAGCGCCACCGCCACCGGCTGGTGGTGTCCCGCACTGCAGGTCCATGGAGTCCTCCACATGCACCGCCACTGGCTGGTGGGACCTCGAATTGCAGCTACTCAGGGAGTCCTCCACAAACACCGCCACCGGCTGGTGGGACCTCGAATTGCAGCTACTCAGGGAGTCCTCCACAAACACTGCCACCGGCTGGTGGGGGCCCGTATTCCAGGTCCATGGAGTCCTCCACAAACATCGCCACCGTCTGGTGGGCTCCCGCACTGCAGGTCCACAGGGAGTCCTCCGCAAACACCTCCACTGGCTGGTGGGCCCCCGCACTGCAGGTCCATGGAGTCCTCCACAAACATCGCCACCGGCTGGTGGGCCCCCGCATTGCAGGTACTCAGGGAGTCCTCCACACACACTGCCCCTGGCTGGTGGATCCCCGCACTGCAGGTCCATGGAGTCCTCCACAAACACCGCCACCATCTGCTGGGCGCTGGCACTGCAGGTCCATGGAGTCTTCCACAAACACCGCCACCGGCTGGTGGGCCCCCGCATTGCAGGTCCATGGAGTCCTCCACAAACATCGCCACTGGCTGGTGGGCCCCCGCATTGCAGGTCCATGGAGTCCTCCACAAACATCGCCACCGGCTGGTGGGCCCCCGCACTGCAGTTCCATGGAGTCCTCCACAAACAACGCCACCAGCTGGTGGGCCCACGCAATACAGGTCCATGGAGTCCTCCACAAACACCGCCACCAGCTGGTGAGCCCACACAATGCGTGGCCCTGGACAACGCGGACCATTTCCCAGACCTCGGGAGCCTCTTATCAACAAGAGAAGACATTGACGGCGAAGTCCAACACCGCCTCCTGTGCAGCCTTCGGTCGCCTTCGGAAACATAGAAACATAGAAAATAGGTGCAGGAGTCGGCTATTTGGCCCTTCGAGCCTGCACCACCATTCAGTAAGATCATGGCTGATCATTCCCTCAGTACCCCTTTCCTGCTTTCTCTCCATACCCCCTGATCCCTTTAGCCGTAAGGGCCACATCTAACTCCCTCTTGAATATATCCAATGAACTGGCCTCAACAACTCTCTGCGGTAGAGAATTCCACAGGATCACCACTCTCTGAGTGAAGAAGTTTCTCCTCGTCTCGGTCCTAAATGGCGTATCCCTTATCCTTAGACTGTGTCCCCTAGTTCTGGACTTCCCCGTCATTGGGAACATTCTTCCTGCATCTAACCTGTCCAATCCCGTCAGAATTTTATATGTTTCTATGGGAGCCTCTATGAAATGCCCTCCTTGCAGGCTGTAAACTTCGCTATGATTCTATGACTGCATTGTATAACATATTTAGAAACGATAAAGAGGGGGGAAAGGGCAGGTGAAGTCGCTGTACTGATTAGGGACAACATAATGGCAGTCGGAAAAAGTGACACAGCTTTCAGCAAGACAGAAATGTTGTTGTTGTAATTCTATGTAGTTCCAGCAGAGGGCGCTGGTTGTCCACCAGTTCCAGTCGAGGATGTTGACACACAAGAACACAAGAATTAGGAGCAGGAGTCGGTCATATGGCTCCTTGAGCCTGCTCCGCCATTCGATGAGATCATGGCTGATCTTCTACCTCAATTCCACTTCCCTGCCCGATCCCCATATCCCTCGATTTCCTCAGTGCTCAAATATCTATTGATCTCTGCCTTGAATTTACTTAAATCGCTGGATAAATACCACCAACGATGTCTCCACAAGATCCTGCAAATCCCCTGGGAGGACAGGCGCACCAACGTTAGCGTCCCCGTTCAGGCCAACATCCCCAGCATCGAAGCACTAACCACACACGACCAGCTCCGTTGGGCAGGCCACATTGTCCGCATGTCCCAGACACCGAACTCCCAAAGCAAACGCTCTACTCGGAACTCCTTCAGGGCAAGCGAGACCCAGGTGGGCAGAGGAAACGTTACAGGGACCACCCTCAAAGCCTCCGTGATAAAGTGCAACATCCCCACCGGCACCTGGGAGTCACTGGCCAAAGACCACCCTAACATAGAAACATAGGCCTCAAGTTTCACCATGATTTTCTCCTGATTTTTAGGAGCAACTGGTGTGGAACGGAGTATCTTAGAAATCGGAACTCTCGCCATTTAGTTTGCTCCAGTTCTAGTCAGTTAGAACGGTTTCACTTTGGAACAGAATTTTTTTTTCAAAAGGGGGCGTGTCTGGCCACTTACGTCTGTTTTCAAAGTTTCGTCAGTGAAAACTTACTCCAAACTAACTTGGAATGGAGTAAGTGAAGATTTTTGTACGCTGGAAAAAACCTTGTCTACACTTTAGAAAATCAGGCGTAGGTTACAAATCAGGCGTCGGGAATGGGGGGGCGGGGGGGGGGTGTTTAAAGGGAAGTTTACAAACATCAAACACTTCAGTTTTACAAATAAAGAGCCATCATCAATAATAAATGATAAAAACATCAATAAATCAATCAAAAAAAATTAATAAGAAATATATATTTTTGCAAAATAAATAAAACATTTTCTACTTACCGACTGCAGCACCGGGGGCCCTCCAACAGCGAGCTGGGATCCCCCCCCCCCACCCAAAGTGTGTCTCTGTCAGTGTCTCGATCTCTCTCTCTGTCTGTCTGTCTGTGTGTGTCTCTCATTCTCTGTCTGTCAGTGTCTGTGTTTCTGACAGCGAGGGGAGGGGGAGGAGGGGGGTAGAGGGAGAGAGGGGGAGAGCAGAGGGAGGGAAGGGGGAGGGATGGGGAGAAGGGGAGAAGAGGGAGGGGGGAGAAGGGGGGGAATGCAGAAGGGCGAGGGAGGCTGAACTGGCCGGGCCCAAGACTTCGTGGCGTTGGGTCGGGTCGGGGGGAGCGCGGGTCGGGGTCGGGGGGGTGGTGGGAGGGAAGTCGGTTCGGTTCGGGTCGGGGGGAGGGAGGGAGAGGGAGGTCAGGTCGGGGCGAGGGAGATCAGGTCGGGTCCAGTCGGGGGGGAGGGAGGTCAGGTCGGGGCGAGGGAGATCAGGTCGGGTCCAGTCGGGGGGGAGGGAGGGAGAGGGAGGTCAGGTCGGGGGGAGGGAGGTCAGGTCGAGGGGAGGGAGGTCAGGTCGGGGGGAGGGAGGTCAGGTCGGGTCCAGTCGGGGGGAGGGAGGGAGAGGGAGGTCAGGTCGGGGAGAGGGAGGTCGGGTCGGGGGGAGGGAGGTCAGGTCGGGTCCAGTCGGGGGGAGGGAGGGAGAGGGCGGTCAGGTCGGGGAGAGGGAGGTCGGGTCGGGGGGAGGGAGGTCAAGTCGGGTCCAGTCGGGGGGGAGGGGGGGAAGCGGGAATCGGGTCGGGTCCAGTCCGGGGGTCGGTGTCGGGTCGGGTCCGGTCCGGGGGTCGGTGTCGGGTCGGGTCCAGTCCGGGGGTCGGTGTCGGGTCGGGATCGGTCCAGGGGCGGGGGGGCGGGGAGCGGGAAGCGGGAGTCGGGTCGGGTCCGGTCCGGGGGTCAGTGTCGGGTCGGGTCCGGTCCAGGGGCGGAGGGAGGCGGGGGGGAAATGGGAGTTGGGTCGGGTCGGGAGGAAGCAGGAGCTGGCCGTGGGATGAGCCTTATTCACACAGCCCCAGTGAGGCCATTTGGCCAGGGCTAGGGGCTGCGTGCTTCGGGCCCCTCCCACACAGTTTTGGGCGCCTGGAGCTACTGCACATGTGCGCCCACTGTAGCGCGCATGTGCAGAGCTCCCGGCACTGTTTTCAGCGCAGGGACCTGGCTCCGCCCCCTACACCTCCTGCTGCACCGCGCCGAGGGCCAGAGGACCTGCAGGGAGCTGGAGAATCTGGAAGTTTTTTTTAGGCGCACTTTGTGGCGCGAAAAACGGGCGACCAGGTCGAGACAGCGCTGTTCTAGGCGCGGCTCAAAACTTGGGCTCATAGAAACATAGAAAATAGGTGCAGGAGTAGGCCATTAGGCCCTTCGAGCCTGCACCACCATTCAATAAGATCATGGCAGATCTTTCCCTCAGTACCCCTTTCCTGCTTTCTCTCCATACCCCTTGATCCCTTTAACCGCACAGGCCATATCTAACTCCCTCTTGAATATATCCAATGAACTGGCATCAACAACTCTCTGCAGTAGGGAATTCCTCAGGTTAACAACTCTCTGAGTGAAGAAGTTTCTCCTCAGCTCAGTACTAAATGGCTACCCCTTATCCTAAGACTGTGCCCCTGGTTCTGGACTTCCCCATCATCGGGAACATTCTTCCCGCATCTAACCTGTCCAGTCCCGTCAGAATCTTGTAAGTTTCTATGAGATCCCCTCTCATCCTTCCAAACTCCAGTGTATAAAGGCCCAGTTGATCCAGTCTCTCCTCATATGTCAGTCCCGCTATCCCAGGAATCAGTCTGGTGAACCTTCAATAGCAAGAACGTCCCACACAAGAGATTAATGTGCAAAGTTAAAGCACATGGGATTGCGGGTAGTGTGCTGATGTGGATTGAGAACTGGTTGGCAGACAAGAAGCAAAGAGTAGGAGTAAATTGGTACTTTTCAGAATGGCAGGCAGTGACTAGTGGGGTACCGCAAGGTTCTGTGCTGGGGCCCCAGCTGTTTACATTGTACATTAATGAGTTAGACGAGGCGATTAAATGTAGTATCTCCAAATTTGCGGATGACACTAAGTTGGGTGGCAGTGTGAGCTGCGAGGAGGATGCTATGAGGCTGCAGAGTGACTTGAATAGGTTAGGTGAGTGGGCAAATGCATGGCAGATGAAGTATAATGTGGATAAATGTGAGGTTATCCATTTTGGTTGTAAAAACAGAGAGACAGACTATTATCTGAATGGTAACTGTCATGTATCTTACATTATTATATATAACTGTATCGTAACATGCTATGCATGACTGTAACAAGATATGACTTGTAACCACCAGCATACCTTACCACCAGGGGTGCACTTGCAAGAGACAGGTATATAAGGACAGGTCTCAGGCAAGTGCAGCATTCCAGAGCTGTGAAATATAGGTGCAGGTCCAGAGTGACCTTGACTTCACTACATGCCTCGTGTGAATCTGTACTGAGGGGACAGGACTTTACAGTGACAGATTAGGAAAAGGGGAGGTGCAATGAGACCTGGGTGTCATGGTACATCAGTCATTGAAGGTTGGCATGCAGGTACAGCAGGCGGTTAAGAAAGCAAATGGCATGTTGGCCGTCATAGCGAGGGGATTTGAGTACAGGGGCAGGGAGGTGTTACTACAGTTGTACAGGGCCTTGGTGAGGCCACACCTGGAATATTGTGTGCAGTTTTGGTCTCCTACCTTGAGGAAGGACATTCTTGCTATTGAGGGAGTGCAGCAAAGGTTCACCAGACTGATTCCCGTGATGGCGGGACTGACATATCAAGAAAGACTGGATCAACTGGACTTGTATTCACTGGAGTTCAGAAGAACGAGAGGGGATCTCAAAGAAACATTTAAAATTCTGACGGGTTTCAACAGGTTAGATGCAGGAAGAATGTTCCCAATGTTGGGGAATTCCAGAACCAGGGGTCACAGTCTAAGGATAATGGGTAAGCCATTTAGGACCGAGATGAGGAGAAAATTCTTCACCCAGAGAGTGGTGAACCTGTGGAATTCTTCACCACAGGAAGTTGTTGAGGCCAATTCAGTAAATATATTCAAAAAGGAGTTAGAGGTAGTCCTTACTACTAGGGGGATCAAGGGGTATGGTGAGAAAGCAGGAATGGGGTACTGAAGTTGCATGTTCAGCCATGAACTCATTGAATGGGGGTGCAGGCTCGAAGGGCCGAATGGCCTACTCCTGCACCTATTTTCTATGTTTCTATGTCCTTCCTCAGATTAGGAGACTGAAACTGAGCACAATATTCCAGGTGAGGCCTCACTAAGGCCCTGTACAATTCCAGTAAGATCTTCCTGCTCCTGTACTCAAATCCTCTCGCTATGAAGGCCAACATACCATTTGCCTTCTTCACCGCCTGCTGTACCTCCATGCCAAATTTCAATGCCACTAAGTGGAGGAAGTGCATCGGGGAGGGCGCTGAGCACCTCGAGTCTCGTCGCCAGAGCATGCGGAAATCAAGCGCAGGCAGCGGAAGGAGCGTGCGGCAAACCAGTCCCACCCACCCCTTCCCTCAACAACTATCTGTCCCACCGTGACAGGGACTCATAGGCAATCCTTCGGAATCGAGGAAGACTTGCTTCCACTCCCAAAGTGAGTTCTTTGATGGCTGAACAGTCCGATACGAGAGCCACAGACCCTGTTACAGGTGGGACAGACATTGGTCAGGGGAAGGGGTGGGTGAGGCTGGTTTGCCGTGTGCTCCTTCCGCTGCCTGTGCCTGGCCTCTTCATGCTCCTTGCGTCTAGACTCAAAGAGCTCAACACCCACCCGGATGGACTTTCTCCACCTCGGGCGGTCTGCGGCCAGGGTCTCCCAGGTGTCAGTGGTGATGTCGCACTTTACCAGGGAGGCTTTGAGGGCGTCATTATAACATTTCCGCTGTCCTCCTTTGGCTCGTTTACCATGAAGGAGCTTTGTATAAAGCATTTGTTCAGGGAGTCTCGTATCTGGCATGCGTTCTATGTGGCCTGCCCAGCGAAGCTGATCGAGTGTGGTCAGTGCTTCAATACTGGGGATGTTAGCCTGGTCGTGGACACTGATGTTGGTGCGCCTGTCCTCCCAGGAGATTTGCAGGATCTTGTGGAGACATCGTTGGTGATATATCTCCAGCGACTTGAGGTGCCTTCTGTACATCGTCCATGTCTCAGACCCATACAAGAGGGCGGGTATTACTACAGCCCTGTAGACCATGAGTTTGGTGGTAGATTTGAGGAACTGGTCTTCAAACACTCTTTTCCGCAGACGGCCGAGGGTTGCACTGGCGCACTGGAGGCGATGCAGAATCTCCGCATCAATGTCTGCCTTTGTTGATAAGAGGCTCCCGAGGTATGGGAAATGGTCCATGTTGTCCAGGGCCGCGCCGTGGATCTTGATGATTGGAGGGCAGTGCTGTGCAACGATGACAGGCTGGTGAAGGACCTTTGTCTTACGGATGTTAAGCGTAAGGCCCATGCTTTCATATGCCTCAGTGAATACATTGACTATATCCTGGAGTTCAGTCTCTGAATTTGCACAGATGCAAGCATCGCCCGCATACTGCAGCTCAATGCCAGAGGTTGGAGTGATCTTGGACCTGGCCTGGAGGCGGCATAGGTTAAACAGCTTCCCACTGGTTCTGTCGTTTAATTCCACTCCAGCGGGGAGCTTGTGTATTGTGAGGTGGAGCATGGCGGTGAGGAAGATTGAGAAGAGGGTTGGAGCGATAACGCAGCCCTGTTTGACCCCAGTCCGGACGTGAATTGGGTCTGTAATGGATCCGTTGGTAAGGATCACGGCCTGCATGTCATTGTGAGCGTCCTTTTCATTAGCAGCTCTGCGGGTGGAACCCCTGTGAGCGAGTGTGGTCGGGATCTATAGGCCAACAGGAGGCGTGATAAGCGTCTTTGTATGGAACCCCCTTAGATTCTGAGCATCCCCTGTTTGATTATCTGCACTGCTCGTTCTGTCTGGCCATTTGAGGCTGGCTTGAACGGTGCCGTTCTGACATGGTTAATTCAATTGCCTGCCATGAAGTCCTGGAATTCAGTGCTTGTGAAGCACGGACCATTGTCGCTGACCAAGCCGTCTGGTAGACTGTGGGCGGCGAACATTGCCCGTAGACTTTCTACCATGGCAGAGGATGTGCTTGAATTTAAAATGTCACACTCGATCCATTTGGAGTAGGCGTCTACTACAACCAAAAACATTTTCCCCATGAAAGGACCAGCGTAGTACACATGGATGCGTGACCAAGGCTTGATGGGCCGTGGCAGCGGGCTAAGGGAGGCTTCCCTGGGCGCATTGCCCAGCTGGGCACACGTG
Organism: Pristiophorus japonicus; assembly: GCF_044704955.1. Classification (NCBI taxonomy): domain Eukaryota; kingdom Metazoa; phylum Chordata; class Chondrichthyes; family Pristiophoridae; genus Pristiophorus; species Pristiophorus japonicus. Next base: position 116,839,580 of record NC_091994.1, on the reverse strand, counting down.
TTGCACCTGCAAACCCAAAGTTCCAGATCTGCGTCTATCCCTGGCCACCAAACGTGTGACCTGGCAATTGCCTTCATCGTGACAATGCCCGGGTGCTCATTGTGGAGTTCTCTGATGAACACCTCTCAAGCCCATGTGGGGCATGACTACGCGGTTTCCCCACAGTAGGCAATCGGCCTGAATCGAGAGTTCATCCCTGCGCCTGTGAAATGGTTTAAATTCCTCAGTCCATTGGCTGCCCAGTCCCCATTCAGGACACATTTCTTGACTAGAGACAATAGCGGGTCTCTATTTGTCCAGACTTTAATCTGACGGGCTGTCACAGGTGAGCCTTCGCTACCGAAAGCTTCAACAGCCATGACCATCTCAGCACCATGCTCGGTAGCCCCCTCAGTGGTGGCTAGTGGGAGCCTGCTGAGTGCATCGGCGCAGTTTTCGGTGCCCGGTCTGTGCCGAATTGTATAGTCATAGGCGACTAACGTGAGTGCCCACCTCTGTATGCAGGCCGATGCGTTTGCATTTATGGCCTTGTTGTCGGCCAAAATGGACGTTAGGGGTTTGTGATCTGTCTCCAGCTCAAATTTCCTGCCAAACAGGTACTGGTGCATTTTCTTTACCGCACATACACATGCGAGCGCCTCCTTTTCTACCATCCCGTAACCCCTTTCTGCCTGGGACAGACTTCTGCAGGCATAAGCTACCGGCTGTAACTGACCCTTGACATTGACATGCTGCAACACACACCCAACACCATAGGATGATGCATCGCACGTTAACACAAGTTTCTTACATGGGTCGTATAGTGTTAACAGAGTGTTGGAACATAACAAATTGCGTGCTCTATTAAAAGCCCTTTCCTGGCTGTCCCCCCAGACCCATTCGCCACCTTTGCGTAGGAGCATGTGTAGCGGCTCTAGCAGCGTGCTCAATTTGGGAAGAAAGTTACCAAAATAGTGCAGGAGCTCCAGGAACGAACGCAGCTCCGTCGTGTAACGGGGTCTGGGTGCTCTCTGGATCGCTTCCGTCTTGGACGCAGTAGGGCTGATCCCGTCTGCTGCTACCCTCATCCCCAGGAATTCTACCTCTGGAGCTAGGACGACGCACTTCGCCTTTTTCAGTCGCAGCCCTACCTGGTACAGTCTGCGTAGCACCTCCTCCAGGTTGTTCTCTCGTACCTCTCGTCTGTTCTGCTAGTGGCCAAGCTTGCGTGGTTTAAATCCCAGTTTCTCGTCGCCATTGATAGGTCCTTACTATATAGTATAAATGCACATGAGGCCCATGCTTGAGAGAAGGTCAGTCTGTGACCAGTCCTTTATTCCTGAGCACTCAAGTGATGAAGGTGGGTGGAGCTTCCCCTTTTGTACCTGAAGGTCCAGGTTAGGAGTGTCTCCCACTTGGTGGTCATTGTTCTCACAGTGTACAACTTAGGTCAGATTATACATGGGTTACAATGCTGGTTGAATACATGACAGAAAAACTCCACCCAGAGGGTTTAAATCTCAATGGAAACTCGTGCAACACTGCATCAGTCCCAACTTTGACTGGGACCTGCGGCCTCTCTGGCCTGAGACACTCACCCACCCCCCAGGACTCTCTCCTTGCTCCCAGCTTGGACTGCACCCTCACTATCCCAGCCACCCAGGTCCCAGTCCCTCAGCCTCATCTCACCGACTGCCACTCAGAAATAATCCAGTCAATCCCCAGCCTCCCAGGTCTGCATCAGGAGCCAAAGCCATTAATTAAATATTAATAATCTTAAAGAAAGAGAGAGAGAGACAGACAAAGGCAGAGAGAGAGAGAGAGAGAGAGACAGACATAGGCACACACACTGATAGAGATACCGAGACACACGCAGACTCTCGCACACACAGGCACTCACGGGCAAAGGGAGAGACACATACAGAGACAGTCAGAGACACAGATTCTCCCTCTCACTTCCACAGAGAGACACACACACATATACAGAGAGAGACACACACATATATACAGAGACAGAGAGAGACACACACACATATACAGAGAGAGACACACACACATATACAGAGACACACACACATTTACAGAGACAGAGAGAGACACACACACATATACAGAGAGACACACACACACACATATACAGAGACAGAGAGAGAGAGACACACACACACAGACACACACACATATAGAGAGAGAGACACACACATACACACAGACACACACACATATAGAGAGAGAGAGACACACACACAGAGACACACACATATACAGAGAGAAAGCCACACAAACACACACACATATACAGAGAGAGAGAGATACACACGCACAGAGACACACACACATACCCACACAGATACCGAGACATATACACACACAGACTCTCGCATACACGTGCACTCATGGGCGAAGGGAGAGACACATAAAGATCAGTGAAGATTTTTGTGGAACTGAAAAAACCTGTTCTACACATTAAAAAATCAGGCGCAGGTTACAAATTAGGCGCCCAGAACGAGGTGGGGGGGAAGGGAACTCATTAAATTCGACAATAAATCCTTATTTATACTTCTACAAATATACAAATAAATCCAACCTGAATAAACATTTATAAGCCACGAAAAGATTAAATAAACCATCTTCCTACCTTTGTGAAAGTGCTTCAGCCAGGGAGAATTCTGCAGCCGTTCGTGCCGCTGAGCGGGAGGGGGAGAGAGAGAGAGGGGGGGGGGAGGTAGAGAGAGAGAGTGGGGGGGAGGGAGGGAGAGAGGGGGGGGGAGGGAGGGAGAGAGAGAGGGGGGGGAGGGAGAGAGAGAGAGAGGGGGGGGAGGGAGAGAGAGAGAGGGAGGGGGGAGGGAGAGAGAGAGAGGGAGGGGGGAGGGAGAGAGAGAGAGGGGGGGGTGGGAGGGAGAGAGAGAGGGGGGTGGGAGGGAGAGAGAGGGGGGGGTGGGAGGGAGAGAGAGGGGGGGTGGGAGGGAGAGAGAGGGTGGGGAGGGAGGGAGAGAGAGGGGGGAGGGAGGGAGAGAGAGGGGGGAGGGAGGGAGAGAGAGGGGGGGGAGGGAGAGAGGGGGGGGAGGGAGAGAGAGGGGGGGGAGGGAGAGAGGGGGGGAGAGGGAGGGAGAGAGGGGGGGGGAGGGAGGGAGAGAGGGGGGGGAGGGAGAGAGGGGGAGGGAGGGAGGGAGGAGAGAGAGAGCGGAGGGGGGAGAGAGAGAGCGGGGGCGGGGGGGAGAGAGGGCGGGGGGTGCGGGCGGGGGGGGAAGGGAGAGGTCAGGTCGGATCGGATCCAGTCCGGGAGTCGGGTCCAGTGGGGGGCAGGATGGGTCGGGGAACAGAAGCGCGGGTCGGGTCGGGTCGGGTCGGGTCGGGTCGGGTCTGGTCGGCGGGGGGCGGGGGGTGGAGCGGGTGTCGGGTCTTGTCGGGGGGGTGGGGGGGGGGAGCGGGTGTCGGGTCTTGTCGGGGGGGGGGCGGGGGGAGCAGGAGCTGGCCGTGGGAGGATCCTTATTCACGCAGCCCCAGTGAGGCCATTGGGCCAGGGCTCGGGGCTGCGTGCTTCGGGCCCCTCCCACACAGTTCGGCGCCTGGAGCTACTGCACTTGCGTGCCGACTGTAGCGTGCATGTGCAGAGGTCCCGGCAATGTTTTCAGCGCCGGGACCTGGCTCCGCCTCCCCACAGCTCGTGCTGACTGCGCCGAGGGCCAGTGAACCTGTAAGTAGGTGGAGAATACCGAGGATTTTTTTAGGCGCCCGTTTTTTTTCTTGTGGAAACTTGGGCCCTAAATGTGGAGAATTCCGATTTCTAAGATACTCCGTTCTCCACCAGTTGCTCCTAAAAATCAGGAGCAAATCATGTGGAAACTTGGGGCCTCTGTCACTGGTGGGGCAGACGGTGGTTGAAGGTAAAGGTGGCCTGGTTTGCCGCACGCTCCTTCCTCTGTCTGCGCTTGCTTTCTGCATGCTCTCGGTGACGAGACTCGAGGTGCTCAGCGCCCTCCCGGATGCACTTCCTCCACTTAGGACGGACTGGTCTTTGGGCAGGGTCTCCCAGGTGTCGGTGGGGATGTTGCACTTTATCAGGGAGGCTTTGAGGGTGTCCCTGTAATATTTCCTCTGCCCACCTTTGGCTCGCATGCCATGTCGAAGCTCCGAGTAGAGCGCTTGTTTTGTGAGTCTCGTGTCGGGCATGCGGATGATGTGGCCTGCCCAGCGGAGCTGGTCGAGTGTGGTCAATGCTTCGATGCTGGGGATGTTGGCCTGAGCGAGAACACTAACGTTGGTGCGGAGTCTGCGTTGGTGGTATTTCTCCAGTGTTTTGAGATGTCTGCTGTATATAGTCCATGTCTCTGAGCCATACAGCAGGGCGGGTATTACTACAGCCCTGTACACCATGAGCTTGGTGCCAGATTTGAAGTCCTGGTCTTCAAACACTCTCAACCGACCGAAGGCTGAGGCAGACACACACAGACATAGGCAGAGAGTCACATACACACAGAGACACACACACACAGGGGCAGAGGGAGGGCAGATAGAGACAGAAACATTCTCTCTCTCTCACACACACACACACACACAGTTACAGACACACACCGACACCGCCACCCGCTGGTGGGCTCCAACATTGCAGGTCCATGGAGTCCTCCACAAACATCACCACCTTCTGGTGGGCTCCAACATTGCAGGTCCATGGAGTCCTCCACAAACATCGCCACCCCCTGGTAGGCCCGTGCACTGCACGTCCACATGGAGTCCTCCAAAAATACCGCCACCCGCTGGTGGGGCTCCACATTGCAGGTCCATGGAGTCCTCCACAAACATCGCCACCGGCTGGTGGGCTCCCGCACTGCAGGTCCATGGAGTCCTCCAGCGCCACCGCCACCGGCTGGTGGTCCCCCGCACTGCAGTTCCACAGGAAGTCCTCCTCAAACAGCGCCACCGGCTGGTGGTGTCCCGCAATGCAAGTCCATGGAGTCCTCCACAAGCACCGCCACCGGCTGGTGGGACCTCGAATTGCAGCTACTCAGGGAGTCCTCCACAAACACCGCCACCGGATGGTGGGACCTCGAATTGCAGCTACTCAGGGAGTCCTCCACAAACACCGCCCCTGGCTGGTGGATCCCCGCACTGCAGGTCCATGGAGTACTCCACAAACACCGCCACCGTCTGGTCGGCGCTGGCACTGCAGGTCCATGGAGTCCTCCACAAACATCGCCACCGCCTGGTGGGCCCCCGCATTGCAGGTCCATGGAGCCCTCCACAAACATCGCCACCGGCTGGTGGGCCCACGCATTGCAGGTACTCACGGAGTCCTCCACAAACATCGCCACCGGCTGGTGGGCCCCCGCACTGCAGGTCCACGGAGTCCTCCACAAACATCGCCATCGGCTGGTGGGACCCCGCACTGCAGGTCCATGGAGTCCTCCACAAGCACCGCCACCGGCTGGTGGGACCTCGAATTGCAGCTACTCAGGGAGTCCTCCACAAACACCGCCACCGGCTGGTGGGATCTCGAATTGCAGCTACTCAGGGAGTCCTCTACAAACATCGCCACCGTCTGGTGGGCTCCCGCACTGCAGGTCCACAGGGAGTCCTCCGCAAACACCGCCACCAGCTGCTGGGCCCCCGCACTGCAGGTCCATGGAGTCCTCCACAAACATCGCCACCGGCTGGTGGGCCCCCACATTACAGGTACTCACGGAGTCCTCCACACACACCGCCCCTGGCTGGTGGATCCCCGCACTGCAGGTCCATGGAGTCCTCCACATACATCGCCACCGGCTGGTGGGCCCCCGCATTGCAGGTCCATGGAGTCCTCCACATACATCGCCACCGGCTGGTGGGCCCCCGCACTGCAGGTCGATGGAGTCCTCCACAAACATCGCCACCGGCTGGTGGGCCCCCGCACTGCAGGTCCACGGAGTCCTCCACCAACATCGCCATCGGCTGGTGGGCCCGCGCACTGCAGGTCCACGGAGTCCTCCACAAACATCGCCATCGGCTGGTGGGCCCCCGCACTGCAGGTCCATGGAGTCCTCCACAAACACCACCATCGGCTGGTGGGCCCACGCAATTTCCCAGACCTCGGGAGCCTCTTATCAACAAGAGCAGACATTGACAGCGAAGTCCAACACCGCCTCCAGTGCAGCCTTCGGTCGCCTTCGGAAACATAGAAACATAGAAAATAGGTGCAGGAGTCGGCTATTCGGCCCTTCGAGCCTGCACCACCATTCAATAAGATCATGGCTGATCATTCCCTCAGTACCCCTTTCCTGCTTTCTCTCCATACCCCCTGATCCCTTTAGCCGTAAGGGCCACATCTAACTCCCTCTTGAATATATCCAACGAACTGGCCTCAACAACTCTCTGCGGTAGAGAATTCCACAGGATCACCACTCTCTGAGTGAAGAAGTTTCTTCTCGTCTCGGTCCTAAATGGCTTATCCCTTATCCTTAGACTGTGTCCCCTGGTTCTGGACTTCCCCGTCATCGGGAACATTCTTCCTGCATCTAAACTGTCCAATCCCGTCAGGATTTTATATGTTTCTATGGGAGCCTCTATGAAATGCCCTCCTTGCAGGCTGTAAACTTCGCTATGATTCTATGACTGCATTGTATAACATATTTAGAAACGATAAAGAGGGGGGAAAGGGCAGGTGAAGTCGCTGTACTGATTAGGGACAACGTAATGGCAGTCGGAAAAAGTGACGCAGCTTTCAGCAAGACAGAAATGATGTTGTTGTAATTCTATGTAGTTCCAGCAGAGGGGGCTGGTTGTCCACCAGTTCCAGTCGAGGATGTTGGCACACAAGAACACAAGAATTAGGAGCAGGAGTCGGTCATATGGCTCCTTGAGCCTGCTCCGCCATTCGATAAGATCATGGCTGATCTTCTACCTCAATTCCACTTCCCTGCCCGATCCCCATATCCCTCGATATCCTCAGTGCTCAAATATCTATTGATCTCTGCCTTGAATTTACTTAAATCGCTGGATAAATACCACCACCGATGTCTCCACAAGATCCTGCAAATCCCCTGGGAGGACAGGCGCACCAACGTTAGCGTCCCCGTTCAGGCCAACATCCCCAGCATCGAAGCACTAACCACACTCGACCAGCTCCGTTGGGCAGGGCCACATTGTCCGCATGCCAGACACCGAACTCCCAAAGCAAACGCTCTACTCGGAACTCCTTCAGGGCAAGCGAGACCCAGGTGGGCAGAGGAAACGTTACAGGGACCACCCTCAAAGCCTCCGTGATAAAGTGCAACATCCCCACCGGCACTTGGGAGTCACTGGCCAAAGACCACCCTAACATAGAAACATAGGCCCCAAGTTTCGCCATGATTTGCTCCTGATTTTTAGGAGCAACTGGTGTGGAACGGAGTATCTTAGAAATCGGAATTCTCGCCATTTAGTTTGCTCCAGTTCTAGTCAGTTAGAACAGTTTCACTTTGGAACAGAATTTTTTTTTCAAAAGGGGGCGTGTCCGGCAAAGTTTCGTCAGCGAAAACTTACTCCAAACTAACTTAGAATGGAGTAAGTGAAGATTTTTGTACGCTGGAAAAAACCTTGTCTACACTTTAGAAAATCAGGCGTAGGTTACAAATCAGGCGTCGGGAATGGGGGGGCGGGGGGGGGGTGTTTAAAGGGAAGTTTACAAACATTAAACACTTCAGTTTTACAAATAAAGAGCCATCATCAATAATAAATTATAAAAACATCAATAAATCAACCAATAAATCAATCAAAAAAAATTAATAAGAAATAATAAAAAAAAATACATTTTCTACTTACCGACTGCAGCACCGGGGGCCCTCCAACAGCGAGCTGGGATCCCCCACCCCCCCCCAAAGTGTGTCTCTGTCAGTGTCTCGATCTCTCTCTCTGTCTGTCTGTCTGTGTGTGTCTCTCATTCTCTGTCTGTCAGTGTCTGTGTTTCTGACAGCGAGGGGAGGGGGAGGAGGGGGGTAGAGGGAGAGAGGGGGAGAGCAGAGGGAGGGAAGGGGGAGGGATGGGGGAGAAGCGGAGAAGAGGGAGGGGGGAGAAGGGGGGGGAATGCAGAAGGGCGAGGGAGGCTGAACTGGCCGGGTCCAAGACTTCGGGCAGGGCCCGTCCCCAGCACCAGATTTACAGGTAGGTGGCGTTGGGTCAGGGTCGGGGGGATGGTGGGAGGGAGGGTGGTTCGGTTCGGGTCGGGGGGAGGGAGGGAGAGGGAGGTCAGGTCGGGGGGAGGGAGGTCAGGTCGGGGGTAGGGAGGTCAGGTCGGTGGGAGGGAAGTCGGTTCGGTTCGAGTCGGGGGGAGGGAGGGAGAGGGAGGTCAGGTCGGGTGGAGGGAGGTCAGGTCGGGGGGAGGGAGGTCAGGTCGGGTCCAGTCGGGGGGGAGGGAGGGAGAGGGAGGTCAGGTTGGGGGGAGGGAGGTCGGGTCGGGTCCAGTCGGGGGGGAGGGAGGGAGAGGGAGGTCAGGTTGGGGGGAGGGAGGTCAGGTCGAGGGGAGGGAGGTCAGGTCGGGTCCAGTCGGGGGGAGGGAGGGAGAGGGAGGTCAGGTCGGGGGGAGGGAGGTCAGGTCGGGGGGAGGGAGGTCAGGTCGGGTCCAGTCGGGGGGGAGGGAGGGAGAGGGAGGTCAGGTTGGGGGGAGGGAGATCAGGTCGAGGGGAGGGAGGTCAGGTCGGGTCCAGTCGGGGGGAGGGAGGGAGAGGGAGGTCAGGTCGGGGAGAGGGAGGTCGGGTCGAGGGGAGGGAGGTCAGGTCGGGTCCAGTCGGGGGGGAGGGGGGGAAGCGGGAATCGGGTCGGGTCGGGAGGAAGCAGGAGCTGGCCGTGGGATGAGCCGTATTCACGCAGCCCCAGTGAGGCCATTTGGCCAGGGCTAGGGGCTGCGTGCTTCGGGCCCCTCCCACACAGTTTTGGGCGCCTGGAGCTACTGAACATGTGCGCCCACTGTAGCGCGCATGTGCAGAGCTCCCGGCACTGTTTTCAGCGCAGGGACCTGGCTCCGCCCCCTACACCTCCTGCTGCACCGCGCCGAGGACCAGAGGACCTGCAGGGAGCTGGAGAATCTGGAAGTTTTTTTTAGGCGCACTTTGTGGCGCGAAAAACGGGCGACCAGGTCGGGACTGCGCTGTTCTAGGCGCGGCTCGAAACTTGGGCTCATAGAAACATAGAAAATAGGTGCAGGAGTAGGCCATGAGGCCCTTCGAGCCTGCACCACCATTCAATAAGATCACGGCAGATCATTCCCTCAGCACCCCTTTCCTGCTTTCTCTCCATACCCCTTGATCCCTTCAACCGCACAGGCCATATCTAACTCCCTCTTGAATATATCCAATGAACTGGCATCAACAACTCTCTGCAGTAGGGAATTCCACAGGTTAACAACTCTCTGAGTGAAGAAGTTTCTCCTCAGCTCAGTACTAAATGGCCTACCCCTTATCCTAAGACTGTGCCCCTGGTTCTGGACTTCCCCATCATCGGGAACATTCTTCCCGCATCTAACCTGTCCAGTCCCGTCAGAATCTTGTAAGTTTCTATGAGATCCCCTCTCATCCTTCTAAACTCCAGTGTATAAAGGCCCAGTTGATCCAGTCTCTCCTCATATGTCAGTCCCGCTATCCCAGGAATCAGTCTGGTGAACCTTCGCTGCACTCCCTCAATAGCAAGAACGTCCCACACAAGAGATTAATGTGCAAAGTTAAAGCACATGGGATTGCGGGTAGTGTGCTGATATGGATTGAGAACTGGTTGGCAGACAAGAAGCAAAGAGTAGGAGTAAATTGGTACTTTTCAGAATGGCAGGCAGTGACTAGTGGGGTACCGCAAGGTTCTGTGCTGGGGCCCCAGCTGTTTACATTGTACATTAATGAGTTAAACGAGGCGATTAAATGTAGTATCTCCAAATTTGCGGATGACACTAATTTGGGTGGCAGTGTGAGCTGCGAGGAGGATGCTATGAGGCTGCAGAGTGACTTGAATAGGTTAGGTGAGTGGGCAAATGCATGGCAGATGAAGTATAATGTGGATAAATGTGAGGTTATCCACTTTGGTTGTAAAAACAGAGAGACAGACTATTATCTGAATGGTAACTGTCATGTATCTTGCATTATTATATATAACTGTATCCTAACATGCTATACATGACTATAATAAGATATGACTTTTAACCACCAGCATACCTTACCACCAGGGGTGCACTTGCAAGAGACAGGTATATAAGGACAGGTCTCAGGCAAGTGCAGCATTCCAGAGCTGTGAAATATAGGTGCAGGTCCAGAGTGACCTTGACTTCACTACATGCCTCGTGTGAATCTGTACTGAGGGGACAGGACTTTACAGTGACAGATTAGGAAAAGGGGAGGTGCAATGAGACCTGGGTGTCATGGTACATCAGTCATTGAAGGTTGGCATGCAGGTTCAGCAGGCGGTTAAGAAAGCAAATGGCATGTTGGCCTTCATAGCGAGGGGATTTGAGTACAGGGGCAGGGAGGTGTTACTACAGTTGTACAGGGCCTTGGTGAGGCCACACCTGGAGTATTGTGTACAGTTTTGGTCTCCTAACTTGAGGAAGGACATTCTTGCTATTGAGGGAGTACAGCGAAGGTTCACCAGACTGATTCCCGAGATGGCGGGACTGACATATCAAGAAAGACTGGATCAACTGGGCTTGTATTCACTGGAGTTCAGAAGAACGAGAGGGGATCTCAAAGAAACATTTAAAATTCTGACAGGTTTAGACAGGTTAGATGCAGGAAGAATGTTCCCAATGTTGGGGAATTCCAGAACCAGGGGTCACAGTCTCAGGATAAGGGGTAAGCCATTTAGGACCGAGATGAGGAGAAAATTCTTCACCCAGAGAGTGGTGAACCTGTGGAATTCTTCACCACAGGAAGTTGTTGAGGCCAATTCAGTAAATATATTCAAAAAGGAGTTAGATGTAGTCCTTACTACTAGGGGGATCAAGGGGTATGGCGAGAAAGCAGGAATGGGGTACTGAAGTTGCATGTTCAGCCATGAACTCATTGAATGGTGGTGCAGGCTCGAAGGGCCGAATGGCCTACTCCTGCACCTATTTTCTATGTTTCTATGTCCTTCCTCAGATTAGGAGACCGAAACTGAGCACAATATTCCAGGTGAGGCCTCACTAAGGCCCTGTACAATTCCAGTAAGATCTCCCTGCTCCTGTACTCAAATTCTCTCGCTATGAAGGCCAACATACCATTTGCCTTCTTCACCACCTGCTGTACCTCCATGCCAACTTTCAATGCCACTAAGTGGAGGAAGTGCATCGGGGAGGGCGCTGAGCACCTCGAGTCTCGTCGTCAGAGCATGCGGAAATCAAGCGCAGGCAGCGGAAGGAGCGTGCGGCAAACCAGTCCCACCCTCCCCTTCCCTCAACGACTATCTGTCCCACCTGTGACAGGGACTCATAGGCAATCCTTCGGAATCGAGGAGGACTTGCTTCCACTCCCAAAGTGAGTTATTTGATGGCTGAACAGTTCGATACGAGAGCCACAGACCCTGTTACAGGTGGGACAGACATTGGTCAGGGGAAGGGGTGGGTGAGGCTGGTTTGACGCGCGCTCCTTCCGCTGCCTGCGCTTGGCCTCTTCATGCTCCTTGCGTCGAGACTCGAAGAGCTCAACACCCTCCCGGATGGACTTTCTCCACCTCGGGCGGTCTGCGGCCAGGGTCTCCCAGGTGTCAGTGGTGATGTCGCACTTTACCAGGGAGGCTTTGAGGGCGTCATTATAACATTTCCGCTGTCCTCCTTTGGCTCGTTTACCATGAAGGAGCTTCGTATAAAGCATTTGTTTCGGGAGTCTCGTATCTGGCATGTGAACTATGTGGCCTGCCCAGCGAAGCTGATCGAGTGTGGTCAGTGCTTCAATACTGACGATGTTAGCCTGGTCGTGGACACTGATGTTGGTGTGCCTGTCCTCCCAGGGGATTTGCAGGATCTTGTGGAGACATCGTTGGTGATATATCTCCAGCGACTTGAGGTGCCTTCTGTACATCGTCCATGCCTCAGACCCATACAGGAGGGCAGGTATTGTCGAGGAAATTTTAGCTTTAATTAACTCAGCGGAGACTTTCAGAGTCGTGCTTCGAGAGAAAGTTTATTTCTAACGAATATCTCAGAGAGCCCGCTTAGTCCACACTAAGGCAGAACTCTGACTTTTACAGGAAAACCCGCGCTATATTTATACAGTAAAAAGAGGAGTTTTATCTTCAAATTCCACACATTAACATTAATCATATTACTCCGAGAATACAAAGGTCATCCCGGAAGGCACACATTATCTGTTCTTGCATAGTTTCTCCCTGTCTGTGTCGATAATCAGTTTTAGGAGACTCATGCAAGGAACAGATAATCAGCTTTTGTTTTCTTAAGACAAAGAAGTTTGGGTGTTTTCTCTAGCTCCATTATTTCTACAATATCAGCAAGAAGTGATTTTAACCCTTCCCTTTACCATACTACATAGATCGTTTTCTTCCACAACTATTACTACAGCCCTGTGGACCATGAGTTTGGTGGTAGATTTGAGGGCCTGGTCTTCAAACACACTTTTCCGCAGGCGGCCGAGGGTTGCACTGGCGCACTGGAGGCGATGCAGAATCTCCGCATCAATGTCTGCCTTTGTTGATAAGAGGCTCCCGAGGTATGGGAAATGGTCCACGTTGTCCAGGGCCACGCCGTGGATCTTGATGATTGGAGGGCAGTGCTGTGCAGCGATGACAGGCTGGTGAAGGACCTTTGTCTTACGGATGTTAAGCGTAAGGCCCATGCTTTCATATGCCTCAGTGAATACATGGACTATATCCTGGAGTTCAGTCTCTGAATGTGCACAGATGCAAGCATCGCCCGCATACTGCAGCTCAATGCCAGAGGTTGGAGTGATCCTGGAGGCGGTGTAGGTTAAACAGCTTCCCACTGGTTCTGTCGTTTAATTCCACTCCAGCGGGGAGCTTGTGTATTGTGAGGTGGAGTATGGCGGTGAGGAAGATTGAGAAGAGGGTTGGAGCGATAACGCAGCCCTATTTGACCCCGGTCCGGATGTGAATTGGGTCTGTAATGGATCCGTTGGTAAGGATCACGGCCTGCATGTCATTGTGAGCGTCCTTTTCATTAGCAGCTCTGCGGGTGGACCCCCTGTGAGCGAGTGTGGTCGGGATCTATAGGCCAACAGGAGACGTGATAAGCGTCTTTGTATGGAACCCCCTTGGATTCTGAGCATCCCCTGTTTGATTATCTGCACTGCTCGTTCTGCCTGGCCGTTTGAGGCCGGCTTGAACGGTGCCGTTCTAACATGGTTAATTCAATTGCCTGCCATGAAGTCCTGGAATTCAGTGCTTGTGAAGCACGGGCCATTGTCGCTGACCAAGCCGTCCAGTAGACCGTGGGCAGGGAACATTGCCCGTAGACTTTCTACCGTGGCAGAGAATGTGCTTGAATTTAAAATGTCACACTCGATCCATTTGGAGTAGGCATCTACTACAACCAAAAACATTTTCCCCATGAAAGGACCAGCATAGTCCACATGGATGCGTGACCAAGGCTTGACGGGCCATGGCCAGGGGCTAAGCGGGGCTTCCCTGGGCGCATTGCCCAGCTGGGCACACGTGTTGCACCTGCGAACACAAAGTTCCAGATCTGCGTCTATCCCTGGCCACCAAACGTGTGACCTGGCAATTGCCTTCATCGTGACAATGCCCGGGTGCTCATTGTGGAGTTCTCTGATAAACACCTCTCTGCCCTTCTGGTGCATGACTACTCGGTTTCCCCACAGTAGGCAATCGGCCTGAATCGAGAGTTCATCCCTGCGCCTGTGAAATGGTTTAAATTCCTCAGTCCATTGGCTGCCCAGTCCCCATTCAGGACACATTTCTTGACTAGAGACAATAGCGGGTCTCTATTTGTCCAGACTTTAATCTGACGGGCTGTCACAGGTGAGCCTTCGCTTCCGAAAGCTTCAACAGCCATGACCATCTCAGCACCATGCTCGGTAGCCCCTTCAGTGGTGGCTAGTGGGAGCCTGCTGAATGCATCGGCGCAGTTTTCGGTGCCCGGTCTGTGCCGAATTGTATAGTCATAGGCGGCTAACGTGAGTGTCCACCTCTGTATGCGGGCCGATGCGTTTGCATTTATGGCCTTGTTGTCGGCCAAAATGGACGTTAGGGGTTTGTGATCTGTCTCCAGCTCAAATTTCCTGCCAAACAGGTACTGGTGCATTTTCTTTACCGCACATACACATGCGAGCGCCTCCTTTTCTACCATCCCGTAACCCCTTTCTGCCTGGGACAGACTTCTGGAGGCATAAGCTTCCGGCTGTAACTGACCCTTGACATTGACATGCTGCAACACACACCCAACACCATAGGATGACGCATCGCACGTTAACACAAGTTTCTTACATGGGTCGTATAGTTTTAACAGAGTGTTGGAACATAACAAATTGCGTGCTCAATTAAAAGCCCTTTTCTGGCTGTCCCCCCAGACCCATTCGCCACCTTTGCGTAGGAGCGTGTGTAGCGGCTCTAGCAGCGTGCTCAATTTGGGAAGAAAGTTACCAAAATAGTTCAGGAGCCCCAGGAACGAACGCAGCTCCGTCGTGTTACGGGGTCTGGGTGCTCTCTGGATCGCTTCCGTCTTGGACGCAGTCAGTCTGATCCCGTCTGCTGCTACCCTCATCCCCAGGAATTCTACCGCTGGAGCTAGGAAGACGCACTTCGCCTTTTTCAGTCGCAGACCTACCTGGTACAGTCTGCGTAGCACCTCCTCCAGATTGTGGAGGTGTTCTTCAGTATCGTAACCCGTGATGAGGATGTCGTCCTGAAAAACCACCGTCCCTGGAATCGACTTGAGGAGGCTTTCCATATTTCGTTGGAAGATCGTGGCAGCCGATTGCATCCCGAACGGACATCTGTTGTACTCAAACAACCCATTGTGTGTCGTGATGGTGGTCAGCTTCTTCGACTCACTCACCAGCTCCTGGGTCATGTAAGCTGAGGTCAGGTCCAATTTTGAAAAAAGTTTGCCACCGGATAGCGTCGCAAAGAGGTCCTCCACTCTCGGTAGCGGGTACTGGTCTTGGAGTGACACCCGATTGATGGTGGCCTTGTAATCGCCACAGATCCTGACCAACCCATCCGCCTTGAGCACCGGCACAATCGGGCTCGCCCAGTCACTGAATTCGACTGGCGAAATGATGCCTTCCCTCAGCAGGCGGTCCAATTCGCCTTCTATCTTTTCCCGCATCACGTATGGCACCGCTCTGGCCTTGTGGTGTACTGGACTGGCGTCTGGGTTCATGTGAATCACTACCGTGGCCCCCATGAAAGTGCCAATGCCGGGTTGAAATAATGAGTCAAATTTGTCCAGGACCTGTGAGCATGATACTCGCTCCACAGAGGAAATTGCATTGACATCGCCCCATTTCCAGTTCATGACAGCAAGCCAACTCCTCCCCAGTAGTGCGGGACCGTCCCCTGGGACAACCCAGAGTGGCAACCTGTTCTCCGAATCTTTGTGGGTCACGACTACAGTGGCGCTGCCTAGCACCGGAATGATCTGCTTTGTGTAAGTCTGTAGCTGTGCATCAATCGGCGATAGTTTTGGCCTCCTGGCCTTGGACGCCCACAACTTTTCGAACTGTTTGATACCCATCAGGGACTGGCTGGCCCCCGTGTCTAGCTCCATCGATACTGGGATGCCATTGAGGAGCATTTTCATCATTATCGGTGGCATCCTGGTGTATGAACTGTATACGTGCTCCACATGAGCTCGCTGAACTTCAGCTTCCAGCGATTTCCCCCAGCGTTCATTTCTGCAATTTCTGCAGGTATTTTGCTCATCTCTGCAAACTCCGGCTGAGTGTGTGCCTCCATGCCTCCAGCATGAGCTGTTGTTGGAAATAAAAGGTCCCTTGCCAGTCGATCGTCCCTGACTGCCCCTGTGACTGTCCTTGAGTGCACCATTAACAGGTGTGGATGGCTCCATTACTGGCCGCATTGTCCCTTGCAATGGCGTGAATCGCTGTTCAGCTTGCCATTGTCTCTGTCGAACTCCCCCTCTGGGTTCGACTACATGTTGGGGCATGCCTGACTGCCCTTGTCTGCCTGGAGAACTGTGTGCTGCTTTAACAATGTTGAATCTCTGTCCCAACCATTCCTTAACACAGTACCTCTCGTCTGTTCTGCTCGTGGCCAAGCTCGCGTGGTTTAAATCCCAGTTTCTCGTCGCCATTGATAGGTGCTTACTACACAGTATAAATGCACATGAGGCCCATGCTTGAGAGAAGGTCAGTCTGTGACCTGTCCTTTATTCCTGAGCACTCAAGTGATGAAGGTGGGTGGAGCTTCCCCTTTTGTACCTGAAGGTCCAGGTTAGGAGTGTCTCCCACCTAGTGGTCATTGTTCTCATAGTGTACAACTTAGGTCAGATTATACATGGGTTGCAATGCTGGTTGAATACATGACAGAAAAACTCCACCCAGAGGGTTTAAATCTCAATGGAAACTCGTACAACACTGCATCAGTCCCAACTTTGACCGGGCTCTGCGGCCTCTCTGGCCTGAGACACTCACCCACCCCCCAGGACTCTCTCCTTGCTCCCAGCTTGGACTGCACCCTCACTATCCCAGCCACCCAGGTCCCAGTCCCTCAGCCTCATCTCACCGACTGCCACTCAGAAATAATCCAGTCAATCCCCAGCCTCCCGGGTCTGCATCAAGAGCCAAAGCCATTAATTAAATATTAATAATCTTAAAGAGAGAGAGAGAGAGACAGACAAAGGCAGAGAGAGAGAGAGAGAGAGAGAGAGACAGACTTAGGCACACACACTGACAGAGATACCGAGACACACGCAGACTCTCGCACACACAGGCACTCACGGGCAAAGGGAGAGACACATACAGAGACAGTCAGAGACACAGATTCTCTCTCTCGCTTACACAGAGAGACACACACACATATACAGAGAGACACCCACACATACCCACACAGATACCGAGACACATACACACACAGACTCTCGCATACACGTGCACTCATGGGCGAAGGGAGAGACACATAAAGATCAGTGAAGATTTTTGTGGAACTGATAAAACCTGTTCTACACATTAAAAAATCAGGCGCTGGTTACAAATTAGGCGTCCAGAACGAGGTGGGGGGAAGGGAACTCATTAAATTCGACAATAAATCCTTATTTATACTTCTACAAATATTATACAAATAAATCCAACCTGAATAAACATTTATAAGCCAAGAAAAGATTAAATAAACCATCTTCCTACCTGTGTGAAAGTGTTTCAGCCAGGGAGAATTCTGCAGCCGTTCGTGCCGCTGAGCGGGAGGGGAGAGAGAGAGAGGGAGGGGGGAGGGAGAGAGAGAGAAGGGGGGGGAGGGAGAGAGAGGGGGGGGAGGGAGGGAGAGAGAAGGGGGGGAGGGAGGGAGAGAGAGGGGGGGAGGGAGGGAGGAGAGAGAGGGGTGGGAGGGAGGGATAGAGAGGGGGGGGAGGGAGGGATAGAGAGGGGGGGAGGGAGGGAGAGAGAGGGGGGGAGGGAGGGAGGAGAGAGAGGGGTGGGAGGGAGGGTAAGAGAGGGGTGGGAGGGAGGGAGAGAGAGGGAGGGGATGGAGGGAGGAGAGAGAGGGGGGGGAGGGAGAGAGAGCGTTGGGGGGGGGGAGACAGAGGGGGGGGTGGTGGGGGAGAGAGGGGGGGCGGGCGTGGGGAAGGGAGAGGTCAGGTCTGATCGGATCCAGTCCGGGAGTCGGGTCGGCGGGGGGCGGGGAGGGAGCGGGTGTCGGCTCTTGTCGGGGGGGGGGGGCGGGGGGAGCAGGAGCTGGCCGTGGGAGGAGCCTTATTCACGCAGCCCCAGTGAGGCCATTGGGCCAGGGCTAGGGGCTGCGTGCTTTGGGCCCCTCCCACACAGTTCGGCGCCTGGAGCTACTGCACTTGCGTGCCGACTGTAGCGTGCATGTGCAGAGGTTCCGGCAATGTTTTCAGCGCCGGGACCTGGCTCCGCCTCCCCACAGCTCGTGCTGGCTGCGCCGAGGGCCAGAGGACCTGTAAGTAGGTGGAGAATACCGAGGATTTTTTTAGGCGCCGTTTTAGGTGCCCAGCTCGGAGGGGCGCCCGTTTTTTTTCTTGTGGGAACTTGAGCCCTAAATGTGGAGAATTCCGATTTCCAAGATACTCCGTTCTCCACCAGTTGCTCCTAAAAATCAGGAGCAAATCATGTGGAAACTTGGGGCCTCTGTCACTGGTGGGGCAGACGGTGGTTGAAGGTAAAGGTGGCCTGGTTTGCCGCACGCTCCTTCCTCTGTCTGCGCTTGTTTTCTGCATGCTCTCGGTGACGAGACTCGAAGTGCTCAGCGCCCTCCCGGATGCACTTCCTCCACTTAGGACGGACTGGTCTTTGGCCAGGGTCTCCCAGGTGTCGGTGGGGATGTTGCACTTTATCAGGGAGGCTTTGAGGGTGTCCCTGTAATATTTCCTCTGCCCACCTTTGGCTCGCATGCCATGTCGAAGCTCCGAGTAGAGCGCTTGTTTTGTGAGTCTCGTGTCGGGCATGCGGATGATGTGGCCTGCCCAGCGGAGCTGGTCGAGTGTGGTCAATGCTTCGATGCTGGGGATGTTGGCCTGAGCGAGAACACTAATGTTGGTGCGGAGTCTGCGTTGGTGGTATTTCTCCAGTGTTTTGAGATGTCTGCTGTATATAGTCCATGTCTCTGAGCCATACAGCAGGGCGGGTATTACTACAGCCCTGTACACCATGAGCTTGGTGCCAGATTTGAAGTCCCAGTCTTCAAACACTCTCAAGCGACCGATGGCTGAGGCAGACACACACAGACATAGGCAGAGAGTCACATACACACAGAGACACACACACACAGGGGCAGAGGGAGGGCAGATAGAGACAGAAACATTCTCTCTCTCTCTCACACACAGTTGCAGACACACACCGACACCGCCACCCACTGGTGGGCTCCAACATTGCAGGTCCATGGAGTCCTCCAAATGCACCGCCACCTTCTGGTGGGCTCCCACATTGCAGGTCCATGGAGACCTCCACAAACAGCGCCGCCGGTTGGTGGGCCCCCGCACTGCAGGTCCAAAGGGAGTCCTCCACAAACACCGCTACTGTCTGGTGGGGGCCCGCACTGCAGGTCCATGGAGTCCTCCAGCGCCACCGCCACCGGCTGGTGGGGGCCCGCACTGCAGGTCCACAGGGAGTCCTCCACAAACACCGCTACCATCTGGTGGGCCCCCGCACTGCAGGTCCATGGAGTCCTCCAAAAACACCGCCACTGGCTGGTGGGCGCCGGCACTGCAGGTCCATGGAGTCCTCCAAAAACACCGCCACCGGCTGGTGGAATCCCGCACTGCAGGTCCATGGAGTCCTCCAAAAACACCGCCACCGGCTGGTGGAATCCCGCACTGCAGGTCCATGGAGTCCTCCAAAAACACCGCCACTGGCTGGTGGGCGCCGGCACTGCAGGTCCATGGAGTCCTCCAAAAACACCGCCACCGGCTGGTGGGAGCCCGCACTGCAGGTCCACAGGGAGTCCTCCACAAACACCGCCACTGGCTGGTGGGTGCCGGCACTGCAGGTCCATGGAGTCCTCCAAAAACACCGCCACCGGCTGGTGGGCGCCGGCACTGCAGGTCCACAGGGAGTCCTCCAAAAACACCGCCACCGTCTGGTGGGCGCCGGCACTGCAGGTACTCAGGGTGTGGAAGAAAGGATCTATGAATCTATGGCTTCTGGAAAAGGGAAGGGTTAAATTCTGTTTTTGCTATGCTTAGAGAAATAATAGGACTAGGACAACACCCACACTTTTTAGCCTTGAAACTTAGAGATGCAATTAAATGACTATCTGGTATTAAAAGGGAGTCTCCTGATATTCTGCTTATCAGACTGTGAACAGGGAGAAACTATGCCAGGACAGATAGAGTGTGTGCCTCCCGAGACGACCTTTGTACTCACGGAACTAATGAATAAGATTCCTTTTCTATTTCTGTATTCTATTTCTGTATAAAGATAGGGACAATTTGCTTGTACGACAGAGTTTTTGCCTTGGTACGGTCCAAGCAGGCTCTCCGAGATATCTCGCTTTTTAAAATAAATTCTCTCGAAGTGCACTTCTGAAAGTCTCCGCCTGAGTTAATTTGAGCTAAATATTTCCTCGACAGATTCTGGCGTAGTCCGGCAGGATCTCTAAAAAAAACGAGATCCAAAAGAACTAAATTTAACTTTTAAATAGAAAAGAGGAATTTTAAGGACCTTCCTAGCTGGAAGGAGGAAGGTGCCTAGGCCATCCTAGCTGAAAGGGGGACGAGCCGCCGAGATCCCCTGGAGGGGGTGAGGCATTTAAGGTAGCTACCGCAAAGAAGCTAAAATAACAAAAAGGCAAAAGGAGACCCCGAGCTGAGCGGAAAAGAGAACACCAGTGAGCGCTTTGTAAATTATTGTATATTTTGTAGGATTGTCCTAACTCTCATTTCAGAAAAGATCACGAGAAGTTGCACCCGGAAGAATGGGAAACGGCTCTAGTCGAGCAGGGCGCTCGCGCCCAGCTCCTAGAAAAGGAAAGAAAGATGACCTCTCAACTGAAAGAATGAAAGTACATCCTAAGACTGAGAAAAGAATCAGTAAGGTAGTAAAGCAACGAGAGAAGGTCGGAGATCCCATTGTGCCGCCCGGCTCGCCGGCGGACACTGTAATTAAAGAAACAGGAGACGACAGATACGCGGTAACGTTTAGTAGCGATTTGTACGGTTGGTCTGATGGGGATTGGCCATATGGAGGAAGTTTTAAATTGTCCTTAATTGAGGAATGGAGACAGACCACCAAAAATGGGACAGGGGACGCCACTTGGGATAAAGATTATATGGAGAATTGTTTTAAAACAAAATATCAGCCGCCCCTAATCCTGTTAAGAAGCCAGTAGCCTTTCACAACTGGCTTGAGCAAACCTGTACCATTTATAACCCCCTCCCCGGAGATGTGAAATTATTACTGCAGGCAGCATATGGGTCCTCTTGGCAAGGGGTAAAAGATGAACCTTTGGCAGTGCAAACCTTGTTAAATTGTATGTTGCCACAACAAGCAAGAACATACAAAATAAAGGTTTTGGACTGGCAAGGAAAAAGTTGGAAAGAGACAGTTACAGTACTGGCTAAAATGGATAGAGAGGGACTATTTACCTATAAGGAAAATATGGCTAAAACAGGTCAGTAAATCAGCAAAAGGGACGAGGACAGGCACAGAATAATCAGCATAGGGATGCCCCGGAGGCTTAGTGGTACAGGCGGCAGCCCTCCGCTTATCGGCAGACATAGAAGAAAACCCTCTGGCAGTAGTAAAAGTAGGAGACACTTGTGAAGTTCCTGGTGGATACTGGTGCTACTATGTCTTCTGTACCATCCTCTGTGGGATTACCTGTAAGCAACACCACCGTCTTAAGTATGGGTGTGGCCGGTATCCCCATGAAAGAATTTTTATCTGAATTTACCAAATTGATAATTGAAGGACAATCAGTTAATGATGAGACTTTGATAGTCTCTAAAACGACACCTCTCCCTTTATTGGGAAGACAGACTTTGTGCAAACTAGGAGCCACAATTTATTGCACAAAGGAAGGAATGTACATGGAGCTCCCTCCAAATAATATTCATCAGTTCTTTAATGGGATTAAAGAAGAGAAAAGGGAGGATAACAAAGAAAAGGCTGCCCTCTATTGTTGGCAATTGATTGGCAACTTCTATTCCCCCTTGATATATGAAGTTATACAAAACTTAAAAGCTAAATTTGACTCTAATACTGAAGAATTGATGTATATAATTTTGACAAGCTTTGAGGCAGTTCAGCTTCACTGTACAGCCTGGTACACTCGCCAAAAAGCTGAAACCTACCAGTGTTTGGTACAATCCTTTTTAAATAGAGAAGAAATAGTAAAAGCTACGCCCCGCATTTATTTTGGACCAGAAGGATTGGGGGTAGCCATGGATTTGACACCCTTACAGCAACAGCGGTTTAGAGAAGTGAACTCGACACCTCATCTGACCTTGGCTGTAAAACCGCCAGCGAAACCTAAAGATATGGGTCCGATGATTGTAGGAATGGAGATTTGTGCAAGATCTGAGAGCTATTAATAAGATAGTAGTCCCTATCACCCCTGTGGTACCGGACACCAACATTATACTATCTGCTATACCACCAACAGCAACTGTCTTTACTGTAATAGACCTGTGTTCAGCTTTTTTCTCCATCCCGTTAAATCAAGAAAGTTAGTATCTGTTTGCTTTCACCCACAAGAAGCAGCAGTACACATGGACCAGGTTGCCCCAAGGATACACCGAAAGCCCCGCAGTATATGCAGCAGCAGTAAAAAGAGACCTCGAAGACTGTTCATTATCAGACCAGTCTGTACTGCTGCAGTGTGCGGACGATTTGCTTGTGGCTTCTAGCCACGGATACAGGTGCATGCAAGACTCCCTGAAACTGTTACAGCACCTATGTGAGAGAGGGCACCGAGTGTCGTTACAAAAGTTACAATTTTGTCAGACTCAAGTCCAGTACCTGGGTTTTCACATATCTCAAGGGCAGAGGCAGCTAGGACCAGAAAGAATTATCGAGAATGGGATGCAGTCCTAAGATCAGATGCCCTAAATGATACCCCACCCAAGGTGGAGTGGACCCCAGAGAGAGAGGAGGCATTTAAACAGTTAAAGAAAGCCATTACTAATGCTCCGGCGTTGGGACTTCCGAATTATGGTAAACCTTTTCAGATGTATGTGAATGAGAAAAAAGGATTTGCAACAGCAGTACTAACCCAAGAACATGTTGGGGGAAATAGACCAGTTGCTTATTATTCGGTTTTGCTGCCTCCAGTAGTAAGGGGAATGCCAGCATGTCTACGTGCTGTAGCTGCTACTGCGGTCATGGTGGAGAAGTCGGTACCTATTGTTTTGGATCATCCATGTACTGTCATTACAGCCCATGCTGTGTTATTACTTTTGAATTCAGCGGCCACACAACACTTTACAGCGTCTCGAAGAACAGGTTATGAAGTATTACTGCTGTCACACCCTAACTATACCTTTCGACGTGCACCGGTAGTGAACCCAGCCACCTTTCTTCCTACTAAAGAAGTAGAGGATCCAGACCAGCATGATTGTCTGTTAACGGTGGAAGTAGCCACTTTACCAAGACCAGATTTGCTCACAGAGCCCATGGACAATCCTGATCTTATTCTCTATACGGATGCATCATCACATAGGCCGTCGGATGATTTGTTTTTGGCAGGCTATGCTATTGTAAATCCCCACGAAACTGTTGAAGCATTCGCCCTGCCTCCCGGAACCTCGGCTCAGGCTGCTGAATTATTTGCCCTCACTAGAGCTTGTATAATAGCTAAAGATCAAACTGCTAATATCTATACTGATTCTAGATATGCATTCGGTGTGGTCCATGATTTTGGACAACTGTGGAAAAACAGAGGCTTTATCACCTCTGGTGGAAAGCATATTAAGCACTCAACTGGTGCTTAATCTATTAGACGCCATTCAGTTGCCAAGTAAGGTAGCCGTTATCAAATGTGCAGCTCACACAACCGGTGAGGATGAAGTATCAGTAGGAAATAGGAGGGCTGATGAAGCAGCCAAACAGGCCGCTTCGGCACAGGCAGACTGCCTTCAAGCAGTCTCAGTTTCCCCTCCACAGGTACTTGACATCCAACAACTTAAAACAGCCCAACAACAAGTTACTATGCAGGAAGGAAGAACTTGGGAAAACCAGGGTTGTTTTAAAAAAAAACGACATTTGGTATCACCCTGATGGGCGAACTGTTTGCCCTAGATCTCTATTTTTGCCCCTGTCTCGCCTAGCACACGGTCAGGCTCACATGGGCAAAGGAGGGATGATACATGCTATTAATGCACAGTGGTATGCACCAGGAATAACAGTAGTAATTGAGAAAGTTGCTAGGACATGCCAAGTTTGTCAACAAAATAACAGAAGTAAAACATCTGCTGGATATGATCATCTACGCCAACCAAGTATGCCCTTTGAAAATTTGCAAATTGATTTTGTCCACATGCCTCCAGTATCAGGTCTTAAGTATCTATTAGTTACAGTAGATATGTT
Organism: Pristiophorus japonicus; assembly: GCF_044704955.1. NCBI lineage: Eukaryota > Metazoa > Chordata > Chondrichthyes > Pristiophoridae > Pristiophorus > Pristiophorus japonicus. The sequence goes on along the minus strand of NC_091994.1, from coordinate 116,815,482 downwards.
CACAAGATGGGTAGAAGCGTACGCCACTAGGAAAGACGATGCCCGAACAGTAGTAAAAATTCTATTTAAAGAAATAGTACCAAGATATGGGATACCTATGGGAATCAACAGTGACAGGGGAACCCACTTCACCGGAAAAATAGTGCAAAACCTTGCAGAAGTGTTAGGGTTCCAGTGGAAGTTACATATACCATATCAGCCACAGTCCTCGGGAATGGTAGAAAGAGTAAATGGGATAATAAAATCTACCCTTACCAAGGTATGTCAGGAGACTGGACTGAAGTGGCCAGATGCCTTACCATTAGTATTGTATACAATGAGAAACCAGAAAAACCGAAACACTGATTTGACACCACATGAAGCCTTATTGGGAAGACCAATGCCTACTGGCGTAAAACCACCACTGGCAGATGAAAAAATAGCATTAATTTGGAATGATGAAAAATCACTAAAGTATGCTCAGGCCATGTGTGAAATAGCGAGGAGTCTGCATGAACAAATAAAGCAGACACAGGTGCCCCCGTCGGAAGGAAATATGCCCCTTTCAGACCTGGAGATCAAGTGTTAGTAAAAACATTAAATAAAGAATCCTTTTCTCCTAGGTGGAAAGGACCGTATCAGATAATTCTCACAACACGAACCGCTTTGAAGTTGGAAAAACACCCGAACTGGGTGCATGCAACCCGCTGTAAATATTATTTCCCCGACGAATTACAGCCGAAGGAAAAGGCATTGAACCAGGACGTACTACGGTCGGCCGACTAAGAAAACAGCCATCTTCTCGCTGAAGAACTGTACCTGCTCTTGTATTAAATATTTGGACTTGAAAATATTGCCCAAAATTCACGGACGGATGTCAGAGCTCATTTGTGTGCCAGTTTGGGCCTTTATTATTTGGGTCACTGTTACTATCGTGTGGACGTGTTGTTATTGTAACGACTTATTTCAAGAGTAGTATAGAAACAAACAAGAAAGGGAAGATGGGAAGGGACTCTTGGAAAAATTATAAATGGACGTTAGGTATACTGATCATTTTAGCGACAGGGAACTCCCGGCAGGAGGAAGAAGTCCTAAAAGAAGGAAGAGTATGGAAGGGAGATATGGTATGGGAAAGAAGTAATAGTATAAGGCAGCAAGGCAATTTTATATGCCCAGTAGGCCAAAGTTGTAAGGTAGGGAATTTTACGGCACGATGTGAGGCATGTGGAATGAAGGAAGAAAGAGGGGAATTCCAGTTTATATTGGAGAAAGGGTATCAGTTGTTCATAGAATACCAGGCTGATGTGTGGATGAAGTGTACCGGGAGCACAGGGAAAAACAAGAGATGGGGGTACATCTAACAATACGAATTAAATATCCCCCAAAGAAAGAAGATGGTTGCCACACAACCAGTGTTAAGGTACCTTTTGAAAAAGAAAGACCCCAAAGAAAGAAACGGGATGTATTAGAGACTGTGTTAGGTGGAATGGGAGCAGGAATAGGAGCATTGAACTCCATGGATATCGAGACCCTACAAAATAAAATCCAGGCTGTCGGAGGACTGGTAGGGGAATGTCGAGGAAATTTTAGCTTAAATTAACTCAGCGGAGACTTTCAGAGCCGTGCTTCGAGAGAAAGTTTATTTCTAACGAGATATCTCGGAGAGCCCGCTTAGTCCACACTAAGGCAGAACTCTGACTTTTACAGGAAAACCCGCGCTATATTTATACAGTAAAAAGAGGAGTTTTATCTTCAAATTCCACACATTAACATTAATCATATTACTCCGAGAATACAAAGGTCATCCCGGAAGGCACACATTATCTGTTCTTGCATAGTTTCTCCCTGTCTGTGTCGATAATCAGTTTCTCCCTGTCTCTGTCGATAATCAGTTTTAGGAGACTCATGCAAGGAACAGATAATCAGTTTTTGTTTTCTTAAGACAAAGAAGTTTGGGTGTTTTCTCTAGCTCCATTATTTCTACAATATCAGCAAGAAGTGTTTTTAACCCTTCCCTTTACCATACTACAGAGATCGTTTTCTTCCACAACTCCCTCCTTGTTGATCTTTACAACCGATCAACACAGTTTCTTTTTCTTTATTGAAAAGGGGGTTCATATCCTTCGGGGTAGGATCACATCTTGAGGCATTCTTCTTCGTCATATTCATCTCATTTTTCTTCTATGCGGCTTAACCTTCCAGTTTAGGGTTATGTTAAATCCCTCCTCACTGTTTATTTTCACTTCTCCTGTTCGTGGATCTATCCCCACTCCACAAGCTTTGCACATTACTGTGAAGTTCCCTATTTTACAATTTTTTCCTTCCGGGCACACAAAGTTATCTTGCCGTTCTGACCTATCACTTCTTTCCCACTCCATATCTCCCTTCCATTATTTTCCTTCGTCCTGTCTGACTCTTCCTACTGCTAAAATGATCAGAATGCCCAATGTCCGCTTACAGCTTTTCCAAGAGTCCCGCCTCATCTTCCCTTTTTTCTCTGTTTCTATAACACTCCTGTATTAATTCGTTAAAATAACAGCACGCAAGCACGAGGGTAACAGTGATCCAAATAATAAAGGCCCAAATTGGCATACAAGCAAGTTCTGGCATTCGGCCTGAACTCTCGGTGTCTTATTTTAGGTTCAATGTACCCTTGCGAAGGGTCACAAAAGAGGGGTCAGTACAGTTCTTTGGTGAGAAGATGGCCGTCTTCTCGGATAGGTAACCGTAGCACGTCCTAGTTCTATGTCTCTTCTTTTGGCTGTGATTCGTTGGGGAAGTAATATTTACAACGGGTTGCATGCACCCAGTTCGGGTGCTTTTCCAATTTCAATGCGGTTCGCGTCGTGAGAATTATCTGATACGGTCCTTTCCACCTAGGAGAAAAAGATTCTTTGTTTAATGTTTTCACTAACACTTGGTCTCCTGGCTTGAATGGGTGCATATTTCCTTCCGACAGGGGCACCTGTGTCTGCTTTATTTGTTCATGCAGACTTCTTGCTATTTCACACATGGCCTGAGCATACTTTAGTGATTTTTCATCATTCCAAATTAATGCTACCTTTTCCGCTAGCAGTGGTGGTTTTACTCCGGTTGGCATTGGCCTTCCCAATAAGGCTTCATGCGGTGTCAAACCAGTGTTTCGGTTTTTTCTGGTTTCTTAATGTATATAGTACCAACTGTAGGGCGTCTGGCCATTTTAATCCTGTCTCCTGACATACCTTGGTAAGGGTAGATTTTATTATCCCATTTACTCTCTCTACTATTCCTGAAGACTGAGGTTGATATGGTATATGTAACTTCCACTGGAAACCTAGTGCTTCTGCAAGATTTTGCACTATTTTTCCTGTGAAGTGTGTTCCCCTGTCACTGTTGATTCCCATAGGTATCCCATATCTTGGTACTATTTCTTTAAATAGAATCTTTACTACTGTTCGGGCATCGTCTCTCCTAGTGGCGTACGCTTCTACCCACCTTGTGAACATGTCTACTATGACTAATAGGTACTTAAAACCTGATACTGGAGGCATGTGGACAAAATCAATTTGCAAATTTTCAAAGGGCATACTAGGTTGGGGTTGATGATCATATTCAGCAGGTGTTTTACCTCTGTTATTTTGTTGACAAATTTGGCATGTTCCAGCAACTTTTTCAATTACCACTGTTATTCCTGGTGCATACCACTGTGCATTAATAGCATGTATCATCCCTCCTTTGCCCATGTGAGCCTGACCGTGTGCTAGGCGAGACAGGGGAAAGAATAGAGATCTAGGGCAAACAGTTCGCCCATCAGGGTGATACCAAATGTCGTTTTTTAGAAAGCAACCCTGGTTTTCCCAAGTCCTTCTTTCTTGCATAGTAACTTGTTGTTGGGCTGTTTTAAGTAGTTGGCTGTGGAAGGGAGACTGAGACTGCTTGAAGGCCTCTTTGGCTGCTTCATCAGCCCTCCTATTTCCCACTGACACTTCATCCTCACCGGTTGTGTGTGCTGCACATTTGATAACGGCTACCTTATTTGGCAACTGAATGGCGTCTAATAGATTAAGCACCAATTGAGAGTGCTTAATATGCTTTCCACCAAAGGTGATAAAGCCTCTGTTTTTCCATAGTTGTCCAAAATCATGGACCACACCGAATGCATACCTAGAATCAGTATAGATATTGGCAGTTTGATCTTTTGCTATTATACAAGCTCTGGTGAGGGCAAATAATTCAGCAGCCTGAGCCGAGATTCCGGGAGGCAGGGCAAATGCTTCAACAGTTTCATGGGGGTTTACAATTGCATAGCCTGACAAAAGCAAATTATCTGATGGTCTGTACGATGACCCATCCGTACAGAGAATGAGATCAGGATTGTCCATGGGCTCTGTGAGCAAATCTGGTCTCGGCAAGGTGGCTAATTCCACTGTTAACAGTCAGTCGTGCTGGTCTGGATCCTCTATTTCTCTGGTGGGAACAAAAGTGGCGGGGTTTACTATCGGCGCGCGTTGAAAGGTGTAGTTAGAGTGTGATAGCAGCAGTACTTCATAACCTGTTCTTCTAGATGCTGTGAAATGCTGGGTGGCGGCGGAGTTCAATAGTAATAGCACTGCATGGGCTGTAACGACAGTACACGGATAGTCCAAAACAATAGGTACTGACTCCTCCACCATGACCGCAGTAGCGGCTACAGCGCGTAGACATGCTGGCATTCCCCTCACTACTGGAGGAAGCAAAACCGAATAATAGGCCACTGGTCTATTTCCCCCACCATGTTCTTGGGTTAATACTGCAGTTGCAAATTCTTCTTTCTCATTCACATACATCTGAAAGGGTTTAGAATAGTTCGAAGTCCCAATGCCGGAGCGTTAGTGATAGCTTTCTTTAACTGCTCAAACGCCTCCTCCCTCTCTGGGGTCCACTCTACCTTGGGTGGGGCATCATTTAAGGCAGCTGATCTTAGGACCGCATCCCATTCTCGATAATCAGGGATCCACTGTCTGCAGTACCCCACCATCCCCAAAAAAGACAAAATATCCTTTTTTGTCTTTGGTATGGGGATACTCTGAATAGTCTGAATTCATTCGGGTCCTTGCTGCCTCTGCCCTTGAGATATGTGGAAACCCAGGTACTGTACTTGAGTCTGGCAAAATTGTAGCTTTTGTAATGATACTCGGTGCCCTCTTTCACATAGGTGTTGTAATAATTTCAGGGAATCTTGCATGCATCTGTATCCATGGCTGGAAGCCACAAGCAAATCGTCCGCATATTGTAACAGTACAGACTGGTCTGATAATAAACAGTCTTCTAGGTCTCTTTTTACTGCTGCTGCATATACTGCGGGGCTTTCGGTGTATCCTTGGGGCAATCTGGTCCATGTGTACTGCTGCTTCTTGTAGGTGAAAGCAAACAGATACTGACTCTCTTGATTTATTGGGATGGAGAAAAAGGCTGAGCACAGATCTATCACAGTAAAGACAGTTGCTGTTGGTGGGATGGCAGATAGCACAATGTTGGTGTCCGGTACCACAGGGGTGATAGGGACTACTATCTTATTAATAGCTCTTAGATCTTGCACAAACCTCCACTCATTCGGCTTATTAACCTTTGGTATGGGCAGTATCGGAGTGTTACACGGGCTCTGTGTCTTTTCTAGAACTCCTTGTTCCAACAATGCAGAAATGACTGGCTCTATCCCATCTTCTGCCTCTGGAGGCAGTCTGTACTGCTTAATGCTTGGTAACACGGCGTTCTTTATCAGTCGTACCCGGTGGGGTGCTGCAGAATGTACCTTCCCAACATGATTCTTATGTTTTGCCCAAAGTTCAGAAGACACTTGATTCAATGCCATTGGCAGCTGAGGGCTCGGTTATCCAGGGGGTTGCTGTTTTTTAAAGGTGGAGGCATGATTTTTACCTTTCCACTGGAGAATCCCCCTGGAACGGGTTTTAAATTCTATCTGGACATTCTGTAATTCTATTACTGCCCAAGGTCTATAGCCTTGATGCTGCTTCTCCTTTTCTATTTCTACAATCATCGGACCCATATCTTTGGGTTTCGCTGGCGGTTTTACAGCCAATGTCAGATGGGGTGTCGAGTTCTCTTCTTTAAACCGCTTCTGCTGTAAGGGTGTCAAATCCATGGCTACCCCTAATCCTTCTGGTCCGAAATAAATGCGGGGTGTAGCTTCTATTATCTCTTCTTTATCTAGAAAGGGCTGTGTTAAGCACTGGTAAGTTTCAGCTTTTTGTCGAGTGTACCAGGCTGTGCAGTGAAGCTGAACTGCCTCAAAGCTTGTTAAGATGATATACATCAGTTCGTCCGCATTAGAGTCAAATTTAGCTTTTAAGTTTTTTACAATATCCTGCATCAGGGGGGAATAGAAGTTGCCACTCAATTGCCAACAATAGAGGGCAGCCTTTTCTTTGTTATCTTCCCCCTCCTCCCTTTTAATCCCATCAAAGAACTGATGGATTTTATTTGGAGGGAGCTCCATGAACATCCCTTCCTTTGTGCAATATATTGTGGCTCCTAGTTTGCACAAAGTCTGTCTTCCTAATAAAGGGAGAGGGGCTGTTTTAGAGACTATCAAAGTCTCATTATCTACTTGTTGTCCTTCAATTGTCAATTTATTAGGTTCGGACAAAAATTCTTTCAGGGGGATACCGGCCACCCCCATGCTCAAGACGGTAGTGTTGCTTACAGGTAATCCCACAGAGGGTAGTACAGAAGACATAGTAGCACCGGTATCCACCAGAAACTTTACATAAGTGTTTCCCACTTTTATTACTGCCAAAGGATTCTCTTCTATGTCTGTAGATAAGCGGAGGGTTGCCGCCTGTACCACTACACCTCCGGAGCATCCCTATGCTGATTGGTGCGGGTTGGGGTTAGAAAAGGAAAATTGAGGGGCCAGTGGAGGTGTAGGTTCGGGGAAATTCCCCTGTAACCCTCCAAACTGTTTAGGTGGGCACCTACAATCTCGAGCCCAGTGCCCCTTCCTTCCGCAATTTCTACACTCATCTTGCGAGCGATCTCGCTGGGACCACTGTCCTCTTCCTCCTCCCCTCCTTCCCCTAAACCCTCCTCTATTCTGTGCTTGTCCTCTTCCTTTCTGCTGATAGTATTGTCCTGCTGTTTTGGCTTTGTTATCTTTGTAGGTAAATAGTCCCTCCCTGTCCATGTTTGCCAGTACTGTAATTGTTTCCTTCCAGTTTTTTCCTTGCCAGTCCAAGACCTTGATCTTGTACGTTCTGGCATGCTGTGGTAACATACAATTCAACAAGGTCTGCACTGCTAAAAGTTTGTTTTGATCCAAGGGTATTCCTGCATGCTCGTCCCAGCTATTTTTCCACCTGCCTGCGAAATCTATCATTGATTCTTCCGCTTTCTGCAGACAGCGGGTGACTTCCCCAATGTCCCCATGTTTTTTAGCTCCCTGCAGAATTGCATTTTTTCCCCTATGTTGCAGCCAGTGAGTTAATGACTCATTGCCGTTGTCCAGCAAGGTATCATCAACTCTCCAATCCCCCCTTTCTCCTGGCGGGATAGAGAACATATCTTTTACTCCCTGCCAGGAGGATCCGTAGGCTGCTTGTAATAATAATTTAATATCCCCCGGTAGCGGATTGTAAATCGTACATGTCTGCTCAAGCCAGTTGTGAAATGCTATAGGTTTCTTTACCGGGTTTGGGGCGGCAGAGATCATATCTCTGGCCTCTCCCGGGGACCAGGGTTTTAAAACCGCTGTGGTTCCTATCATTACCCTGGGATTTTGGAGGAGGAGGGTAGAGTCGGCTTCTGCCTGAGCTGGGGTTGTTTGCGACCTCAGTCGAGAACTCATCCCAGATCTCTGATTGACTTCCCCTCCCTCTGCTGCTTCAGCCCCTGCTCCTAATACCTCCGGGTTTCCTCCATCGGCTCCTCCATTAGGTGGTGGGGCCGGGAGGACAGCTAGTTCTCTCCGGGCTTGATCTCTATGGGCAATAACCATTTCTATAATTTCCTGCCAGCTATTTCGCTTTGGGGGTTCTATACGAGGATAAAGTCCCACGGTGGGTGCTGAGGGGATAGGGAGGTTTGGAGGGCTATAAGAGGGAGGTTTTTCATTTTCCCCCTTTTCTTTTCCTCCTGATTTATTCTCTGAATTTTTATTTTTCGGAGGCTGATGTCTCTTAGCAACCTCAATCCATTTATTAAAACAATTTTCCATGTAATCCTTGTCCCAAGTAGGGTCTCCCCCTCCTTCCTTGGTTGTTTTTCTCCATTCCTCAATTAAAGATAGTTTAAAACTTCCTCCATATGGCCAATCCCCATCAGACCAACTGTACAAATTGCTACTGAACGTTACCGCGAATCGGTCATCTCCTGTTTCTTTAATTACAGTGTCCGCCGGCGAGCTGGGTGGCACAATTGGATCTCCTACCTTCTCTCGTTGCTTTACTATCTTACGGATTCTCTTTTCGGTTTTAGAATGTAATTTCATTCCTTTGGTCAAGGGGTCGTCTTTCTTTCCTTTTCTAGGAGCTGGGCGCGAGCGCCCTGCTCGACTAGAGCTGTTTCCCATTCTTCCGGGTGTGACATCTCGCGATTTTTCTGAAATGAGAATTAAGGACACTCCTACAAAATATACAGTAATATTTTACAAAGCCCTCACCGGTGTTCTCTTTTCCGCTCAGTTCGGGGTCTCCTTATTGCTTTCTTGTTATTTTAGCTTCTTTGTGGTAGCTACCTTAAATGCCTCACCCTTCAAGGGATCTTGGTGGCTCGTCCCCCTTTTAGCTAGGACGGCCTTGGTACCTTCCCCCTTTCAGCTAGGAAGGTCCTTAAAATTCCTCTTTTCTCTTTTCAAAGTTAAATTTGGTTCTTTTGGATCTCGTTTTTAGAGATCCTGCCTGACTACGCCAGAATCTGTCGAGGAAATTTTAGCTTAAATTAACTCAGCGGAGACTTTCAGAGCCGTGCTTCGAGAGAAAGTTTATTTCTAACGAGATATCTCGGAGAGCCCGCTTAGTCCACACTAAGGCAGAACTCTGACTTTTACAGGAAAACCCGCACTATATTTATACAGTAAAAAGAGGAGTTTTATCTTCAAATTCCACACATTAACATTAATCATATTATTCCGAGAATACAAAGGTCATCCCGGAAGGCACACATTATCTGTTCTTGCATAGTTTCTACCTGTCTGTGTCGATAATCAGTTTCTCCCTGTCTGTGTCGATAATCAGTTTTAGGAGACTCATGCAAGGAACAGATAATCAGTTTTTGTTTTCTTAAGACAAAGAAGTTTGGGTGTTTTCTCTAGCTCCATTATTTCTACAATATCAGCAAGAAGTGATTTTAACCCTTCCCTTTACCATACTACATAGATCGTTTTCTTCCACACTTACCAAGGTATGTCAGGAGACTGGACTGAAGTGGCCAGAAGCCTTACCATTAGTATTGTATACAATGATAAACCAGAAAAACCGAAACACTGATTTGACACCACATGAAGTCTTATTGGCAGATGAAAAAATAGCATTAATTTGGAATGATGAAAAATCACTAAAGTATGCTCAGGCCATGTGTGAAATAGCAAGAAGTCTGCATGAACAAATAAAGCAGACACAGGTGCCCCCGTCGGAAGGAAATATTCCCCTTTCAGACCTGGAGATCAAGTGTTAGTAAAAACATTAAATAAAGAATCCTTTTCTCCGAGGTGGAAAGGACCGTATCAGATAATTCTCACAACACGAACCGCTTTGAAGTTGGAAAAGCACCCGAACTGGGTGCATGCAACCCGCTGTAAATATTATTTCCCCGACGAATTACAGCCGAAGGAAAAGGCATTGAACCAGGACATACTACGGTCGCCCGACTTAGAAAACAGCCATCTTCTCGCTGAAGAACTGTACCTGCTCTTGTATTAAATATTTGGACTTGAAAATATTGCCCAAAATTCACGGACGGATGTCAGAGTTCATTTGTGTGCCAGTTTGGGCCTTTATTATTTGGGTCACTGTTACTATCGTGTGGACGTGTTGTTATTGTAACGACTTATTTCAAGAGTGGTATCGAAACAAACAAGAAAGGGAAGATGGGAAGGGACTCTTGGAAAAATTATAAATGGACGTTAGGTATACTGATCATTTTAGCGACAGGGAACTCCCGGCAGGAGGAAGAAGTCCTAAAAGAAGGAAGAGTATGGAAGGGAGATATGGTATGGGAAAGAAGTAATAGTATAAGGCAGCAAGGCAATTTTATATGCCCAGTAGGCCAAAGTTGTAAGGTAGGGAATTTTACAGCACGATGTGAGGCATGTGGAATGAAGGAAGAAAGAGGGGAGTTCCAGTTTATATTGGGGAAAGGGTATCAGTTGTTCATAGAATACCAGGCTGATGTGTGGATGAAGTGTACCGGGAGCACAGGGAAAAACAAGAGATGGGGGTACATCTAACAATACGAATTAAATATCCCCCAAAGAAAGAAGATGGTTGCCACACAACCAGTGTTAAGGTATCTTTTGAAAAAGAAAGACCCCAAAGAAAGAAACGGGATGTATTTGAGACTGTGTTAGGTGGAATGGGAGCAGGAATAGGAGCATTGAACTCCATGGATATCGAGACCCTACAAAATAAAATCCAGGCCGTCGGAGGACTGGTAGGGGAAGATATAAAGATCAGAAATGTCTGGGATGAAGGATTACAGCAATTACAGATATCAGGTTACGTCATAAATGAAATGACCTGGCAACAGAATGAAAGGATAGAGAAGGAAATAGAGAACCTAATGAAAGAACAACAGGGAGTAAACAAGTACACCCATTGCCTGTTTAAAGAAATGATCAGACAGCTACTAAGAGCCGAGTTAGAAAGGAAAATATTATCCTTCCATGCTAACACATGGGAAAGGTTGCTGGAAATTAACAAAAGGGATAAGCTTCTTAATTTAACCATTCGCCCTCAAAAAAGATAGACCAGTTGTAATTCAAAAGGATGTAACGTTACTGGAGACATAGTAAGTATGACACGAAAATAAATTTGGTGTCAGTTCCAAGTAATGCCCCAGCTGTTTGGACAGAACTTCTGGTACCCAGAATTTAAAGGAGATTGGGTCGATGAGAAGAATATGACACATCACCAGAGGGGATGTGCTAGGTGGCCATTCGGAATGGTATGTCCCTATCAGACCGCCATACACGAACCATGCTCACTGCAGCATTCCATTGGAGTATGTAAATGGGAATTAAAGCTAACAAATGACACTGATATAACGGAAATAGGACAGAATGAGATCCGTGTGACAGGAAATAAACCTGTCTATCTGGATGGAATTTTGTATAAACCCCCCATTAATAAATGCGTGAGAAGAGTCGACACCCTGTATGACCCTGAAGTAAAAAGAACTTATACCTTTGGGCAATGGCAAAATGGAGAAAAATATCTGTCTATGCACAAGATTGAACCCTTACCCCCTGTAATTAATCTGACCAGACTGCACAATTTGATACGGAATGACAAGAAAATTGAGGAAGCTCTGTCAAAGCAAGGCAGAGACATCCACGAATTTAGAGTCAAAATGAGTTACAAGAAGGGGCAGCTAGTGAGAATGGCAGATGAAGTCACCTCTTTGACAGTACACCACTGGTGGGATGTGTTTACCGGATGGTCCCCAAAAGCTACAGCAGTACTGAAGCTTGCTATACACCCCATAGTAATCGTAGATGTGGTTATACTTGTATTATTAATAATCCTTTGCGGAATGTGGATAAAATTAAAAAATGTAATTAGTCAAGTAATAGGCCTGCTCTCCGAAATAGAAAGGAAAGGTATATACATGAAAGGAAGGTTAAGTCGCTTGGAGGAAAAGGTTGATGAAGACGAATATCTCCAAATGCGACCCTATCCTGAAGGGTGTACACCCCCTTTTGCTCAAGAAGAGAATACAGGAAATTGTGTTGATCTAAAAAAAAAATAAAAAGATCAACAAGGAGGGAATTGTGGAAGAAAGGATCTATGAATCTATGGCTTATGGAAAAGGGAATTCTGTTTTTGCTCTGCTTAAAGAAATAATAGGACTAGAAAAATAGCCACGCTTTTTAGCCTTGAAACTTAGAGATGCAATTAAATGACCATCTCGTATTAAAAGGGAGTCTCCTTTTGCCTTTGCTTATCAGACTGTGAACAGAGAGAAACGATGCAAGGATAGATAGAGTGTGTACCTTCCGAGACGACCTTTGTACTCGCTGGACGAATGGATAAGATTCCTTTTCGATTTCTGTATTCAATTTCTTCATAAAGATAAGTGCAATTTGCTTGTACGACAGAGTTTTTGTCTTGGTACGGTCCAAGCAGGCTCTCCGGGATATATCTCGCTTTTTAAAATAAATTCTCTCGAAGTGCACTTCTGAAAGTCTCCGCCTGAGTTAATTTAAGCTAAATATTTCCTCGACACAGGGAGTCCTCCACACACACCGCCACCGTCTGGTGGGCGCCGGCACTGCATGTCCATGGAGTCCTCCAAAAACACCGCCACCGGCTGGTGCGCCCCTGCATTGCAGGTCCACAGGGAGTCCTCCACAAACATCGCCACCGTCTGGTGGGCCCCCGCACTGCAGGTCCATGGAGTCCTCCAAAAACACCGCCACCGGCTGGTGGGCCCCCGCACTGCAGGTCCACAGGGAGTCCTCAGCAAACAGCGCCACCGGCTGGTGGGCCCTCGAATTGCAGGTACTCAGGGAGTCCTCCACACACACCGCCCCTGGCTGGTGGGGGCCCGCACTGCAGGTACATGGAGTCCTCCACAAACATCGCCACCGTCTGCTGGGCGCCGGCACTGCAGCTCCATCGAGTCCTCCAAAAACACCGCCACCGGCTGGTGGGCTCCCGCACTGCAGGTCCATGGAGTCCTCCAAAAACACCGCCACCGTCTGGTGGGCTCCCGCACTGCAGGTCCATGGAGTCCTCCACAAACATCGCCACCGGCTGGTGGGGGCCCGCACTGCAGGTCCATGAAGTCCTCCACAAACACTGCCACCGGCTGGTGGGCTCCCGCACTGCAGGTCCATGGAGTCCTCCACAAACATCGCCACCGGCTGGTGGGCCCCCGCACTGCAGGTCCATGGAGTCCTCCAAAAACACCGCCACCAGCTGGTGGGCCCTCGAATTGCAGGTACTCAGGGAGTCCTCCACACACACCGCCCCTGGCTGGTGGGGGCCCGCACTGCAGGTCCATGGAGTCCTCCACAAACATCGCCACCGTCTGGTGGGCGCCGGCACTGCAGGTCCATGGAGTCCTCCAAAAACACCGCCACCTGCTGGTGGGCCCCCGCACTGCAGGTCCATGAAGTCCTCTAAAAACACCGCCACCTGCTGGTGGGCCCCCGCACTGCAGGTCCATGGAGTCCTCCAAAAACACCGCCACCTGCTGGTGGGCCCCCGCACTACAGGTCCATGGAGTCCTCCAAAAACACCGCCACCTGCTGGTGGGCCCCCGCACTGCAGGTCCATGGAGTCCTCTAAAAACATCGCCACTATCTGGTGGGCGCCAGCACTGCAGGTCCACAGGGAGTCCTCCAAAAACACCGCCACCGTCTGGTGCGCCCCCGCATTGCAGGTCCACAGGGAGTCCTCCATAAATACCGCCACCGGCTGGTGGGTCCCCACACTGTAGGTCCATGGAAGCCTCCTCAAACATCGCCACCATCTGCTGAGCGCTGGCACTGCAGGTCCATGGAGTCCTCCATAAACATCGCCACCGGCTGGTGCGCCCCCGCATTGCGGGTCCATGGTGTCCTCCGCAAACACTGCCACCAGCTGCTGGGCTCCCGCACTGCAGGTCCACAGGGAGTCCGCCACACACACCGCCCCTGGCTGGTGGGCCCCCGCACTGCAGATCCACAGGGAGTCCTCCACAAACAGCGCCACCGCCACCGGCTGGTGGGCTCCCGCATTGCAGGTCCATGGAGTCCTCCACAAACACCGCCACTAACTGGTGGGCCCACACAATGCGCGGCCCTGGACCACTTCCCAGACCTCGGGAGCCTCTTATCAACAAGAGCAGACATTGATGGCAAAGTCCAGCACGCCTTCAGTGCAGCCTTCGGTCGCCTTCGGAAACATAGAAACATAGAAAATAGGTGCAGGAGGAGGCCATTCGGCCCTTCGAGCCTGCACCACCATTCAATATGATTATGGCTGATCATTCCCTCAGTACCCCTTTCCTGCTTTATCTCCAAACTCCTTGATCCATTTAGCCGTACGGGCCATATCTAATTCCCTTTTGAATATATCCAATGAACTGGCCTCAACACTCTCTGCGGCAGAGAATTCCACAGGATCACCACTCTCTGAGTGAAGAAGTTTCTTCTCGTCTCGGTCCTAAATGGCGTATCCCTTATCCTTGGACTGTGTCCCCTGGTTCTGGACTTCCCCGTCATCGGGAACATTCTTCCTGCATCTAACCTGTCCAATCCCGTCAGAATTTTATATGTTTCTATGGGAGCCTCTATGAAATGCCCTCCTTGCAGGCTGTAAACTTCGCTATGATTCTATGACTGCATTGTATAACATATTTAGAAACGATAAAGAGGGGGGAAAGGGCAGGTGAAGTCGCTGTACTGATTAGGGACAACGTAATGGCAGTCGGAAAAAGTGACGCAGCTTTCAGCAAGACAGAAATGTTGTTGTTGTAATTCTATGTAGTTCCAGCAGAGGGTGCTGGTTGTCCACCAGTTCCAGTCGAGGATGTTGGCACACAAGAACACAAGAATTAGGAGCAGGAATCGGTCATATGGCTCCTTGAGACTGCTCCGCCATTCGATAAGATCATGGCTATCTTCTACCTCAATTCCACTTCCCTGCCCGATCCCCATATCCCTCGATATCCTCAGTGCTCAAATATCTATTGATCTCTGCCTTGAATTTACTCAAATCACTGGATAAATACCACCAACGATGTCTCCACAAGATCCTGCAAATCCCCTGGGAGGACAGATGCACCAACGTTAGCGTCCTCGTTCAGGCCAACATCCCCAGCATCGAAGCACTAACCACACTCGACCAGCTCCGTTGGGCAGGGCCACATTGTCCGCATGCCAGACACCGAACTCCCAAAGCAAACGCTCTACTCGGAACTCCTTCAGGGCAAGCAAGACCCAGGTGGGCAGAGGAAACATTACAGGGACCACCCTCAAAGCCTCCGTGATAAAGTGTAACATCCCCACCGGCACTTGGGAGTCACTGGCCAAAGACCACCCTAACATAGAAACATAGAAAATAGGGGCAGGGGTAGACCATTAGGCCCTTGGAGCCTGCACCACCATTCAATAAGATCATGGCTGATCATTCACCTCAGTACCCCTTTCCTGCTTTCTCTCCATACCCCTTGATCCCTTTAACCGCAAGGGCCATATTTAACTCCCTCTTGAATATATCCAATGAACTGGCCTCAACAACTCTCTGCAGTAGGGAATTCCACAGGTTAACAACTCTCTGAGTGAAGAAGTTTCTCCTCATCTCAGTAGTAAATGGCCTACCCCTTATCCTAAGACTGTACCCCTGGTTCTGGACTTCCCCATCATCGGGAACATTCTTCCCGCATCTAACCTGTCCAGTCCCGTCAGAATCTTGTAAGTTTCTATCAGATCCCCTCTCATCCTTCTAAACTCCAGTGTATAAAGGCCCAGTTGATCTAGTCTCTCCTCATATGTCAGTCCCGCTATCCCGGGAATCAGTCTGGTGAACCTTCGCTGCACTCCCTCAATAGCAAGAACGTCCCACACAAGAGATAAATGAGCAAAGTTAAAGCACATGGGATTGCGGGTAGTGTGCTGACGTGGATTGAGAACTGGTTGTCAGACAGGAAGCAAAGAGTAGGAGTAAATGGGTACTTTTCAGAATGGCAGGCAGTGACTAGTGGGGTACCGCAAGGTTCTGTGCTGAGGCCCCAGCTGTTTACATTGTACATTAATGATTTAGACGAGGGGATTAAATGTAATATCTCCAAATTTGCGGATGATACTAAGTTGGGTGGCAGTGTGAGCTGCGAGGAGGATGCTATGAGGCTGCAGATTGACTTGGATAGGTTAGGTGAGTGGGAAAAAGCATAGCAGATGAAGCATAATGTGGATAAATGTGAGGTTATCCACTTTGCTGGTAAAAACAGAGAGACAGATTATTATCTGAATGGTGACAGATTAGGAAAAGGGGAGGTGCAACGAGGTGTTATGGTACATCAGTCATTGAAGGTTGGCATGCAGGTACAGCAGGCGGTTAAGAAAGTAAATGGTATGTTGGCCTTCATAGCGAGGGGATTTGAGTACAGGGGCAGGGAGGTGTTACTACAGTTGTACAGAGCCTTGGTGAGGCCACACTTGGAGTATTGTGTACAGCTTTGGTCTCCTAACTTGAGGAAGGACATTCTTGCTATTGAGGGAGTGCAGCGAAGGTTCACCAGACTGATTCCTGGGATGGCAGGCTGACATATCAAGAAAGACTGGATCAACTTAGAGGGACAAGTGGCGTATAGCCACACTAGATTGAGTGGGCTTGTATTCACTGGAGTTCAGAAGAACGAGAGGGGATCTCATAGAAACGTTTAAAATTCTGACGGGTTTAGACAGGTTAGGTGCAGGAAGAATGTTCCCAATGTTGGGGAATTCCAGAACCAGGGGTCACAGTCTAAGGATAAGGGGTAAGCCATTTAGGACTGAGATGAGGAGAAACTTCTTCACCCAGAGAGTGGTGAACCTGTGGAATTCTCTACCGCAGGAAGTTGTTGAGGCCAATTCACTAAATATATTCAAAAAGGAGTTAGATGTAGTCCTTACTACTAGGGGGATCAAGGGGTATGGCGAGAAAGCAGGAATGGGGTACTGAAGTTGCATATTCAGCCATGATCTTATTGAATGGCGGTGCAGGCTCGAAGGGCCGAATGGCCTACTCCTGCATCTATTTTCTCTGTTTCTATGTCCTTCCTCAGATTAGGAGACTGAAACTGAGCACAATATTCCAGGTGAGGCCTCACTAAGGCCCTGTACAACTCCAGTGAGACCTCCCTGCTCCGATACTCAAATCCGCTAGCTATGAAGGCCAACATACCATTTGCCTTCTTCATCGCCTGCTGTACCTCCATGCCAACCTTCAATGCCACTAAGTGGAGAAAGTGCATCCGGGAGGGGGCTGAGCACCTCGAGTCTCATCGTCAGAGCATGCGGAAATCAAGCGCAGGCAGCGGAAGGAGCGTGCGGCAAACCAGTCCCACCCACCCCTTCCCTGAACGACTATCTGTCCCACCTGTGACAGGGACTCATAGGCAGTCCTTCGGAATCGAGGAAGAATTGCTTACACTCCCAAAGTGAGTTCTTTGATAGCTGAACAGTCCGATACGAGAGCCACAGACCCTGTTACAGGTGGGACAGACATTGGTCAGCGGAAGGGGTGGGTGAGGCTGGTTTGACGCGTGCTCCTTCCGCTGCCTGCACCTGGCTTCTTCATGCTCCTTGCGTCGAGACTCGAAGAGCTCAACACCCTCCCGGATGGACTTTCTCCACCTCGGTCGATCTGCGGCCAGCGTCTCTCAGGTGTCAGTGATGATGTCGCACTTTACCAGGGAGGTTTTGAAAGTGTCCTTATAACATTTCCGCTGTCCTCCTTTGGCTCGTTTACCATAAAGGAGCTTCGTATAAAGCATTTGTTTCGGGAGTCTCGTATCTGGCATGTGAACTATGTGGCCTGCCCAGCGAAGCTGATCGAGTGTGGTCAGTGCTTCAATACTGGGGATGATGGCCTGGGCGAGGACACTGATGTTGGTGCGCCTGTCCTCCCAGAGGATTTGCAGGATCTTGTGGAGACATCGTTGGTGGTATATCTCCAGCGACTTGAGGTGCCTTCTATACATCGTCCATGCCTCAGACCCATACAGGAGGGCGGGTATTACTACAGCCCTGTAGACCATGAGTTTGGTGGTAGATTTGAGGGCCTGGTCTTCAAACACTCTTTTCCGCAGGCGGCCGAGGGTTGCACTGGCACACTGGAGGCGATGCAGAATCTCCGCATCAATGTCTGCCTTTGTTGATAAGAGGCTCCCGAGGTATGGGAAATGGTCCACGTTGTCCAGGGCCACGCCGTGGATCTTGATGATTGGAGGACAGTGCTGTGCAGCGATGACAGGCTGGTGAAGGACCTTTGTCTTACGGATGTTAAGCGTAAGGCCCATGCTTTCATATGCCTCAGTGAATACATTGACGATATCCTGGAGTTCAGTCTCTGAATGTGCACAGATGCAAGCATCGCCCGCATACTGCAGCTCAATGCCAGAGGTTGGAGTGATCCTGGAGGCGGTGTAGGTTAAACAGCTTCCCACTGGTTCTGTCGTTTAATTCCACTCCAGCGGGGAGCTTGTTGATTGTGAGGTGGAGCATGGCGGTGAGGAAGATTGAGAAGAGGGTTGGAGCGATGACACAGCCCTGTTTGACCCCGGTCCGGATGTGGATTGGGTCTGTAATGGATCCGTTGGTAAGGATCACGGCCTGCTTGTCATCGTGAAGCAGGCGAAGGATGTTGACAAAGTTTTGGGGGCCATCCGAAACGGAGGAGGACGCTCCATAGACCCTCACGGTTGACAGTGTTAAAGGCCTTTGTAAGATCGAAAAAGGCCATGTATAAGGGCTGGCGCTGCTCCCTGCAATTTTCCTGCAGCTGGCGCGCTGCAAAGATCATGTCTGTTGTGCCCCGTAGGGGACAAAATCCGCATTGTGATTCCGGGAGGAGCTCCTTGGCCACAGGGAGAAGACGATTGAGGAGAACTCTAGCGACAACTTTCCCAGTGACTGATAACAGGGAGATTCCCCTGTAGTTGCCGCAGTCGGACTTGTCCCCTTTTTAAAGATGGTCACAATCACTGCATCTCTGAGATCTCCCGGCATGCTCTCCTCCCTCCAGATGAGAGAGATGAGGTCATGTATCCGCGCCAACAGTGCCTCTCCGCCATATTTTAGCGCCTCAGCAGGGATTCCATCAGTACCCGTAGCCTTGTTATTCTTGACCTGTTTTATGGCTTTGCCAACCTCGTGCAGCGTTGGAGTTTCACTGAGTTGGTGGCGGGTCGCATGCTGCGGAATGGAGTCGAGAACACTCGAGACAAAGGCAGCGTCTCGATTGAGGAGATCTTCAAAGTGCTCCTTCCAGCGGGCCCTGGCAGCCTCGGTGTCCTTGATGAGTGTTTCCCCATTCTTGGCCAGCAGTGGGCTGGGGCCTTGAGAGTTTGGACCGTAAGTGGCCTTGACTGCAGTGAAGAATCCCCGCATATCATGGCTGTCGACCAATTGTTGTATCTCTGTGCTTTCTATGTTTCTCCATCCACCACCTGTTCTTCAGGTCCAGGGTTTTTTGTTGGACCTTAGCTTTGAGACATCTGTAACGTTGCTTTTGTAGTGTCTCTGCACCTTGTTACAAACTCACACGAGGCATGTATATATCAGACACAGTCATTCTGTGACCTTCACTTTATTCCCAGGGCCAAGGAGTGCTGACCCTGGGTGGGACCTCCCCTTTTATACCTGGAAACCCAGGTGAGGAGTGTCTCCCGCAAGCTCACCCCCTCAGGTCAGGGTGTGCATTTCAAGGGTAGAGGTACAGTGTGCATGAGTTACAGTTACATAACTATTGTCATTACAAGATGGTGAAATGCATGGCATCTCCTCCTCCCTTAAGTCTTTTAGTTTCAGAGGTTAAGTCTATCGGGTGGTTGCCGCTCTCTCGTGGAGCGTCGCAGTTGTGGCTCTGGTGGCTGAGCCTCAGCACGCGTCTCTGTCACTTCAGGTGATTCCGGCCTGGCCGCCGGGACTGTGCATGCTGAGGGCTGTCCTTGTTGCTCGTGCACTGGCAGTGGTATGGGTGCTATCTCATCATGCTCTTCTTCCGGTTCCTCCACGTCTGCACTGAACCTTGTCTTTACTTGGTCCAAGTGTTTGCGGCATATCTGCCCATTGTTTAGTCTGACCACCATGACCCCGTTTCCTTCTTTGCCAATTGAGGTGCCCTCAAGCCATTTAGGTCCCAAAGCATGGTTAAGAACAAATACCGGGTCATCTATTTCTATACACCTCCCCGTTGAACCTCGATCATGGAGCTTGGTTTGGGACTGGCGCTTGCCCTCAATAATATCTGCCAGGTCTGGGTGAATGAGGGACAGCCGCGTCTTGAGCGTGCATTTCATGAGGATTTCCGCTGGCGGGACTCCCGTGAGTGAGTGCGGCCGGGACCTGTAGGCCAGCAGGATGCGCGATAGGCGGTACTGAAGGGAGGGTCCTTGGATGCGTAGCATACCCTGCTTTATGACTTGGACCGCCCGTTCCGCCTTGCCATTGAAAGCCGGCTTGAACGGCGCTGTCCAGACATGCTTGATCCCATTGCCCGACATACACTCCTGGAATTCGTGGCTGGTAAAACACGGGCCATTGTTGCTGACCAGGATGTCTGGCAAGCCGTGGGTCCTGAAAACCGTACGCAGACTCTCCACAGTGATGGATGTCGTGCACGAGTTCAATATGATGCACTCGATCCACTTCGAGTATGCATCGATAACAATCAGGAACATTTTCCCCATGAACGGGCCCACATTGTCCACGTGAATACGTGACCATGGCCTGGTGGGCCAGGGCCACGGGCTGAGTGGAGCCTCCCTGGGGGCATTGCCCAGCTGGGCACACGTCATGCACCTGCGAACCCAGTGTTCCAGGTCTGAGTCAATCCCCGGTCACCGCAATGGCCTTCATTAACACGATGCCAGGGTGCTCGCTGTGGAGTTCCCTGATGAACGCTTCCCTTCCTTTCTGGGGCATGACTACCCGGCTGCCCCATAACAGGCAGTCGGCTTGGATGGAGAGTTCATCCACCCGTCTCTGAAACGGCCTGACTTACTCGGGGCACACCCTGTGTGCGGGCGCCCAATTCCCAGTCAGGACACATTTCTTTATCATGGATAGGAGGGGGTCCCTGTTGGTCCAGAGTTTGATCTGTCGGGCTGTGATGGGGGAGCCCGCAGTGTCAAAAGCCTCAACGGCCATGACTTTCTCGGCGGTCTGCTCCGACGCCCCCTCGGTGATGGCCAGTGGGAGCCTGCTGAGTACGTCAGCGCAATTTTCGGTGCCTGGCCGGTGCCATATTGTGTAGTCATACGCAGCCAGCATGAGGGCCCATCGCTGTATGCGAGCTGACAGCGTTAGCTCACAGACAGCGTTAGCGTTAGCGTTGACAGCCTTGTTGTCGGACAACAGGGATGTTAACGGCTTGTGGTCTGTCTCTAGCTTGAACTGTCTACCGAAAAGGTACTGCTGCATCTTTTTCACACCGTACACACACGTGAGTGCCTCCTTCTCGACCATGCTGTATCCATGCTCTGCCTGGGAGAGCGACCTGGAGGCGTAAACCACCGGTTGGAGTCGGCCATCATCGTTACCCTGCTGCAATACACACCCAACCCCGTAGGATGACGCATCGCATGTTAAAACCAGTTTTTTACAGGGGTCATACAAAGTCAACAGTTTGTTGGAACACAGCAGGTTTCTCGCCTGATTGAAAGTCCTTTCTGGACAATCCCCCCAAAACCATTCACACCCTTTACGGAGGAGCATGTGTAACGGCTCCAACAATGTGCTTAAGTTCGGCAGAAAGTTCCCAAAATGGTTCAAAAGTCCCAGGAATGATCGCAACTCCGCCGTGTTGCCGGGCCTGGGCACCCGGCGAATCGCTTCAGTTTTTGATTCAGTGGGCCGGATCCTGTCTGCGGCAACCCTCCTGCCCAGGAACTCGACCTCTGGGGCCAAAAACACGTACTTGGCCTTTTTCAGCGGCAAGCCTATCCGGTCCGATCGGTGTAGCACCTCCTCCAGGTTGTGGAGGTGTTCCTCGGTATCTCGACCCGTTATAAGGATGTCGTCTTGGAATATGATCGTTCCAGGGATGGACTTGAGCAAGCTTTCCATGTTTCGCTGAAAGATAGCCGCTGCCGAACGAATGCCAAACGGGCATCTGTTGTAAACAAATAATCCTTTGTGCGTCGTGATGGTGGTCAGAAGCTTGGAATCTTCCGCCAGTTCCTGAGTCATGTAGGTCGAAGTGAGGTCCAGCTTCGTGAACAGCTTGCCACCTGCCAGCGTGGCAAAGAAGTCCTCCGCTCTTGGAAGCGGGTATTGGTCTTGCAGTGACACTCGGTTGATGGTGGCTTTGTAGTCGCCACAAATCCTAACCGAGCCATCTGCTTTGAGGACGGGAACAATGGGACTTGCCCAGTCGCTGAATTCAACGGCCGAAATTATGCCCTCTCTGAGCAGCCTGTCCAGTTCACTTTCAATTTTCTCACGCATCACGTACGGCACCGCTCTGGCTTTGTGGTGCACTGGTCTGGCGTCCGGAGCGATGCGTATCACTACTTTAGTGCCCTTGAACGTTCCAACACCGGGTTGAAAGAGTGACTCTAATTTTTGCAATACCTGTGAGCATGAACTTTGCCCCATGGATGAAATGCCGTGCACATCCCCCCATTTCCAATTCATCTCAGCTAGCCAACTCCTCCCCAAAAGCGCGGGGCCAGTTCCTGGAACAATCCAGAGTGGCAGCCGGTCTGTAATCCATTATGTGTTACCACCAAGTTTGCACTGGCCAGCACTAGGATGATCTCTTTGGTGTATGTCTGCTAGCTCTGTGTGGCCATAGTCTCTCAAATTGTTGGGCGCTCATGAGTGACTGGCTAGCTCCCATAGCCAGCTCCATGTGCACCGGGATGCCATTCAGTAAGACTTTCATCATCATGGGTGGCGTTTTAGTGTATGAGCTGTGGACGTCAGCCACGTGAACTCTCTGAACTTCAGCATCCATGGTTGTTCGCCAGGCCTCATCCTGCATTGCAGACCCCTCGTCTGGTTCGTCTGTCTCGCAGACTAGCCTTGCTACTGCCTTTTTGCACATCGTGGCCAAGTGTCCACTGACATTACAAATCCTACAGGTATAAAGCTGGAACCTGCAGCTTTTGGCAGTGTGTCTACCCCCACACCTTTAACATGAGCTGAGATTTCTGTTAACAAAAGGACTATTCCCAGGCATTCCTCCCTGATGGGCCATTTGGCTGTTTCTAAGCACTCTGAATGGTCCCATCACGGGATACATTGTTCCTCATGATGGCGTGAATTGCCAATCCCCTTTCCATTGTCCCTGTTGCGGGCCCACCCTGGAGCTTGTTGCTGCCTGGGCGGTGTCGAATTGCCCTTGCCTGCCTGCCTGGGTGGTGTCGAATTTCCCTTCCCTGCCTGCGGGGTTCTGTATCACTTTTACAACATTGACTCCCTGGTTCATCGCAACGTTAAAACCAGGGCTGCATGCGTAAATTAGCTTGGGCTTCTCTTCCCCTGCCACAAAGGTCTGAGCTATCAACGCCGCCCCTTCTAAAGTCAAGTTCTTAGTCTTTATGAGCTTCCTGAAAATGCCGGCATGATTAATGCCTTTGATGAAAAATTCCCTTAACATCTCCCCCCTGCAGGCATCGGAGAACTTACAGAGACTGGCCAAACACCGCAGTTCCGCCACGAAGCCCGAGACGTTTTGACCCTCCCAACGCCAGTGAGAGTAGAACCGGTGCCTGGCCATGTGTATGCTACTTGCCGGCTTGAGATGCTCACTGATCAGCTGGCTGAGCTCTACGAAGGACTTGTCCGCTGGCTTTTGGGGTGCGAGCAGGTCTTTCATCAGCGCATACGTCTGTGGACCACAGCTGGTCAGTAGATGCGCCCTCTGCTTGTCAGCCGCTGTCTCTACCAGCCAGTCCTTTGTGACAAAGCTCTGCTGGAGTCTTTCCACAAAATCGTCCCAGTCCTCACCCACACAGTAACGTTCCTCTGTGCCACCGGTGGCCATCCTCGTGGTGTGGTGATTTCCGTTTCTCGTCGCCAAATGTAGTGTCTCTGCACCTTGTTACAAACTCACACGAGGCATAGATATATCAGACACGGTCACTCTGTGACCTTCACTTTATTCCCATGACCAAGGAGTGCTGACCCTATTATACCTGGAAACCCAGGTGAGGAGTGTCTCCTGCAAGCTCACCCTCTGTGGTCAGGGTGTGCATTTCAAGGGTACAGGTACAGTGTGCATGAGTTACAGTTACATAACTATTGTCACTGCAAGATGGTAAAATACATGACAGCTTTGAGGTTCCCGAGTTGGGCTGTTGCTTGAGGCTCAGAAATGCTTTGCGCTTGCGATCTACTAGGTCTTCGATCTCCTGATCATTTTCATCAAACCAGTCCTGATGTTTTCTGGTTGAGTGACCAAGAGTTTCTTCACAGACACTGGTTATAGAGGCCTGGAGGGCAGACCAAGCGCTGTGGGAATTCAGCATCTCAGGGTCATCAAGGCACGCCAGATTGGCTGTGAGGCGCTGGCTGTATAGGGCTCCCTTAGCTGGGTCTCTAAGTGCCCCGGCACTTTTTTGCGGAACTGCTTCTGCTGTCCCCTCTGCTTTGGGGCAATGTTAATGTTGATGATGGATCGGATTAGGCGGTGGTCCGTCCAGCAGTCGTCAGCTCCTGTCACGGCGTGGGTGATGTGCACATCCTTGCGATCCCTGGCTCGGACGAAGACATAGTCGAGTAGGTGCCAGTGTTTGGAGCGAGGGTGTTGCCACGATGCCTTGTATTTGTCCCTCTGGCGGAACAGCATGTTGGTAATGAGGAGTTCATGTTCTAGATTTTGTCAGGAGTAGGGTACCGCTGGAGTTGGTTTTCCCTACCCCCTCTCTGCCAATCACGCCTCCCCAGTGGGCTGTGTCTTTGCCAATCCTGGCATTAAAATCACCCAGGAGGATCAATTTGTCGCCCGTGGGGACACGGGACAAGGATGTCTCGAGGTTAGAATAAAAACCCTCTTTAGCCTCATCCGTTGTATCGAGTGTGGGGGCATACGCACTGATGACTGTGGCACATTGGTTCCGAGATAGGGTAATACGAAGAGTCATGAGGCGTTTGTTGACCCCACAGGGGGAGTCTTTGAGGCTCATTCTTGATGGTAAAGCTGACTCCATGAAGGCGGCGTTCTGCCTCTGGTTTCCCTTTCCAGAAGAAGGTGTAACCTCCACCATGTTCCTTCAACTGGCCTTCCTCTGCCCATCGGGTCTCGCTTCGGGCGGCGATGTCGATGTCAAAACATCTGAGTTCCCGGGCAACTATGGCGGTGCGGCGTTCCGGCCTGTTGCTGTTGGGATTGTCCATGAGGGTCCTGACGTTCCAGGTCCCGAACTGTCTATGATGATGATGACACAGGGAGACACCAGGAGGGGGATTGAGATATTTGTTGAATGGTGAGAGATTGGGAAATATTGGTGCTCGGAGGGACCCGGATGTCCTTGTACACCAATCACAGAAAATTAACATGCAGGTACAGCAAGCCATCATCATAGGCAGTCCCTCATTATCAAGGAAGACTTGCTTCCACTCTTAAAATGGGTCCTTAGGAGGCTGAATAGTGTGGCATAAATATAAAAGGCAGAAAGACTTGCATTTATATAGCGCCTTTCACGACCATTGGACGTTTCAATGCCAAGGAGGTACTTATTGAAGTGCAGTCACTGTTGTAATGTGGGAAACACGTCAGCCTTTTTGTACAGCAAGCTCCCACAAACAGCAATGTGATAATGACCGAGATAATCAATTTTTGTTATATTGATAAATATTGGCCCCAGGGCACCAGGGATAACTACCCTGCTCTTCTTCGAAATAGTGGCCGTGGGATCTTTTACTTCTGATGGGGCAGACGGGGCCTTGGCTTCACATCTCATCCGAAAGACGGCACCTTTGATAGTGCGGCGCTCCATCAGTACTTTCCCTCCGACAGCGCAGTACGGCGCTCCCTCAGTACCGCCCCTCCGACAGTGTGGTGCTCCCTCAGTACTGCACCTTCGACAATGCGGCGCTCTCTCAGTATTGCCAGTGTCCCAGTGTCCCAGTGTCCCTGTGTCTCAGTGTCCGAGTGTCCCAGTGTCCTAGTGTCTCTGCGTCTCAGTGTCCCAGTGTCTCTGTCTCTCAGTGTCCGAGTGTCCCAGTGTCCTAGTGTCCTAGTGTCTCTGCGTCTCAGTGTCCCAGTGTCCCAGTGTCCTAGTGTCTCTGTGTCTCTGTGTCTCTGTGTCTCAGTGTCCCAGTATCCCAGTGTCCCAGTGTCTCTGTGTCTCTCTGTCCCAGTGTCTCAGTGTCTCAGTGTCCTAGTGTCCCAGTGTCCTGGTGTCCTAGTGTCTCAGTGTCCCAATGTCCCACTGTCACAGTGTCCCAGAGCCTCTGTGTCTCTGTGTCTCTGTGTCCCAATGTCCCAGTGTCCTAGTGCCTCTGTGTCTCAGTTTCCCAGTGTCCCAGAGACCCAGTCTCCCAGTGTCTCTGTGTCCCAGTGTCCCAGAGTCTCTGTGTCTCTGTGTCTCTGTGTCTCAGTGTCCCAGTGTCCCAGTGTCTCTGTGCCCCAGTGCCCAATGTCCCAGTGTCCCAGTGTCTCTGTGTCCTAGTGTCCCAGTGGCTCTGTGCCTCAGTGTTCCAGTGTCCCAGTGTCCCAGTTTCCTAGTGTCTCTGTGTCTCTGTGTCCCAGTGTCCCAGTGTCCCAGTGTCTCTGTGCCTTTGTGTCTCTGTGCCTCAGTGTCCCAGTGTCCCAGTGTTCCAGTGTCACGCTGTCTCTCTGTCTCTCTGTCTCTGTGTCCCAGTGTCCGAGTGTCACAGTGTCTCTGTGTCTCTGTGTCTCATTGTCCCAGTGTCTCTGTGCCTTTGTGTCTCTGCACCTCAGTGTCCCAGTGTCCATTGTCCCAGTGTCTTGATGTCTCAGGATCCCAGCGTCCCAGTGTTCCAGTGTCCCTATGTCTCTGTGTCTCAGTGCCCCACTGTCCCAGTGTCCCAGTGCCCCAGAGTCTCTGTGTCCCTGTGTCTCAGTGTCCCAGTGCCCTAGTGTCTCTGTGCCCCAGGGCCCCAGTGCCCCAATGCCCAGTGTCCCAGTGAACCAGTGCCTCTGTGTCCCAGTGTCTCTGTGCCCCAGTATCCCAGTTCCCTCGTGTCCCTGTGTCTCAGTATCCCAGTGTCTCTGTGTCCCAGTGTCCCAGTGTCCCTGTGTCTCTGTGTCTCTGTGTCTCTGTCTCTGTGTCTCTGTGTCTCAGTGTCCCAGTGTCCTATTGTGTCTGTGTCTCAGTGTTCCAGTGTCCCAGTGTCCCAGGGCCCTAGTGTCTCTGCGTCTCTGTGTCTTAGTGTCCCAATGTCCCAATGTCCCAGTGTCACAGTGTCTCTGTGTCTCAGTGTACCATTGTCCTATTGTCTCTGTGTCTCAGTGTCTCAGTGTCTCAGTGTCCCAGTGTCCAAGTGTCTCAGTGTCACAGTGTCACAGTGTCACAGTGTCCCAGTGCCCCAGTGTCCCAGTGTCTCTGTGTCACTGTGTCTCAGTGTCCCAGTCTCCAAGTGTACTAGTGGCTCTCTGCCTCAGTGTCCCAGTGCCCCAGGGCCCCAGTGTATCTGCGTCTCACTGTCTCAGAGTCTCAGTGTGCTAGTGTCTCTGTGTCCCAGTGTCCTAGCGTCTCGGTGTCTCAGTGTCCCAGTGTCTCCGTGTCACCGTGTCCCAGTGTCTCTGCATCTCAGTGTCCCAGTGTCCTAATGTCCCTGTGCCTCCGTGTCTCCGTGTCCCAGTGTCCTACTGTCTCTGTGTCTCAGTGTCTCAATGTCCCAGTGCCCCAGTGTCCCTGTGTCTCAGTGTCTCAGTGTCCCAGTGTCCCAGTGTCCCAGTATCCTAGTGTCTCTGTGTCCCAGTGTCCTAGTGTCTCTGTGTCTCAGTGTCTCAGTGTCACAGTGTCCTAGTGTCCTAGTGTCTCTATGTCTCAGTGTCCCAGTGTCTCTGTGTCTCAGTGTCCCAGTGTCCCAGTGTCCTAGTGTCTCAGTGGCTCAGTGTCCCAGTGTCCCAGTGTCCTAGTGTCCTAGTGTGTCTGTGCCTCAGTGTCCCAGTGTCCCAGTGTCCTAGTGTCTCTGTGTCTCAGTGTCCCAGTGTCCCAGTGTCCTAGTGTCTCTGTGTCTCAGTGTCCCAGTGTCCTAGTGTCTCTGTGCCCCAGTGTCCCAGTGTCCTACTGTCTCTGTGTCTCAGTGTCCCAGTGCCCCAGTGTCCCTGTGTCTCAGTGTCCCAGTGTCCCAGTGTCCTAGTATCCTAGTGTCTCTGTGTCCCAGTGTCCTAGTGTCTCTGTGTCTCAGTGTCTCAGTCTCACAGTGTCCTAGTGTCCTAGTGTCTCTATGTCTCAGTGTCCCAGTGTCTCTGTTTCTCAGTGTCCCAGTGTCCAAGTGTCTCAGTGTCTCAGTGTCCCAGTGTCCCAGTGTCCTAGTGTGTCTGTGCCTCAGTGTCCCAGTGTCCTAGTGTCTCTGTGTCTCAGTGTCCCAGTGTCCCAGTGTCCTAGTGTCTCTGTGTCTCTGTGTCTCAGTGTCCCAGTGTCCTAGTGTCCTAGTGTCTCTGAGTCTCAGTGCCCCAGTGTCCCAGTGTCCTAGTGTCTCTGTGTCTCAGTGTCCCAGTGTCCTAGTGTCCTAGTGTCTCTGTGTCTCAGTATCCCAGTGTCCTAGTGTCTCTCTGTCTCAGTGTCTCAGTGTCCCAGTGTCCGAGTATCTCTGTGTCTCTGTGTCTCAGTATCTCAGTGTCCCAGTGTCTCTGTGTCTCTGTGTCTCAGTGTCCTAGTGTCTCAGTGTCCCAGTGTCCCATTTTCTCTGTGTCTCAGTGTCCCTGTGTCACAGTGTCCTAGTGTCTCAGTGTCCGAGTGTCCTAGTGTCTCTGTGTCTCAGTGTCCCAGTGCCCCAGTGTCCTTGTGTCTCTGTGTCTCAGTGTCTCAGTGTCCCAGTGTCCTAGTGTCCTAGTGTCTCAGTGTCCCAGTGTCCCAGTGTCCTACTGTCTCTGTGTCTCAGTGTCCCAGTGTCCTAGTGTCTCTGTGTCTCAGTGTCTCAGTGTCCCAGTGTCCCAGTGTCCGAGTGTCTATGTGTCCTAGTGTCCCAGTGGCTCTGTGCCTCAGTGTTCCAGTGTCCCAGTGTCCCAGTTTCCTCGTGTCTCTGTGTCTCTGTGTCCCAGTGTCCCAGTGTCCCAGTGTCTCTGTGCCTTTGTGTCTCTGTGCCTCAGTGTCCCAGTGTCCCAGTGTTCCAGTGTCACGCTGTCTCTCTGTCTCTCTGTCTCTGTGTCCCAGTGTCCGAGTGTCACAGTGTCTCTGTGTCTCTGTGTCTCAGTGTCCCAGTGTCTCTGTGCCTTTGTGTCTCTGCACCTCAGTGTCCCAGTGTCCATTGTCCCAGTGTCTTGATGTCGCAGGATCCCAGCGTCCCAGTGTTCCAGTGTCCCAATGTCTCTGTGTCTCAGTGCCCCACTGTCCCAGTGTCCCAGTGCCCCAGAGTCTCTGTGTCCCTGTGTCTCAGTGTCCCAGTGCCCTAGTGTCTCTGTGCCCCAGGGCCCCAGTGCCCCAATGCCCAGTGTCCCAGTGAACCAGTGCCTCTGTGTCCCAGTGTCTCTGTGCCCCAGTATCCCAGTTCCCTCGTGTCCCTGTGTCTCAGTATCCCAGTGTCTCTGTGTCCCAGTGTCCCAGTGTCCCTGTGTCTCTGTGTCTCTGTGTCTCTGTGTCTCAGTGTCCCAGTGTCCTATTGTGTCTGTGTCTCAGTGTTCCAGTGTCCCAGTGTCCCAGGGCCCTAGTGTCTCTGCGTCTCTGTGTCTTAGTGTCCCAATGTCCCAATGTCCCAGTGTCACAGTGTCTCTGTGTCTCAGTGTACCATTGTCCTATTGTCTCTGTGTCTCAGTGTCTCAGTGTCTCAGTGTCCCAGTGTCCAAGTGTCTCAGTGTCACAGTGTCACAGTGTCACAGTGTCCCAGTGCCCCAGTGTCCCAGTGTCTCTGTGTCACTGTGTCTCAGTGTCCCAGTCTCCAAGTGTACTAGTGGCTCTCTGCCTCAGTGTCCCAGTGCCCCAGGACCCCAGTGTATCTGCGTCTCACTGTCTCAGAGTCTCAGTGTGCTAGTGTCTCTGTGTCCCAGTGTCCTAGCGTCTCGGTGTCTCAGTGTCCCAGTGTCTCCGTGTCACCGTGTCCCAGTGTCTCTGCATCTCAGTGTCCCAGTGTCCTAATGTCCCTGTGCCTCCGTGTCTCCGTGTCCCAGTGTCCTACTGTCTCTGTGTCTCAGTGTCTCAATGTCTCAGTGCCCCAGTGTCCCTGTGTCTCAGTGTCTCAGTGTCCCAGTGTCCCAGTGTCCCAGTATCCTAGTGTCTCTGTGTCCCAGTGTCCTAGTGTCTCTGTGTCTCAGTGTCTCAGTGTCACAGTGTCCTAGTGTCCTAGTGTCTCTATGTCTCAGTGTCCCAGTGTCTCTGTGTCTCAGTGTCCCAGTGTCCCAGTGTCCTAGTGTCTCAGTGTCTCAGTGTCCCAGTGTCCCAGTGTCCTAGTGTCCTAGTGTGTCTGTGCCTCAGTGTCCCAGTGTCCCAGTGTCCTAGTGTCTCTGTGTCTCAGTGTCCCAGTGTCCCAGTGTCCTAGTGTCTCTGTGTCTCAGTGTCCCAGTGTCCTAGTGTCTCTGTGCCCCAGTGTCCCAGTGTCCTACTGTCTCTGTGTCTCAGTGTCCCAGTGCCCCAGTGTCCCTGTGTCTCAGTGTCTCAGTGTCCCAGTGTCCCAGTGTCCTAGTATCCTAGTGTCTCTGTGTCCCAGTGTCCTAGTGTCTCTGTGTCTCAGTGTCTCAGTCTCACAGTGTCCTAGTGTCCTAGTGTCTCTATGTCTCAGTGTCCCAGTGTCTCTGTTTCTCAGTGTCCCAGTGTCCCAGTGTCCTAGTGTCTCAGTGTCTCAGTGTCCCAGTGTCCCAGTGTCCTAGTGTGTCTGTGCCTCAGTGTCCCAGTGTCCTAGTGTCTCTGTGTCTCAGTGTCCCAGTGTCCCAGTGTCCTAGTGTCTCTGTGTCTCTGTGTCTCAGTGTCCCAGTGTCCTAGTGTCCTAGTGTCTCTGAGTCTCAGTGCCCCAGTGTCCCAGTGTCCTAGTGTCTCTGTGTCTCAGTGTCCCAGTGTCCTAGTGTCCTAGTGTCTCTGTGTCTCAGTATCCCAGTGTCCTAGTGTCTCTCTGTCTCAGTGTCTCAGTGTCCCAGTGTCCCAGTGTCCTAGTATCCTAGTGTCTCTGTGTCTCAGTGTCTCAGTGTCCCAGTGTCCGAGTATCTCTGTGTCTCTGTGTCTCAGTATCTCAGTGTCCCAGTGTCTCTGTGTCTCTGTGTCTCAGTGTCCTAGTGTCTCAGTGTCCCAGTGTCCCATTTTCTCTGTGTCTCAGTGTCCCTGTGTCACAGTGTCCTAGTGTCTCAGTGTCCGAGTGTCCTAGTGTCTCTGTGTCTCAGTGTCCCAGTGCCCCAGTGTCCTTGTGTCTCTGTGTCTCAGTGTCTCAGTGTCCCAGTGTCCTAGTGTCCTAGTGTCTCAGTGTCCCAGTGTCCCAGTGTCCTACTGTCTCTGTGTCTCAGTGTCCCAGTGTCCTAGTGTCTCAGTGTCTCAGTGTCCCAGTGTCCTAGTGTCCTAGTGTCTCTATGTCTCAGTGTCCCAGTGTCTCTGTGTCTCAGTGTCCCCGTGTCCTATTGTCCTGGTGTCTCAGTGTCTCAGTGTCCCAGTGTCCTCGTGTCCTAGTGTCCTAGTGTGTCTGTGCCTCAGTGTCCCAGTGCCCCAGTGTCCTAGTGTCTCTGTGTCTCAGTGTCCTAGTGTCCTAGTGTCTCTGTGTCTCTGTGTCTCAGTGTCCCAGTGTCCCAGTGTCCTAGTGTCTCAGTGTCCCAGTGTCCTAGTGTCTCTGTGTCTCAGTGGCTCAGTGTCACAGTGTCCTAGTGTCCTAGTGTCTCTATGTCTCAGTGTCCCAGTGTCCCAGTGTCCCTGTGTCCCAGTGCCCAATGTCCCAGTGTCCCAGTGTCTCTGTGTCCCAGTGTCCCAGTGCCACAGTGCCCAGTGCCCCAGTGTCCGAGTGTCTATGTGTCCCAGTGTCCCAGTGGCTCTGTGCCTCAGTGTTCCAGTGTCCCAGTGTCCCAGTTTCCTAGTGTCTCTGTGTCTCTGTGTCTCAGTGTCCCAGTGTCCCAGTGTCTCTGTGCCTTTGTGTCTCTGTGCCTCAGTGTCCCAGTGTCCCAGTGTTCCAGTGTCACGCTGTCTCTCTGTCTCTCTGTCTCTGTGTCCCAGTGTCCGAGTGTCACAGTGTTTCTGTGTCTCTGTGTCTCAGTGTCCCAGTGTCCCAGTGTCTCTGTGCCTTTGTGTCTCTGCACCTCAGTGTCCCAGTGTCCATTGTCCCAGTGTCTTGATGTCTCAGGATTCCAGCGTCCCAGTGTTCCAGTGTCCCAATGCCTCTGTGTCTCAGTGCCCCACTGTCCCAGTGTCCCAGTGCCCCAGAGTCTCTGTGTCCCTGTGTCTCAGTGTCCCAGTGCCCTAGTGTCTCTGTGCCCCAGGGCCCCAGTGCCCCAATGCCCAGTGTCCCAGTGAACCAGTGCCTCTGTGTCCCAGTGTCTCTGTGCCCCAGTATCCCAGTTTCCTCGTGTCCCCCTGTGTCTCAGTATCCCAGTGTCTCTGTGTCCCAGTGTCCCAGTGTCCCAGTGTCCCTGTGTCTCTGTGTCTCTGTGTCTCAGTTTCTCAGTGTCCCAGTGTCCCAGTGTCCCAGTGTCTCTGTGTCTCTATGTCTCAGTTTCTCAGTGTCCCAGTGTCCCAGTGTCCCAGTGTCTCTGTGTCTCTGTGTCTCAGTGGCCCAGTGTCCCAGTGTCCCAATGTCTCTCTGTCTCTGTGTCTCTGTGTCTCAGTGTCCCAGTGTCCTATTGTGTCTGTGTCTCAGTGTTCCAGTGTCTCAGTGTCCCAGTGTCCTAGTGTCTCAGTGACACAGTGTCACAGTGTCACAGTGCCACAGTGTCCCAGTGCCCCAGTGTCCCAGTGTCTCTGTGTCACTGTGTCTCAGTGTCCCAGTCTCCAAGTGTACTAGTGGCTCTCTGCCTCAGTGTCCCAGTGCCCCAGGGCCCCAGTGTATCTGTGTCTCACTGTCTCAGAGTCTCAGTGTGCGAGTGTCTCTGTGTCCCAGTGTCCTAGCGTCTCGGTGTCTCAGTGTCCCAGTGTTCCAGTGTCCCAGTATCCTAGTGTCTCTGTGTCCCAGTGTCCTAGTGTCTCTGTGTCTCAGTGTCTCAGTGTCACAGTGTCCTAGTGTCCTAGTGTCGCTATGTCTCAGTGCCCCAGTGTCTCTGTGTCTCAGTGTCCCAGTGTCCCAGTGTCCTAGTGTCTCAGTGTCTCAGTGTCCCAGTGTCCCAGTGTCCTAGTGTCCTAGTGTGTCTGTGCCTCAGTGTCCCAGTGTCCCAGTGTCCTAGTGTCTCTGTGTCTCAGTGTCCCAGTGTCCCAGTGTCCTAGTGTCTCTGTGTCTCAGTGTCCCAGTGTCCTAGTGTCCTAGTGTCTCTGTGCCCCAGTGTCCCAGTGTCCTACTGTCTCTGTGTCTCAGTGTCTCACTGTCCCAGTGCCCCAGTGTCCCTGTGTCTCAGTGTCTCAGTGTCCCAGTGTCCCAGTGTCCTAGTATCCTAGTGTCTCTGTGTCCCAGTGTCCTAGTGTCTCTGTGTCTCAGTGTCTCAGTGTCACAGTGTCCCAGTGTCCGAGTGTCTATGTGTCCTAGTGTCCCAGTGGCTCTGTGCCTCAGTGTTCCAGTGTCCCAGTTTCTTAGTGTCTCTGTGTCTCTGTGTCCCAGTGTCCCAGTGTCTCTGTGCCTTTGTGTCTCTGTGCCTCAGTGTCCCAGTGTCCCAGTGTTCCAGTGTCACGCTGTCTCTCTGTCTCTCTGTCTCTGTGTCCCAGTGTCCGAGTGTCACAGTGTCTCTGTGTCTCTGTGTCTCAGTGTCCCAGTGTCTCTGTGCCTTTGTGTCTCTGCACCTCAGTGTCCCAGTGTCCATTGTCCCAGTGTCTTGATGTCGCAGGATCCCAGCGTCCCAGTGTTCCAGTGTCCCAATGTCTCTGTGTCTCAGTGCCCCACTGTCCCAGTGTCCCAGTGCCCCAGAGTCTCTGTGTCCCTGTGTCTCAGTGTCCCAGTGCCCTAGTGTCTCTGTGCCCCAGGGCCCCAGTGCCCCAATGCCCAGTGTCCCAGTGAACCAGTGCCTCTGTGTCCCAGTGTCTCTGTGCCCCAGTATCCCAGTTCCCTCGTGTCCCTGTGTCTCAGTATCCCAGTGTCTCTGTGTCCCAGTGTCCCAGTGTCCCTGTGTCTCTGTGTCTCTGTGTCTCTGTGTCTCTGTCTCTGTGTCTCTGTGTCCCAGTGCCCCAGTGTCCCAGTGTCCTAGTGTCTCTGTGTCTCAGTGTCCCAGTGTCCTAGTGTCCTAGTGTCTCTGTGTCTCAGTATCCCAGTGTCCTAGTGTCTCTCTGTCTCAGTGTCTCAGTGTCCCAGTGTCCCAGTGTCCTAGTATCCTAGTGTCTCTGTGTCTCAGTGTCTCAGTGTCCCAGTGTCCGAGTATCTCTGTGTCTCTGTGTCTCAGTATCTCAGTGTCCCAGTGTCTCTGTGTCTCTGTGTCTCAGTGTCCTAGTGTCTCAGTGTCCCAGTGTCCCATTTTCTCTGTGTCTCAGTGTCCCTGTGTCACAGTGTCCTAGTGTCTCAGTGTCCGAGTGTCCTAGTGTCTCTGTGTCTCAGTGTCCCAGTGCCCCAGTGTCCTTGTGTCTCTGTGTCTCAGTGTCTCAGTGTCCCAGTGTCCTAGTGTCCTAGTGTCTCAGTGTCCCAGTGTCCCAGTGTCCTACTGTCTCTGTGTCTCAGTGTCCCAGTGTCCTAGTGTCTCAGTGTCTCAGTGTCCCAGTGTCCTAGTGTCCTAGTGTCTCTATGTCTCAGTGTCCCAGTGTCTCTGTGTCTCAGTGTCCCCGTGTCCTATTGTCCTGGTGTCTCAGTGTCTCAGTGTCCCAGTGTCCTCGTGTCCTAGTGTCCTAGTGTGTCTGTGCCTCAGTGTCCCAGTGCCCCAGTGTCCTAGTGTCTCTGTGTCTCAGTGTCCTAGTGTCCTAGTGTCTCTGTGTCTCTGTGTCTCAGTGTCCCAGTGTCCCAGTGTCCTAGTGTCTCAGTGTCCCAGTGTCCTAGTGTCTCTGTGTCTCAGTGGCTCAGTGTCACAGTGTCCTAGTGTCCTAGTGTCTCTATGTCTCAGTGTCCCAGTGTCCCAGTGTCCCTGTGTCCCAGTGCCCAATGTCCCAGTGTCCCAGTGTCTCTGTGTCCCAGTGTCCCAGTGCCACAGTGCCCAGTGCCCCAGTGTCCGAGTGTCTATGTGTCCCAGTGTCCCAGTGGCTCTGTGCCTCAGTGTTCCAGTGTCCCAGTGTCCCAGTTTCCTAGTGTCTCTGTGTCTCTGTGTCTCAGTGTCCCAGTGTCCCAGTGTCTCTGTGCCTTTGTGTCTCTGTGCCTCAGTGTCCCAGTGTCCCAGTGTTCCAGTGTCACGCTGTCTCTCTGTCTCTCTGTCTCTGTGTCCCAGTGTCCGAGTGTCACAGTGTTTCTGTGTCTCTGTGTCTCAGTGTCCCAGTGTCCCAGTGTCTCTGTGCCTTTGTGTCTCTGCACCTCAGTGTCCCAGTGTCCATTGTCCCAGTGTCTTGATGTCTCAGGATTCCAGCGTCCCAGTGTTCCAGTGTCCCAATGCCTCTGTGTCTCAGTGCCCCACTGTCCCAGTGTCCCAGTGCCCCAGAGTCTCTGTGTCCCTGTGTCTCAGTGTCCCAGTGCCCTAGTGTCTCTGTGCCCCAGGGCCCCAGTGCCCCAATGCCCAGTGTCCCAGTGAACCAGTGCCTCTGTGTCCCAGTGTCTCTGTGCCCCAGTATCCCAGTTTCCTCGTGTCCCCCTGTGTCTCAGTATCCCAGTGTCTCTGTGTCCCAGTGTCCCAGTGTCCCAGTGTCCCTGTGTCTCTGTGTCTCTGTGTCTCAGTTTCTCAGTGTCCCAGTGTCCCAGTGTCCCAGTGTCTCTGTGTCTCTATGTCTCAGTTTCTCAGTGTCCCAGTGTCCCAGTGTCCCAGTGTCTCTGTGTCTCTGTGTCTCAGTGGCCCAGTGTCCCAGTGTCCCAATGTCTCTCTGTCTCTGTGTCTCTGTGTCTCAGTGTCCCAGTGTCCTATTGTGTCTGTGTCTCAGTGTTCCAGTGTCTCAGTGTCCCAGTGTCCTAGTGTCTCAGTGACACAGTGTCACAGTGTCACAGTGCCACAGTGTCCCAGTGCCCCAGTGTCCCAGTGTCTCTGTGTCACTGTGTCTCAGTGTCCCAGTCTCCAAGTGTACTAGTGGCTCTCTGCCTCAGTGTCCCAGTGCCCCAGGGCCCCAGTGTATCTGTGTCTCACTGTCTCAGAGTCTCAGTGTGCGAGTGTCTCTGTGTCCCAGTGTCCTAGCGTCTCGGTGTCTCAGTGTCCCAGTGTTCCAGTGTCCCAGTATCCTAGTGTCTCTGTGTCCCAGTGTCCTAGTGTCTCTGTGTCTCAGTGTCTCAGTGTCACAGTGTCCTAGTGTCCTAGTGTCGCTATGTCTCAGTGCCCCAGTGTCTCTGTGTCTCAGTGTCCCAGTGTCCCAGTGTCCTAGTGTCTCAGTGTCTCAGTGTCCCAGTGTCCCAGTGTCCTAGTGTCCTAGTGTGTCTGTGCCTCAGTGTCCCAGTGTCCCAGTGTCCTAGTGTCTCTGTGTCTCAGTGTCCCAGTGTCCCAGTGTCCTAGTGTCTCTGTGTCTCAGTGTCCCAGTGTCCTAGTGTCCTAGTGTCTCTGTGCCCCAGTGTCCCAGTGTCCTACTGTCTCTGTGTCTCAGTGTCTCACTGTCCCAGTGCCCCAGTGTCCCTGTGTCTCAGTGTCTCAGTGTCCCAGTGTCCCAGTGTCCTAGTATCCTAGTGTCTCTGTGTCCCAGTGTCCTAGTGTCTCTGTGTCTCAGTGTCTCAGTGTCACAGTGTCCCAGTGTCCGAGTGTCTATGTGTCCTAGTGTCCCAGTGGCTCTGTGCCTCAGTGTTCCAGTGTCCCAGTTTCTTAGTGTCTCTGTGTCTCTGTGTCCCAGTGTCCCAGTGTCTCTGTGCCTTTGTGTCTCTGTGCCTCAGTGTCCCAGTGTCCCAGTGTTCCAGTGTCACGCTGTCTCTCTGTCTCTCTGTCTCTGTGTCCCAGTGTCCGAGTGTCACAGTGTCTCTGTGTCTCTGTGTCTCAGTGTCCCAGTGTCTCTGTGCCTTTGTGTCTCTGCACCTCAGTGTCCCAGTGTCCATTGTCCCAGTGTCTTGATGTCGCAGGATCCCAGCGTCCCAGTGTTCCAGTGTCCCAATGTCTCTGTGTCTCAGTGCCCCACTGTCCCAGTGTCCCAGTGCCCCAGAGTCTCTGTGTCCCTGTGTCTCAGTGTCCCAGTGCCCTAGTGTCTCTGTGCCCCAGGGCCCCAGTGCCCCAATGCCCAGTGTCCCAGTGAACCAGTGCCTCTGTGTCCCAGTGTCTCTGTGCCCCAGTATCCCAGTTCCCTCGTGTCCCTGTGTCTCAGTATCCCAGTGTCTCTGTGTCCCAGTGTCCCAGTGTCCCTGTGTCTCTGTGTCTCTGTGTCTCTGTGTCTCTGTCTCTGTGTCTCTGTGTCCCAGTGCCCCAGTGTCCCAGTGTCCTAGTGTCTCTGTGTCTCAGTGTCCCAGTGTCCTAGTGTCCTAGTGTCTCTGTGTCTCAGTATCCCAGTGTCCTAGTGTCTCTCTGTCTCAGTGTCTCAGTGTCCCAGTGTCCCAGTGTCCTAGTATCCTAGTGTCTCTGTGTCTCAGTGTCTCAGTGTCCCAGTGTCCGAGTATCTCTGTGTCTCTGTGTCTCAGTATCTCAGTGTCCCAGTGTCTCTGTGTCTCTGTGTCTCAGTGTCCTAGTGTCTCAGTGTCCCAGTGTCCCATTTTCTCTGTGTCTCAGTGTCCCTGTGTCACAGTGTCCTAGTGTCTCAGTGTCCGAGTGTCCTAGTGTCTCTGTGTCTCAGTGTCCCAGTGCCCCAGTGTCCTTGTGTCTCTGTGTCTCAGTGTCTCAGTGTCCCAGTGTCCTAGTGTCCTAGTGTCTCAGTGTCCCAGTGTCCCAGTGTCCTACTGTCTCTGTGTCTCAGTGTCCCAGTGTCCTAGTGTCTCAGTGTCCCAGTGTCCTAGTGTCCTAGTGTCTCAGTGTCCCAGTGTCCCAGTGTCCTACTGTCTCTGTGTCTCAGTGTCCCAGTGTCCTAGTGTCTCAGTGTCTCAGTGTCCCAGTGTCCTAGTGTCCTAGTGTCTCTATGTCTCAGTGTCCCAGTGTCTCTGTGTCTCAGTGTCCCCGTGTCCTATTGTCCTAGTGTCTCAGTGTCTCAGTGTCCCAGTGTCCTCGTGTCCTAGTGTCCTAGTGTGTCTGTGCCTCAGTGTCCCAGTGCCCCAGTGTCCTAGTGTCTCTGTGTCTCAGTGTCCCAGTGTCCTAGTGTCCTAGTGTCTCTGTGTCTCAGTGTCCCAGTGTCCCAGTGTCCTAGTGTCTCAGTGTCCCAGTGTCCTAGTGTCTCTGTGTCTCAGTGGCTCAGTGTCACAGTGTCCTAGTGTCCTAGTGTCTCTATGTCTCAGTGTCCCAGTGTCCCTGTGTCCCAGTGCCCAATGTCCCAGTGTCCCAGTGTCTCTGTGTCCCAGTGTCCCAGTGCCACAGTGCCCAGTGCCCCAGTGTCCGAGTGTCTATGTGTCCCAGTGTCCCAGTGGCTCTGTGCCTCAGTGTTCCAGTGTCCCAGTGTCCCAGTTTCCTAGTGTCTCTGTGTCTCTGTGTCTCAGTGTCCCAGTGTCCCAGTGTCTCTGTGCCTTTGTGTCTCTGTGCCTCAGTGTCCCAGTGTCCCAGTGTTCCAGTGTCACGCTGTCTCTCTGTCTCTGTGTCCCAGTGTCCGAGTGTCACAGTGTTTCTGTGTCTCTGTGTCTCAGTGTCCCAGTGTCCCAGTGTCTCTGTGCCTTTGTGTCTCTGCACCTCAGTGTCCCAGTGTCCATTGTCCCAGTGTCTTGATGTCTCAGGATTCCAGCGTCCCAGTGTTCCAGTGTCCCAATGCCTCTGTGTCTCAGTGCCCCACTGTCCCAGTGTCCCAGTGCCCCAGAGTCTCTGTGTCCCTGTGTCTCAGTGTCCCAGTGCCCTAGTGTCTCTGTGCCCCAGGGCCCCAGTGCCCCAATGCCCAGTGTCCCAGTGAACCAGTGCCTCTGTGTCCCAGTGTCCCTGTGCCCCAGTATCCCAGTTTCCTCGTGTCCCTGTGTCTCAGTATCCCAGTGTCTCTGTGTCCCAGTGTCCCAGTGTCCCTGTGTCTCTGTGTCTCTGTGTCTCTGTGTCTCAGTTTCTCAGTGTCCCAGTGTCCCAGTGTCCCAGTGTCTCTGTGTCTCTATGTCTCAGTTTCTCAGTGTCCCAGTGTCCCAGTGTCCCAGTGTCTCTGTGTCTCTGTGTCTCAGTGGCCCAGTGTCCCAGTGTCCCAATGTCTCTCTGTCTCTGTGTCTCTGTGTCTCAGTGTCCCAGTGTCCTATTGTGTCTGTGTCTCAGTGTTCCAGTGTCTCAGTGTCCCAGTGTCCTAGTGTCTCAGTGACACAGTGTCACAGTGTCACAGTGCCACAGTGTCCCAGTGCCCCAGTGTCCCAGTGTCTCTGTGTCACTGTGTCTCAGTGTCCCAGTCTCCAAGTGTACTAGTGGCTCTCTGCCTCAGTGTCCCAGTGCCCCAGGGCCCCAGTGTATCTGTGTCTCACTGTCTCAGAGTCTCAGTGTGCGAGTGTCTCTGTGTCCCAGTGTCCTAGCGTCTCGGTGTCTCAGTGTCCCAGTGTCTCCGTGTCACCGTGTCCCAGTGTCTCTGCGTCTCAGTGTCCCAGTGTCCTAATGTCCCTGTGCCTCCGTGTCTCCGTGTCCCAGTGTCCTACTGTCTCTGTGTCTCAGTGTCTCAGTGTCCCAGTGCCCCAGCGTCCCTGTGTCTCAGTGTCTCAGTGTCCCAGTGTTCCAGTGTCCCAGTATCCTAGTGTCTCTGTGTCCCAGTGTCCTAGTGTCTCTGTGTCTCAGTGTCTCAGTGTCACAGTGTCCTAGTGTCCTAGTGTCGCTATGTCTCAGTGCCCCAGTGTCTCTGTGTCTCAGTGTCCCAGTGTCCCAGTGTCCTAGTGTCTCAGTGTCTCAGTGTCCCAGTGTCCCAGTGTCCTAGTGTCCTAGTGTGTCTGTGCCTCAGTGTCCCAGTGTCCCAGTGTCCTAGTGTCTCTGTGTCTCAGTGTCCCAGTGTCCCAGTGTCCTAGTGTCTCTGTGTCTCAGTGTCCCAGTGTCCTAGTGTCCTAGTGTCTCTGTGCCCCAGTGTCCCAGTGTCCTACTGTCTCTGTGTCTCAGTGTCTCACTGTCCCAGTGCCCCAGTGTCCCTGTGTCTCAGTGTCTCAGTGTCCCAGTGTCCCAGTGTCCTAGTATCCTAGTGTCTCTGTGTCCCAGTGTCCTAGTGTCTCTGTGTCTCAGTGTCTCAGTGTCCCAGTGTCCCAGTGTCCGAGTGTCTATGTGTCCTAGTGTCCCAGTAGCTCTGTGCCTCAGTGTTCCAGTGTCCCAGTTTCCTAGTGTCTCTGTGTCTCTGTGTCCCAGTGTCCCAGTGTCTCTGTGCCTTTGTGTCTCTGTGCCTCAGTGTCCCAGTGTCCCAGTGTTCCAGTGTCACGCTGTCTCTCTGTCTCTCTGTCTCTGTGTCCCAGTGTCCGAGTGTCACAGTGTCTCTGTGTCTCTGTGTCTCAGTGTCCCAGTGTCTCTGTGCCTTTGTGTCTCTGCACCTCAGTGTCCCAGTGTCCATTGTCCCAGTGTCTTGATGTCGCAGGATCCCAGCGTCCCAGTGTTCCAGTGTCCCAATGTCTCTGTGTCTCAGTGCCCCACTGTCCCAGTGTCCCAGTGCCCCAGAGTCTCTGTGTCCCTGTGTCTCAGTGTCCCAGTGCCCTAGTGTCTCTGTGCCCCAGGGCCCCAGTGCCCCAATGCCCAGTGTCCCAGTGAACCAGTGCCTCTGTGTCCCAGTGTCTCTGTGCCCCAGTATCCCAGTTCCCTCGTGTCCCTGTGTCTCAGTATCCCAGTGTCTCTGTGTCCCAGTGTCCCAGTGTCCCTGTGTCTCTGTGTCTCTGTGTCTCTGTGTCTCAGTGTCCCAGTGTCCTATTGTGTCTGTGTCTCAGTGTTCCAGTGTCCCAGTGTCCCAGGGCCCTAGTGTCTCTGCGTCTCTGTGTCTTAGTGTCCCAATGTCCCAATGTCCCAGTGTCACAGTGTCTCTGTGTCTCAGTGTACCATTGTCCTATTGTCTCTGTGTCTCAGTGTCTCAGTGTCTCAGTGTCCCAGTGTCCAAGTGTCTCAGTGTCACAGTGTCACAGTGTCACAGTGTCCCAGTGCCCCAGTGTCCTGTGTCTCTGTGTCACTGTGTCTCAGTGTCCCAGTCTCCAAGTGTACTAGTGGCTCTCTGCCTCAGTGTCCCAGTGCCCCAGGGCCCCAGTGTATCTGCGTCTCACTGTCTCAGAGTCTCAGTGTGCTAGTGTCTCTGTGTCCCAGTGTCCTAGCGTCTCGGTGTCTCAGTGTCCCAGTGTCTCCGTGTCACCATGTCCCAGTGTCTCTGCATCTCAGTGTCCCAGTGTCCTAATGTCCCTGTGCCTCCGTGTCTCCGTGTCCCAGTGTCCTACTGTCTCTGTGTCTCAGTGTCTCAATGTCCCAGTGCCCCAGTGTCCCTGTGTCTCAGTGTCTCAGTGTCCCAGTGTCCCAGTGTCCCAGTATCCTAGTGTCTCTGTGTCCCAGTGTCCTAGTGTCTCTGTGTCTCAGTGTCTCAGTGTCACAGTGTCCTAGTGTCCTAGTGTCTCTATGTCTCAGTGTCCCAGTGTCTCTGTGTCTCAGTGTCCCAGTGTCCCAGTGTCCTAGTGTCTCAGTGTCTCTGTGTCCCAGTGTCCCAGTGTCCTAGTGTCCTAGTGTGTCTGTGCCTCAGTGTCCCAGTGTCCCAGTGTCCTAGTGTCTCTGTGTCTCAGTGTCCCAGTGTCCCAGTGTCCTAGTGTCTCTGTGTCTCAGTGTCCCAGTGTCCTAGTGTCTCTGTGTCTCAGTGTCTCAGTGTCCCAGTGTCCCAGTGTCCGAGTGTCTATGTGTCCTAGTGTCCCAGTGGCTCTGTGCCTCAGTGTTACAGTGTCCCAGTGTCCCAGTTTCCTAGTGTCTCTGTGTCTCTGTGTCCCAGTGTCCCAGTGTCCCAGTGTCTCTGTGCCTTTGTGTCTCTGTGCCTCAGTGTCCCAGTGTCCCTGTGTTCCAGTGTCACGCTGTCTCTCTGCCTCTCTGTCTCTGTGTCCCAGTGTCCGAGTGTCACAGTGTCTCTGTGTCTCTGTGTCTCAGTGTCCCAGTGTCTCTGTGCCTTTGTGTCTCTGCACCTCAGTGTCCCAGTGTCCATTGTCCCAGTGTCTTGATGTCGCAGGATCCCAGCGTCC
The DNA here is from genome assembly GCF_044704955.1 of Pristiophorus japonicus. NCBI lineage: Eukaryota > Metazoa > Chordata > Chondrichthyes > Pristiophoridae > Pristiophorus > Pristiophorus japonicus. The sequence goes on along the minus strand of NC_091994.1, from coordinate 116,773,214 downwards.
CAGTGTTCCAGTGTCCCAATGTCTCTGTGTCTCAGTGCCCCACTGTCCCAGTGTCCCAGTGCCCCAGAGTCTCTGTGTCCCTGTGTCTCAGTGTCCCAGTGCCCTAGTGTCTCTGTGCCCCAGGGCCCCAGTGCCCCAATGCCCAGTGTCCCAGTGAACCAGTGCCTCTGTGTCCCAGTGTCTCTGTGCCCCAGTATCCCAGTTCCCTCGTGTCCCTGTGTCTCAGTATCCCAGTGTCTCTGTGTCCCAGTGTCCCTGTGTCTCTGTGTCTCTGTGTCTCTGTGTCTCTGTCTCTGTGTCTCTGTGTCCCAGTGCCCCAGTGTCCCAGTGTCCTAGTGTCTCTGTGTCTCAGTATCCCAGTGTCCTAGTGTCTCTCTGTCTCAGTGTCTCAGTGTCCCAGTGTCCCAGTGTCCTAGTATCCTAGTGTCTCTGTGTCTCAGTGTCTCAGTGTCCCAGTGTCCGAGTATCTCTGTGTCTCTGTGTCTCAGTATCTCAGTGTCCCAGTGTCTCTGTGTCTCAGTGTCCCCGTGTCCTATTGTCCTAGTGTCTCAGTGTCTCAGTGTCCCAGTGTCCTCGTGTCCTAGTGTCCTAGTGTGTCTGTGCCTCAGTGTCCCAGTGCCCCAGTGTCCTAGTGTCTCTGTGTCTCAGTGTCCCAGTGTCCTAGTGTCCTAGTGTCTCTGTGTCTCTGTGTCTCAGTGTCCCAGTGTCCCAGTGTCCTAGTGTCTCTGTGTCTCAGTGGCTCAGTGTCACAGTGTCTAGTGTCCTAGTGTCTCTATGTCTCAGTGTCCCAGTGTCCCTGTGTCCCAGTGCCCAATGTCCCAGTGTCCCAGTGTCTCTGTGTCCCAGTGTCCCAGTGCCACAGTGCCCAGTGCCCCAGTGTCCGAGTGTCTATGTGTCCCAGTGTCCCAGTGGCTCTGTGCCTCAGTGTTCCAGTGTCCCAGTTTCCTAGTGTCTCTGTGTCTCTGTGTCTCAGTGTCCCAGTGTCCCAGTGTCTCTGTGTCTCTGTGCCTCAGTGTCCCAGTGTCCCAGTGTTCCAGTGTCACGCTGTCTCTCTGTCTCTCTGTCTCTGTGTCCCAGTGTCCGAGTGTCACAGTGTTTCTGTGTCTCTGTGTCTCAGTGTCCCAGTGTCCCAGTGTCTCTGTGCCTTTGTGTCTCTGCACCTCAGTGTCCCAGTGTCCATTGTCCCAGTGTCTTGATGTCTCAGGATTCCAGCGTCCCAGTGTTCCAGTGTCCCAATGCCTCTGTGTCTCAGTGCCCCACTGTCCCAGTGTCCCAGTGCCCCAGAGTCTCTGTGTCCCTGTGTCTCAGTGTCCCAGTGCCCTAGTGTCTCTGTGCCCCAGGGCCCCAGTGCCCCAATGCCCAGTGTCCCAGTGAACCAGTGCCTCTGTGTCCCAGTGTCTCTGTGCCCCAGTATCCCAGTTTCCTCGTGTCCCTGTGTCTCAGTATCCCAGTGTCTCTGTGTCCCAGTGTCCCAGTGTCCCAGTGTCCCTGTGTCTCTGTGTCTCTGTGTCTCTATGTCTCAGTTTCTCAGTGTCCCAGTGTCCCAGTGTCCCAGTGTCTCTGTGTCTCTGTGTCTCAGTGGCCCAGTGTCCCAGTGTCCCAATGTCTCTCTGTCTCTGTGTCTCTGTGTCTCAGTGTCCCAGTGTCCTATTGTGTCTGTGTCTCAGTGTTCCAGTGTCTCAGTGTCCCAGTGTCCTAGTGTCTCAGTGACACAGTGTCACAGTGTCACAGTGCCACAGTTTCCCAGTGCCCCAGTGTCCCAGTGTCTCTGTGTCACTGTGTCTCAGTGTCCCAGTCTCCAAGTGTACTAGTGGCTCTCTGCCTCAGTGTCCCAGTGCCCCAGGGCCCCAGTGTATCTGTGTCTCACTGTCTCAGAGTCTCAGTGTGCGAGTGTCTCTGTGTCCCAGTGTCCTAGCGTCTCGGTGTCTCAGTGTCCCAGTGTCTCCGTGTCACCGTGTCCCAGTGTCTCTGCGTCTCAGTGTCCCAGTGTCCTAATGACCCTGTGCCTCCGTGTCTCCGTGTCCCAGTGTCCTACTGTCTCTGTGTCTCAGTGTCTCAGTGTCCCAGTGCCCCAGCGTCCCTGTGTCTCAGTGTCTCAGTGTCTCAGTGTCCCAGTGTTCCAGTGTCCCAGTATCCTAGTGTCTCTGTGTCCCAGTGTCCTAGTGTCTCTGTGTCTCAGTGTCTCAGTGTCACAGTGTCCTAGTGTCCTAGTGTCGCTATGTCTCAGTGCCCCAGTGTCTCTGTGTCTCAGTGTCCCAGTGTCCCAGTGTCCTAGTGTCTCAGTGTCTCAGTGTCCCAGTGTCCCAGTGTCCTAGTGTCCTAGTGTGTCTGTGCCTCAGTGTCCCAGTGTCCCAGTGTCCTAGTGTCTCTGTGTCTCAGTGTCCCAGTGTCCCAGTGTCCTAGTGTCTCTGTGTCTCAGTGTCCCAGTGTCCTAGTGTCCTAGTGTCTCTGTGCCCCAGTGTCCCAGTGTCCTACTGTCTCTGTGTCTCAGTGTCTCACTGTCCCAGTGCCCCAGTGTCCCTGTGTCTCAGTGTCTCAGTGTCCCAGTGTTCCAGTGTCCTAGTATCCTAGTGTCACAGTGTCCCAGTGTCCGAGTGTCTATGTGTCCTAGTGTCCCAGTGGCTCTGTGCCTCAGTGTTCCAGTGTCCCAGTTTCCTAGTGTCTCGGTGTCCCAGTGTCTCTGTGCCTTTGTGTCTCTGTGCCTCAGTGTCCCAGTGTTCCAGTGTCACGCTGTCTCTCTGTCTCTCTGTCTCTGTGTCCCAGTGTCCGAGTGTCACAGTGTCTCTGTGTCTCTGTGTCTCAGTGTCCCAGTGTCTCTGTGCCTTTGTGTCTCTGCACCTCAGTGTCCCAGTGTCCATTGTCCCAGTGTCTTGATGTCGCAGGACCCCAGCGTCCCAGTGTTCCAGTGTCCCAATGTCTCTGTGTCTCAGTGCCCCACTGTCCCAGTGTCCCAGTGCCCCAGAGTCTCTGTGTCCCTGTGTCTCAGTGTCCCAGTGCCCTAGTGTCTCTGTGCCTCAGGGCCCCAGTGCCCCAATGCCCAGTGTCCCAGTGAACCAGTGCCTCTGTATCCCAGTGTCTCTGTGCCCCAGTATCCCAGTTCCCTCGTGTCCCTGTGTCTCAGTATCCCAGTGTCTCTGTGTCCCAGTGTCCCAGTGTCCCTGTGTCTCTGTGTCTCTGTGTCTCTGTCTCTGTGTCTCTGTGTCTCAGTGTCCCAGTGTCCTATTGTGTCTGTGTCTCAGTGTTCCAGTGTCCCAGTGTCCCAGGGCCCTAGTGTCTCTGCGTCTCTGTGTCTTAGTGTCCCAATGTCCCAATGTCCCAGTGTCACAGTGTCTCTGTGTCTCAGTGTACCATTGTCCTATTGTCTCTGTGTCTCAGTGTCTCAGTGTCTCAGTGTCCCAGTGTCCAAGTGTCTCAGTGTCACAGTGTCACAGTGTCACAGTGTCCCAGTGCCCCAGTGTCCCAGTGTCTCTGTGTCACTGTGTCTCAGTGTCCCAGTCTCCAAGTGTACTAGTGGCTCTCTGCCTCAGTGTCCCAGTGCCCCAGGGCCCCAGTGTATCTGCGTCTCACTGTCTCAGAGTCTCAGTGTGCTAGTGTCTCTGTGTCCCAGTGTCCTAGCGTCTCGGTGTCTCAGTGTCCCAGTGTCTCCGTGTCACCATGTCCCAGTGTCTCTGCATCTCAGTGTCCCAGTGTCCTAATGTCCCTGTGCCTCCGTGTCTCCGTGTCCCAGTGTCCTACTGTCTCTGTGTCTCAGTGTCTCAATGTCCCAGTGCCCCAGTGTCCCTGTGTCTCAGTGTCTCAGTGTCCCAGTGTCCCAGTGTCCCAGTATCCTAGTGTCTCTGTGTCCCAGTGTCCTAGTGTCTCTGTGTCTCAGTGTCTCAGTGTCACAGTGTCCTAGTGTCCTAGTGTCCTAGTGTCTCTATGTCTCAGTGTCCCAGTGTCTCTGTGTCTCAGTGTCCCAGTGTCCCAGTGTCCTAGTGTCTCAGTGTCTCAGTGTCCCAGTGTCCTAGTGTCCTAGTGTGTCTGTGCCTCAGTGTCCCAGTGTCCCAGTGTCCTAGTGTCTCTGTGTCTCAGTGTCCCAGTGTCCCAGTGTCCTAGTGTCTCTGTGTCTCAGTGTCCCAGTGTCCTAGTGTCTCTGTGCCCCAGTGTCCCAGTGTCCTACTGTCTCTGTGTCTCAGTGTCCCAGTGCCCCAGTGTCCCTGTGTCTCAGTGTCTCAGTGTCCCAGTGTCCCAGTGTCCTAGTATCCTAGTGTCTCTGTGTCCCAGTGTCCTAGTGTCTCTGTGTCTCAGTGTCTCAGTCTCACAGTGTCCTAGTGTCCTAGTGTCTCTATGTCTCAGTGTCCCAGTGACTCTGTTTCTCAGTGTCCCAGTGTCCCAGTGTCCGAGTGTCTCAGTGTCTCAGTGTCCCAGTGTCCCAGTGTCCTAGTGTGTCTGTGCCTCAGTGTCCCAGTGTCCTAGTGTCTCTGTGTCTCAGTGTCCCAGTGTCCCAGTGTCCTAGTGTCTCTGTGTCTCTGTGTCTCAGTGTCCCAGTGTCCTAGTGTCCTAGTGTCTCTGAGTCTCAGTGCCCCAGTGTCCCAGTGTCCTAGTGTCTCTGTGTCTCAGTGTCCCAGTGTCCTAGTGTCCTAGTGTCTCTGTGTCTCAGTATCCCAGTGTCCTAGTGTCTCTCTGTCTCAGTGTCTCAGTGTCCCAGTGTCCCAGTGTCCTAGTATCCTAGTGTCTCTGTGTCTCAGTGTCTCAGTGTCCCAGTGTCTGAGTATCTCTGTGTCTCTGTGTCTCAGTATCTCAGTGTCCCAGTGTCTCTGTGTCTCAGTGTCCTAGTGTCTCAGTGTCCCAGTGTCCCATTTTCTCTGTGTCTCAGTGTCCCTGTGTCACAGTGTCCTAGTGTCTCAGTGTCCGAGTGTCCTAGTGTCTCTGTGTCTCAGTGTCCCAGTGCCCCAGTGTCCTTGTGTCTCTGTGTCTCAGTGTCTCAGTGTCCGAGTGTCCTAGTGTCTCTGTGTCTCAGTGTCCCAGTGCCCCAGTGTCCTTGTGTCTCTGTGTCTCAGTGTCCCAGTGTCCTAGTGTCTCTGTGTCTCAGTGTCTCAGTGTCCCAGTGTCCTAGTGTCCTAGTGTCTCTATGTCTCAGTGTCCCAGTGTCTCTGTGTCTCAGTGTCCCCGTGTCCTATTGTCCTAGTGTCTCAGTGTCTCAGTGTCCCAGTGTCCTCGTGTCCTAGTGTCCTAGTGTGTCTGTGCCTCAGTGTCCCAGTGCCCCAGTGTCCTAGTGTCTCTGTGTCTCAGTGTCCCAGTGTCCTAGTGTCCTAGTGTCTCTGTGTCTCAGTGTCCCAGTGTCCCAGTGTCCTAGTGTCTCAGTGTCCCAGTGTCCTAGTGTCTCTGTGTCTCACTGGCTCAGTGTCACAGTGTCCTAGTGTCCTAGTGTCTCTATGTCTCAGTGTCCCAGTGTCTCTGTGTCCCAGTGTCCCAGAGTCTCTGTGTCTCTGTGTCTCAGTGTCCCAGTGTCCCTGTGTCCCAGTGCCCAATGTCCCAGTGTCCCAGTGTCTCTGTGTCCCAGTGTCCCAGTGCCACAGTGCCCAGTGCCCCAGTGTCCGAGTGTCTATGTGTCCCAGTGTCCCAGTGGCTCTGTGCCTCAGTGTTCCAGTGTCCCAGTGTCCCAGTTTCCTAGTGTCTCTGTGTCTCTGTGTCTCAGTGTCCCAGTGTCCCAGTGTCTCTGTGCCTTTGGGTCTCTGTGCCTCAGTGTCCCAGTGTCCCAGTGTTCCAGTGTCACGCTGTCTCTCTGTCTCTCTGTCTCTGTGTCCCAGTGTCCGAGTGTCACAGTGTTTCTGTGTCTCTGTGTCTCAGTATCCCAGTGTCCCAGTGTCTCTGTGCCTTTGTGTCTCTGCACCTCAGTGTCCCAGTGTCCATTGTCCCAGTGTCTTGATGTCTCAGGATTCCAGCGTCCCAGTGTTCCAGTGTCCCAATGCCTCTGTGTCTCAGTGCCCCACTGTCCCAGCGTCCCAGTGCCCCAGAGTCTCTGTGTCCCTGTGTCTCAGTGTCCCAGTGCCCTAGTGTCTCTGTGCCCCAGGGCCCCAGTGCCCCAATGCCCAGTGTCCCAGTGAACCAGTGCCTCTGTGTCCCAGTGTCTCTGTGCCCCAGTATCCCAGTTTCCTCGTGTCCTTGTGTCTCAGTATCCCAGTGTCTCTGTGTCCCAGTGTCCCAGTGTCCCAGTGTCCCAGTGTCCCTGTGTCTCTGTGTCTCTGTGTCTCAGTTTCTCAGTGTCCCAGTGTCCCAGTGTCCCAGTGTCTCTGTGTCTCTATGTCTCAGTGTCCCAGTGTCCCAGTGTCCCAGTGTCCCTGTGTCTCTGTGTCTCTGTGTCTCAGTTTCTCAGTGTCCCAGTGTCCCAGTGTCCCAGTGTCTCTGTGTCTCTATGTCTCAGTTTCTCAGTGTCCCAGTGTCCCAGTGTCCCAGTGTCTCTGTGTCTCTGTGTCTCAGTGGCCCAGTGTCCCAGTGTCCCAATGTCTCTCTGTCTCTGTGTCTCTGTGTCTCAGTGTCCCAGTGTCCTATTGTGTCTGTGTCTCAGTGTTCCAGTGTCTCAGTGTCCCAGTGTCCTAGTGTCTCAGTGACACAGTGTCACAGTGTCACAGTGCCACAGTGTCCCAGTGCCCCAGTGTCCCAGTGTCTCTGTGTCACTGTGTCTCAGTGTCCCAGTCTCCAAGTGTACTAGTGGCTCTCTGCCTCAGTGTCCCAGTGCCCCAGGGCCCCAGTGTATCTGTGTCTCACTGTCTCAGAGTCTCAGTGTGCGAGTGTCTCTGTGTCCCAGTGTCCTAGCGTCTCGGTGTCTCAGTGTCCCAGTGTCTCCGTGTCACCGTGTCCCAGTGTCTCTGCGTCTCAGTGTCCCAGTGTCCTAATGTCCCTGTGCCTCCGTGTCTCCGTGTCCCAGTGTCCTACTGTCTCTGTGTCTCAGTGTCTCAGTGTCCCAGTGCCCCAGCGTCCCTGTGTCTCAGTGTCTCAGTGTCCCAGTGTCCCAGTGTCCCAGTATCCTAGTGTCTCTGTGTCCCAGTGTCCTAGTGTCTCTGTGTCTCAGTGTCTCAGTGTCACAGTGTCCTAGTGTCCTAGTGTCGCTATGTCTCAGGGCCCCAGTGTCTCTGTGTCTCAGTGTCCCAGTGTCCCAGTGTCCTAGTGTCTCAGTGTCTCAGTGTCCCAGTGTCCCAGTGTCCTAGTGTCCTAGTGTGTCTGTGCCTCAGTGTCTCAGTGTCCCAGTGTCCCAGTGTCCTAGTGTCTCTGTGTCTCAGTGTCCCAGTGTCCCAGTGTCCTAGTGTCTCTGTGTCTCAGTGTCCCAGTGTCCTAGTGTCCTAGTGTCTCTGTGCCCCAGTGTCCCAGTGTCCTACTGTCTCTGTGTCTCAGTGTCTCACTGTCCCAGTGCCCCAGTGTCCCTGTGTCTCAGTGTCTCAGTGTCCCAGTGTCCCAGTGTCCTAGTATCCTAGTGTCTCTGTGTCCCAGTGTCCTAGTGTCTCAGTGTCTCAGTGTCACAGTGTCCTAGTGTCCTAGTGTCTCTATGTCTCAGTGTCCCAGTGTCTCTGTGTCTCAGTGTCCCAGTGTCCCAGTGTCCTAGTGTCTCAGTGTCTCAGTGTCCCAGTGTCCCAGTGTCCTAGTGTGTCTGTGCCTCAGTGTCCCAGTGTCCCAGTGTCCTAATGTCTCTGTGTCCCAGTGTCCCAGTGTTCTAGTGTCTCTGTGTCTCAGTGTCCCAGTGTCCTAGTGTCCTAGTGTCTCTGTGTCTCAGTGCCCCAGTGTCCCAGTGTCCTAGTGTCTCTGTGTCTCAGTGTCCCAGTGTCCTAGTGTCTCTCTGTCTCAGTGTCTCAGTGTCCCAGTGTCCCAGTGTCCTAGTGTCTCTGTGTCTCTGTGCCTCAGTGTCTCAGTGTCCCAGTGTCCGAGTGTCTCTGTGTCTCTGTGTCTCAGTATCTCAGTGTCCCAGTGTCGCTGTGTCTCTGTGTCTGTGTCCTAGTGTCTCAGTGTCCCAGTGTCCCATTTTCTCTGTGTCTCAGTGTCCCTGTGTCACAGTGTCCTAGTGTCTCAGTGTCCTCGTGTCCTAGCGTCTCTGTGTCTCAGTGTCCCAGTGTCCTAGTGTCCTAGTGTCTCAGTGTCCCAGTGTCCTAGTGTCTCTCTGTCTCAGTGTCTCAGTGTCCCAGTGTCCCAGTGTCCTAGTGTCTCTGTGTCTCAGTGTCTCAGTGTCCCAGTGTCCGAGTGTCTCTGTGTCTCAGTGTCCCAGTGTCCTAGTGTCCTAGTGTCTCTGTGCCCCAGTGTCCCAGTGTCCTACTGTCTCTGTGTCTCAGTGTCTCACTGTCCCAGTGCCCCAGTGTCCCTGTGTCTCAGTGTCTCAGTGTCCCAGTGTCCCAGTGTCCTAGTATCCTAGTGTCTCTGTGTCCCAGTGTCCTAGTGTCTCAGTGTCTCAGTGTCACAGTGTCCTAGTGTCCTAGTGTCTCTATGTCTCAGTGTCCCAGTGTCTCTGTGTCTCAGTGTCCCAGTGTCCCAGTGTCCTAGTGTCTCAGTGTCTCAGTGTCCCAGTGTCCCAGTGTCCTAGTGTGTCTGTGCCTCAGTGTCCCAGTGTCCCAGTGTCCTAATGTCTCTGTGTCCCAGTGTCCCAGTGTTCTAGTGTCTCTGTGTCTCAGTGTCCCAGTGTCCTAGTGTCCTAGTGTCTCTGTGTCTCAGTGCCCCAGTGTCCCAGTGTCCTAGTGTCTCTGTGTCTCAGTGTCCCAGTGTCCTAGTGTCTCTCTGTCTCAGTGTCTCAGTGTCCCAGTGTCCCAGTGTCCTAGTGTCTCTGTGTCTCTGTGCCTCAGTGTCTCAGTGTCCCAGTGTCCGAGTGTCTCTGTGTCTCTGTGTCTCAGTATCTCAGTGTCCCAGTGTCGCTGTGTCTCTGTGTCTGTGTCCTAGTGTCTCAGTGTCCCAGTGTCCCATTTTCTCTGTGTCTCAGTGTCCCTGTGTCACAGTGTCCTAGTGTCTCAGTGTCCTCGTGTCCTAGCGTCTCTGTGTCTCAGTGTCCCAGTGTCCTAGTGTCCTAGTGTCTCAGTGTCCCAGTGTCCTAGTGTCTCTCTGTCTCAGTGTCTCAGTGTCCCAGTGTCCCAGTGTCCTAGTGTCTCTGTGTCTCTGTGTCTCAGTGTCTCAGTGTCCCAGTGTCCGAGTGTCTCTGTGTCTCTGTGTCTCAGTATCTCAGTGTCCCAGTGTCGCTGTGTCTCTGTGTCTCAGTGTCCTAGTGTCTCAGTGTCCCAGTGTCCCATTTTCTCTGTGTCTCAGTGTCCCTGTGTCCCAGTGTCCTAGTGTCTCAGTGTCCTAGTGTCCTAGTGTCTCTGTGTCTCAGTGTCCCAGTGCCCCAGTGTCCTAGTGTCTCTGTGTCTCTGTGTCTCAGTGTCCCAGTGTCCTAGTGTCCTAATGTCTCATTGTCCCAGTGTCCCAGTGTCCTACTGTCTCTGTGTCTCAGTGTCCCAGTGTCCTAGTGTCTCTGTGTCTCAGTGTCTCAGTGTCCCAGTGTCCTAGTGTCCTAGTGTCTCTATGTTTCAGTGTCCCAGTGTCTCTGTGTCTCAGTGTCCCAGTGTCCTATTGTCCTAGTGTCTCAGTGTCTCAGTGTCCCAGTGTCCTCGTGTCCTAGTGTCCTCGTGTGTCTGTGCCACAGTGTCCCAGTGCCCCAGTGTCCTAGTGTCTCTGTGTCTCAGTGTCCCAGTGTCCAAGTGTCCTAGTGTCTCTGTGTCTCAGTGTCCCAGTGTCCCAGTGTCCTAGTGTCTCAGTGTCCCAGTGTCCTAGTGTCTCTGTGCCTCAGTGTCCCAGTGTCCCAGTGTCCTAGTGTTTCTGTGTCTCAGTGTCCCAGTGTCCCAGTGTCCTAGTGTCTCTGTGTCTCAGTGTCCCAGTGTCCTAGTGTCGTAGTGTCTCTGTGCCCCAGTTTCCCAGTGTCCTACTGTCTCTGTGTCTCAGTGTCTCAGTGTCCCAGTGCCCCAGTGTCCCTGTGTCTCAGTGTCTCAGTGTCCCAGTGTCCTAGTATCCTAGTGTCTCTGTGTCCCAGTGTCCTAGTGTCCTAGTGTCTCTATGTCTCAGTGTCCCAGTGTCTCTGTGTCTCAGTGTCCCAGTGTCCCAGTGTCCTAGTGTCTCAGTGTCTCAGTGTCCCAGTGTCCCAGTGTCCTAGTGTGTCTGTGCCTCAGTGTCCCAGTGTCCCAGTGTCCTAGTGTCTCTGTGTCTCAGTGTCCCAGTGTCCCAGTGTCCTAGTGTCTCTGTGTCTCAGTGCCCCAGTGTCCCAGTGTCCTAGTGTCTCTGTGTCTCAGTGTCCCAGTGTCTTAGTGTCCTAGTGTCTCTGTGTCTCAGTGTCCTAGTGTCTCTCTGTCTCAGTGTCTCAGTGTCCCAGTGTCCTAGTGTCCTAGTGTCTCTGTGTCTCAGTGTCTCAGTGTCCCAGTGTCCGAGTGTCTCTGTGTCTCAGTATGTCAGTGTCCCAGTGTCGCTGTGTCTCTGTGTCTCAGTGTCCTAGTGTCTCAGTGTCCCAGTGTCCCATTTTCTCTGTGTCTCAGTGTCCCTGTGTCCCAGTGTCCTAGTGTCTCAGTGTCCTAGTGTCCTAGTGTCTCTGTGTCTCAGTGTCCCAGTGCCCCAGTGTCCTAGTGTCTCTGTGTCTCAGTGTCCCAGTGTCCTAGTGTCCTAATGTCTCATTGTCCCAGTGTCCCAGTGTCCTACTGTCTCTGTGTCTCAGTGTCCCAGTGTCCTAGTGTCTCTGTGTCTCAGTGTCTCAGTGTCCCAGTGTCCTAGTGTCCTAGTGTCTCTATGTCTCAGTGTCCCAGTGTCTCTGTGTCTCAGTGTCCCAGTGTCCTATTGTCCTAGTGTCTCAGTGTCTCAGTGTCCCAGTGTCCTCGTGTCCTAGTGTCCTCGTGTGTCTGTGCCACAGTGTCCCAGTGCCCCAGTGTCCTAGTGTCTCTGTGTCTCAGTGTCCCAGTGTCCAAGTGTCCTAGTGTCTCTGTGTCTCAGTGTCCCAGTGTCCCAGTGTCCTAGTGTCTCAGTGTCCCAGTGTCCTAGTGTCTCTGTGCCTCAGTGTCCCAGTGTCCCAGTGTCCTAGTGTCTCTCTGTCTCAGTGTCCCAGTGTCCCAGTGTCCTAGTGTCTCTGTGTCTCAGTGTCCCAGTGTCCCAGTGTCCTAGTGTCGTAGTGTCTCTGTGCCCCAGTTTCCCAGTGTCCTACTGTCTCTGTGTCTCAGTGTCTCAGTGTCCCAGTGCCCCAGTGTCCCTGTGTCTCAGTGTCTCAGTGTCCCAGTGTCCTAGTATCCTAGTGTCTCTGTGTCCCAGTGTCCTAGTGTCCTAGTGTCTCTATGTCTCAGTGTCCCAGTGTCTCTGTGTCTCAGTGTCCCAGTGTCCCAGTGTCCTAGTGTCTCAGTGTCTCAGTGTCCCAGTGTCCCAGTGTCCTAGTGTGTCTGTGCCTCAGTGTCCCAGTGTCCCAGTGTCCTAGTGTCTCTGTGTCTCAGTGTCCCAGTGTCCCAGTGTCCTAGTGTCTCTGTGTCTCAGTGTCCCAGTGTCCTAGTGTCTCTGTGTCTCAGTGCCCCAGTGTCCCAGTGTCCTAGTGTCTCTGTGTCTCAGTGTCCCAGTGTCTTAGTGTCCTAGTGTCTCTGTGTCTCAGTGTCCTAGTGTCTCTCTGTCTCAGTGTCTCAGTGTCCCAGTGTCCTAGTGTCCTAGTGTCTCTGTGTCTCAGTGTCTCAGTGTCCCAGTGTCCGAGTGTCTCTGTGTCTCTGTGTCTCAGTATCTCAGTGTCCCAGTGTCTGTGTGTCTCAGTGTCCTAGTGTCTCAGTGTCCCAGTGTCCCATTTTCTCTGTGTCTCAGTGTCCCTGTGTCACAGTGTCCTAGTGTCTCAGTGTCCTAGTGTCCTAGTGTCTCTGTGTCTCTGTGTCTCAGTGTCCCAGTGCCCCAGTGTCCTAGTGTCTCTGTGTCTCAGTGTCTCAGTGTCCCAGTGTCCTAGTGTCCTAGTGTCTCAGTGTCCCAGTGTCCTACTGTCTCTGTGTCTCAGTGTCCCAGTGTCCTAGTGTCTCTGTGTCTCAGTGTCCCAGTGTCCTAGTGTCCTAGTGTCTCTATGTCTCAGTGTCCCAGTGTCTCTGTGTCTCAGTGTCCCAGTGTCCTATTGTCCTAGTGTCTCAGTGTCCCAGTGTCCTCGTGTCCTAGTGTCCTAGTGTGTCTGTGCCTCAGTGTCTCAGTGTCCCAGTGTCCTAGTGTCTCTGTGTCTCAGTGTCCCAGTGTCCCAGTGTCCTAGTGTCTCTGTGTCCTAGTGTCTCTGTGTCTCAGTGTCACAGTGTCCTAGTGTCTTAGTGTCTCTATGTCTCAGTGTCCCAGTGTCTCTGTGTCTCAGTGCCCCAGTGTCCCAGTGTCCTAGTGTCTCTGTGTCTCAGTGTCCCAGTGTCTTAGTGTCCTAGTGTCTCTCTGTCTCAGTGTCCTAGTGTCTCTGTGTCTCAGTGTCCCAGTGTCCTAGTGTCCTAGTGTCTCTATGTCTCAGTGTCCCAGTGTCTCTGTGTCTCAGTGTCCCAGTGTCCTATTGTCCTAGTGTCTCAGTGTCTCAGTGTCCCAGTGTCCTCGTGTCCTAGTGTCCTAGTGTGTCTGTGCCTCAGTGTCCCATTGCCCCAGTGTCCTAGTGTCTCAGTGTCTCAGTGTCCCAGTGTCCTAGTGTCTCTGTGTCTCAGTGTCCCAGTGTCCCAGTGTCCTAGTGTCTCTGTGTCCTAGTGTCTCAGTGTCTCAGTGTCACAGTGTCCTAGTGTCTTAGTGTCTCTATGTCTCAGTGTCCCAGTGTCTCTGTGTCTCAGTGCCCCAGTGTCCTAGTGTCTCTGTGTCTCAGTGTCCCAGTGTCTTAGTGTCCTAGTGTCTCTCTGTCTCAGTGTCTCAGTGTCCCAGTGTCCCAGTGTCCGAGTGTCTCTGTGTCTCTGTGTCTCAGTATCTCAGTGTCCCAGTGTCTCTGTGTCTCAGTGTCCTAGTGTCTCAGTGTCCCAGTGTCCCATTTTCTCTGTGTCTCAATGTCCCTGTGTCACAGTGTCCTAGTGTCTCAGTGCCCCAGTGTCCTAGTGTCTCTGTGTCTCAGTGTCTCAGTGTCCCAGTGTCCTAGTGTCCTAGTGTCCTAGTGTCTCTGTGTCTCAGTGTCCCAGTGTCCTACTGTCTCTGTGTCTCAGTGTCTCAGTGTCCCAGTGTCCTAGTGTCCTAGTGTCTCTATGTCTCAGTGTCCCAGTGTCTCTGTGTCTCAGTGTCCCAGTGTCCTATTGTCCTAGTGTCTCAGTGTCCCAGTGTCCTCGTGTACTAGTGTCCTAGTGTGTCTGTGCCTCAGTGTCCCAGTGCCCCAGTGTCCTAGTGTCTCTGTGTCTCAGTGTCCCAGTGTCCTATTGTCCTAGTGTCTCTGTGTCTCAGTGTCCCAGTGTCCCAGTGTCCTAGTGTCTCAGTGTCCCAGTGTCCTACTGTGACAGTGTCTCAGTGTCCCAGTGTCCCAGTGTCCTAGTGTCTCCGTGTCTCAGTTCTTATGTTCTTATGTAGTCTGCCCCACACCTCTGCAACACCCCTTACACTAAAAATATCTGCCCCTCTGACAGTACAGCACTCCCTCAGTACTGTAACTCTGACAGTGCGGCGCTCCCTCAGTGCTGCCCCTCCGACAGTGCGGCGCTCCCTCAGTGCTGCCCCACCGACAGTGCGGCACTCCCTCAGTGCTGCCCCTCCGATAGTGTGGCGCTCCCTCAGTACTGGCCCACCGACAGTGCGGCGCTCCCTCAGTACTGCCCCTCCGACAGTGTGGCGCTCCCTCAGTACTGCCCCTCCGACAGTGCGGCGCTCCCTCAGTACTGCCCCTCTGACAGTGCGGCACTCCCTCAGTACAGCCCCTCCGACAGTGAGAGCCATCGCCCCTGCACCCCTCCCCTCCCCTGCCATCGCCCATGACCCCTCCACTCTCCCACCCCCATCGCCCATTACCCTGCCGCCGATGGGTATTTATATTTATACTGTTCAAGTCTGCATTCAATGGCCAGGCAGAACTGGCAGTTCAGACCATCAATCAAAGCTTGAAACGTGTGTCGGAAGGCTCCCTGCATTCCCGGTTGTCCCGAGTACTGCTCAGCTACCGCACCAGACCCCACTCACTCACCAGAGTTCCCCCAGCCGAACTGCTCATAAAAAGGGAGCTTAAAACAAGGCTCTCTCTTGTCCACCCTGATCTCCATGATCACGTGGAGGTCAGGCGGCATCAAAAAAGTGTGTACCATGACCGCGCAAATTTGTCAAGCGATAATGAGATCAATGATCCTGTGTTTGTACTCAATTATGGAAATGGTCCCAAATGGCTCGCTGGCATGGTCACAGCCAAAGAGGGGACTAGGGTCTTTCAGGTCAAATTGGTCAATGGACTAACGCACAGAAAACATTTGGACCAAATCAAATTGCGGTTCACCAACAGCTACGAACAAACCGAAGAAGACACCACAAACTTTGACCCTCCAACACACACATAAGTGGCAACTGACATTGTTATGTATGTGAACTTGTATATACCTTGTACAGCCACCAGATGACTCATTCCCTGGAGTCCCAAGGGATCCCACAATCCCTTGGGAGTACAGGTACTTAAGGAGGCCTCACAACCTGGAGAGGCACTCTGGAGACCTGCAATAAAAGACTAAGGTCACACTTTACTTTGAACTCACAGTATCCAGTCAGACTCTTTTATTTATATATAACAACTGGCGACAAGATACAGATGACGAACCCAACGATGCAGAGAACAGTGGGCATCCTGGAGAAATTCTCGGAGGGAGATGATTGGGAAACCTTCGTGGAGCGACTCGACCAATACTTCGTGGCCAACGAGCTGGAAGGAGAAGCGAACGCTGCCAAACGAAGGGCGATTCTCCTCACCGTCTGCAGGGCACCAACGTATGGCCTCATGAAAAATCTGCTCGCTCCAGCGAAACCCACAGAGAAATCGTACGATGATTTGTGCACACTGATCCGGGAGCATCTAAACCCGAAGGAAAGTGTTCTGATGGCGAGGTACCGGTTCTACACCTACAAAAGGTCTGAAGGCCAGGAAGTGGCAAGTTATATCGCCGAGCTAAGACGCCTTGCAGGACACTGCGAATTTGAAGGACATTTGGAGCACATGCTCAGAGACTTTTGCATACTTGGCATTGGCCATGAAGTAATACTTCGCAAACTGTTGACTGTAGAGACCCCAACCTTGAGTAAAGCCATAGCGATAGCCCAGGCGTTCATTGCCACCAGTGACAAAGCAAATCTTTCAGCACACGAGTGCTGCTACAAGTACTGTGAACAAAGTGATGTTGTTTTCAACTCGCAACGTACAGGGCAGGTCACAAATGCCTACAGCTGCACGTTCACAGATGTCTCAGAGTCCACCGTCAAGGGTGATGAATGCAAGGCCATTAACACCTTGTTGGCGCTGCAGGAGGTTATCATAGTTTCCATTCATGCCACTTCAAAGGATACATTTGCAAAGGCTATGGAACAATGGGACACCTCCAATGTACGTGCAGGCGAGCTGCAAACCCTGTTAATCCTGCAAACCACCATGTTGCAGAGGAGGACAGATCCACGGCGGATCACGACGAACCAGAGCCTCAGACCGAGGAGGCAGAGGTATATGGGGTGCACACATTTACCACAAAGTGTTCCCCGATAATGCTGAAGGTTGAATTAAATGGACTCCTGGTGTCAATGGAGCTGGACACGGATGCGAGCCAGTCCATTATGAGGAAAAAGACTTTCGATAAATTGTGGTGCAGCAAGGACTCAAGGCCAGTCTTGACTCCCATTCACACAAAACTGAGAACGTATACAAAGAAACTGAATCCTGTAATCGGCAGTGCTCCTGTAAAGGTCTCGTACGATGGAGCGGTGCACAGCTACCACTCTGGGTGTTACCGGGCGATGGTCCCACGCTGCTCGGCAGGAGCTGGCTGGGAAAGATACGGTGGAAATGGGACGACATCCGAGCGCTCTCGCCCACTGACGACACTTCGTGTGCCCAGGTCTTAAACAAGTTCCCTTCGCTGTTCGAACCAGGCATCAGGAAGTTCCAAGGAGCAAAAGTGCAGACCCACATAATTCCGGGGACGCGACCCATCCATCACAAGGCAAGAGCAGTACCGTACATGATGCGAGAGAGGGTAGAGATCGAGCTGGACCAGCTGCAATGAGAGGGCATCATTTCGCTGATCAAACTCATTGAATGGCGGTGCAGGCTCGAGGGGCCGAATGGCCTACTCCTGCACCTATTTTCTATGTTTTCTATGTTTTCTAAGATAAAATTCTTACAGGGCTTGACAGGGTAGATGCAGGGCGGATGTTTCCCCGGGCTGGGGAGTCTAGAACCAGGGGTCACAGTCTCAGGATAAGGGGTCGGCCATTTAGGACTGAGATGAGGAGAAAGTTCTTCACTCAGAGGGTGGTGAATCTTTGTAATTCTCTGCCCCAGAGAGCTGTGGAGGCTCAGTCATTCAGCATATTCAAAACAGTGGTCGATACATTTTTGGCAACTAAGGGAATCAAGGAAAATGGGGATAATGTGTGAAGATGGATTTGAGGTCGAAGATCAACCATGATCTTGTTGAATGGCGGAGCAGGCTCAAGGGGCCGAATGGCTGACTCCAATGTCTATTTCTTATGCTCTTATGTAAACAAGAGACAATATAATCATAGAAGCTTACAACACAGAAAGTGTCCATTTGGCCCAGGTTGCCAGTGCTGACCCTTTGGGGGGTAGTCATGTTTACACTCACATCCCTGCTTAGGTCCATTTCTGCGCTTTCTATCTGTAACCATACAAGTTCCTTATTCTCTAGCATTTGTCCAACTCGCATGTGATCCTAAACAAAAAAATTATAAAAAAGAATATAATTTTTAAACACTGCAGAAAAATCAAATGAAATGTTAATCTAAACATATTAACTTAGTAACAGCATAGTCAGATAACTCTGAGACAGGCAAGTGAATTATAAAACAGCCCTACTTCCAGATTGGGAAAGTGTCCAATACAGAATTGCAGACCGGTTTAACCAGTAGATGGTGGTGCAGGATCACAATTCAAAAAACATGCTGCCCTTTAAAAATGTAAACACCTGAAATCTGCCCAAACAAGCGTTGTGAACTCCAGAGCAGTCTGGCCTGCTTGTGGGGGGAGACTAAGGGACTGAAATTGCCCTCCTCTTTAAGGTCCATTACCACTTCTAAGAGGCAGTAATGGAGCAAAGAGGCCTTACCAACCGGGAGCAGGTGGATGGGCCGATCCTTCTTATATTGCCCCCGGGCCGCGAGCGGCGGGAATAGGTTTCCCCGCCACCCGTGCTGCCGCATGTCAGGCATGCGCTGACCCCACACTGACCAGCGGAAACCCCGTGGGAAATTGCCCCACGAGAGAGGATTGGCCGCCGGTCGGTGCCATTGACAGGTTTCCCTGGCGGGAAGCCGTGTGTGGCTGGGTGGCGAGTCTGGCATTAAAGGGGAAGGTGCACTGCCGCTGATGGCATTTTATTGTATTTGCTGGCCGACTCCGAGGTCAGCCCGACAATGGTGGCCATGTGTTCAGCCGGGCCGCCAATAGGCAGTCCAGCTCTCCCTCTTGGATACCGGGCCACTGGCCCAGCTGAGACCCTCCCTGGTGGCCCAGTGGGCCTAACTAATCCCCATGCAGAGCTTGCAGAAGTCCTCCCCTTTAACTGAAGGGGAGGGACATTGTGACACGTCAGCGCGACGCTGATGACTTCTTGCATCAGCCAACCTGACCCAGCGGCACTTCCGTCCCGCAGCCGACCAGACATCCGCTCCGACTGGAAAACAAATCCAGGACCTGAATATTGGTCGATCCTCCGCCCCAGTCTTCAGAATTTTGGCCCCAGGGGCTCATGGAATTGGAGGTCGTTTATTAGGGATCGATAGTGGATTGATTAACGGACAGAAAACAAAGAGTAGGGATAAGCGGGTCTTTTTCAGGCTGGCAGGCTGTAACTAGTGGGGTGCCGCAAGGATCAGTGCTGGGCCCCAGCTATTTACAATCTATATTAATGATGAAGGGACCGAGTGTAATGTATCCAAGTTTGCTGATGATACAAAGCTCGGTGGGACAGTAAGCTGTGAGGAGAACACAAAGTGTCTGCAAAGGGATAGATAGACTGAGTGAGTGGGCAGTGAGATGGCAGATGGAGTATAATGTGGGGAAATGTGAGGTTATTTACTTTGGTCGGAAGAATAGAAAAACAGAATCGTTTTTAAATGGTGAGAAACTTTAAATGTTGGTGTTCAGAGAGATTTGGGTGTCCCTTGTACAAGAAACACAGAAAACGAGCATGCAGGTACAGCAAGCAATAAGGACAGCAAATGGCATGTTGTCCTTTATTGCAAGCGAGTTGGAGTATAAGAGTAAGGAAGTCTTGCTACAATTGTACAGGGCCCTGGTGAGACCACACCTGGAGTACTGTGTGCAGTTTTGGTCTCCGTATCTAAGGAAGGATATACTTGCCTTGGAGGCAGTGCAACGGAGGTTCACCAGACTGATCCCTGGGGTGAGAGGGCTGTCTTATGATGAGAGATTGTGTAGAATGGGCCTGTACTCTCTGGAGTTTAGAAGAATGAGAGGTGATCTCGTTGAAATATACAAGATTCTGAGGAGGATTGACAGGATAGATGCTGAGAGGTTGTTTCCTCTGGGCTGGGGAGTCTAGAACCAGGGGTCATAGTCTCAGGATAAGGGGTCGGCCATTTAAGACAGAGCTGAGGAGGAATTTCTTCACTCAAAATCTTTGGAATTTTCTGCCCCAGAGGGCTGTGCAGGCTGAGTCTCTGAATATATTCAAGGCTGAGATCGATAGATTTTTGGAGTTCGGGCGGGAAAGTGGAGTTGGAGTCGATGATCATCCATGATCTTATTGAATAGTGGAGCAAGCTCGAGGGGCCTACTCCTGCTCCTATTTCATATGTTCTTATATTCTTATGTAAATAATACAGATTATTACACTAAATTAATAAAACCCATCTATAAAAAAACACAAAAGGAGATTGCAAACATGTTAACACAACTGTGGACATCCAAACACATCAATCAGAAACAGGTTGAATACCTGAGGGAAAACAACCGCAACCCAGAAAATTCCTGCTCCGTAAAATACACCAGCTTCCAAACACATGGACAATACCAGGGGCTAGAAATTGCTCTTTTGGTGATAATGGTATTTTTTCAGCATTTTCGCAAAAATACCGCTACTCACTCCGCTATTTTGTAAAGGTCTAAAATTGGCGGAAACCGTGGTCCTCACCAACTTTAGTCCGAGGTCGATTACCACTAAAAGACAGGCGGGGAGAGAGGAAAATATAAAAAAAATCAAAACACAAAAAATAAAGAATCACAAAACTTTTACAAGTCCCTTAACTAAGTAATTGCTGCAAAAAATGTTTAAATAAAAACGTTACCTTTTTTGCAGGTCTTTATACGTACCGCTATTTTTGAGGCTGCAATGCAGGCTTTTCCCGGGTGTTTTTTTTCACCCAGAACATGGGTGCGCTGAGTGGACAATTTTAAAGCGAACGCCTGCGGGCCACTTTTCAGTGGAATTTCAAAACAGCTGGCGCAAGAATTTTGCCAATTTACTTGATCATCTTTTTCCACCAATTATCACAGTAATTTCTCTCTTCATCGCAACTCCAAACTCCTTCAACCTGCATCTTTGGATTGTCCTTTTAAATACTGGAGTTGAGATCACGTCACATGGGTGCACACCACACTTGCTGTTGCTGATTTTGAATCTCGCATGTAAAATTATAATGAGGTGGCTGTGTTAAAAAGCCTCCGCAATATCGAACCGCCCACTCACAGCCGTCGCACAATTAATATCAGGGCCATAGAGCTACCAAAAATGGGCGTTATATCCGGCGTGGGCGTTAAAAAAGGTTTTCAGATCACCAGCTTCTCACCCATTCTCAAAACACCTAGTTTACATTTTTGAGAATGGGTGTTACCGCGAGCGATGTAAAATGGGCAATAGCATTAAATTTTTCTGACCTTCTGCCGTGTGGCCGTCCTTAGCAACGGCGTGGCAACGCTCCATTCCTGCGATTCTGGAGGTCAAGGGTCACCATGACGTGCAGAAGAGGAGACAGAGAGAGAGGGAGCTCAGAGGGACTAAAAGCGTGTGTGGCTGTGGTGTGTGCTCGTTTGTGGGAGGAACGAGGGAGATTCACCAGCAGCAAAAAGCCCACTAAGCACCAAGAACATAGTTGGCACCAAGTTTTTGTCCAACAAATAAAATATAACATGGAAGGGATGGAGGAGGCCCTGGAGCTGGTAGCCAGGAACACTGGTGGCAGAGGGCTCCCAGTGGTCCCAGAGCGCGGCACTGCACCCCAGGGTGATGCACCCCCATTGCCAGCCACACGAGAGCCAGTAACAACATCTTGCTTCTGGCTCGGAGCACGCTTCCACCTCGGGACTATCCTCTTCGGCCGTCACCACCCCCCTCCCCACAATGAAGCATCGCCTGAGGAGCTCCTCGGCCAGGCGGCTTGGAGTCAGGAGGGGAAGGGGAAGGGGTAGAGGTGGGGAGGAGAAACGGGGGGTGGGGGGGTAGAGGGTTGGTTTGTACAGAAATACTGATGATTTCAGATTAATGTTCGATTTAAATGTTTTTTATTTAGCAAAACCTTGCAGCACATTGGCTGAGATAGCTGCACCATTACACTCTGGTGATTCCTTAACATCAAAGGGTATAATCACACTTAACTTCAATCAACTTAAACTTTAACTGTCACCAAGGTGATGCCTACCATTGATGTATGACCTGCACACCCAGCAGTGTGTCAGCCTTGTAAATAACACCAACGTTCTTTCAGGCAAAGCGATCATTGATGAGTTCCTGACGTAAGGCTCTTGCAGCTATCATGCCACATGGGCCCTTTCATGTGGCCTACAGGGGGGCGGGGGCATGGCTTCAGCGTCAGCTTGATTGTCTGGGCCGATGTCAGCGTCCACCTCCTTGTCCTCCTCTTCCTCTCTCTGGTGAGGTGGACTGTCAGACTCATCAGGCAATTCTTGTCCCCTCCTGATAGCCAAGTTGTGTAGCATGGAGCACACCACCACAAATTGAGCTACCTGCTCAGGGTGGTATTGGAGCTCACCTCCTGAGTGGTCCAGGCATCTGAAGCGCTGCTTCAGCACTCCAATGGTTTTCTCAACGATATTGCGAGTTGCTCTGTGGCTCTCATTGTATCGCCTCTCGGCCTCAGTGTGGGTGTCACGCAGGGGGGTCATCAGCCAGGTGGCAAGGCCATATCCTTTGTCACCAAGCATCTAGCATTGACCTTGTGGCTCATTGTTAAACAAGTTTGATACAGTGCTCTCACGCAGAATGTGAGTATCATGGATGCTGCCCGGAAATTGAGCATTCACAACCAGTATAATTTGCTGGTGGTCAACAACCAGTTGGAATCCCTTGCAGTTCCTGAAAACCTCTGCATCCTGAAAAGGTGCCCGCATCGCGATGTGCGTACAGCCTATTGCTACCTGCACCTTGGGGAGGTTTGCAATTCTGGAGAATCCTAGAGCACTCTCACTCTGTGCCTCCCTGGTCATAGGGAAGCTGATCAAGTCCCTCCTGCATGTGTACAGGGCTTCAGTGACCTGTCTAATGCAGCAACGTGTGGCATGCTGAGAAAGTCCGCAAATGTTGCCAGCTGTGGCCTGAAAAGAACCCGAGGCATAGAACGACAGTGCTGCGGTGACTTTGACCTCGATGGACAGTGCAGTTCTGATGGTGCTGGCAGGCTGCAGATCTGCCCTTGTCACGTGGCACACATCAGTGATAACCTTTTTGTAGAAGCGCAGTCTCCGAAGGCAGGTGGTGTCAGGCAAGTCGAGGTAAGAATGCTTTCCTTGTACTTGCGGGGGGTGTAACGTCTGGTCCTCCTCATCTGTCTGTCACTTCTTACATTGGGCACATAATCCAGTGGAGCATTCCTTCGGTGATGTCGAGTCTGCTGCATGTAATTGGTCACCAAGAGAGGGTGAGAAAGGACAGGACCCATTGCAGTAGCTCTCTGTTTTCCACCTATTGCTCACAAACGAGGAACGTCCCGATGAAGACACCTCTTCAATTCCAATCGGTCACAGTTGGTCAAGATGTTTTTACAGATGTTCACATCAACTCCAACGACCTGCAGAGTACATCCGAACTCCGCCGAGGTTGAAGCACAGCAGTCTGTTAAAGGGCGCGACGTGTGATCTACAACATGGCGTCCATAACGCTGAGATTAGTTCCGGTTAGTTCCACTTTTTGTGGGCGGTTTTTTGAATGAGCAATATTGTGGGCGATATGTGTGGGAGGTGGTGAAATTGACGATGGCCGATCTCTATGGCCGCTAGTTTGGGTAAATATGCTCATACGACAAAAAACAGTGGGCAGGCATTAATATTGAATCTTGGCGATAATTCCGTGCGGAAAGTAACGCTGGGCGATATTATGGGTGTTGAATTCGCCCATTCTGCTGATTCCGCCCAAAAAATGGGGTGGGCAGTAATATTTTTCCTCGGTGTTAAGCCCATGGGGTAAGTAACGCTCGGCGATAACTTTCCGAAAAATGCCCGCCAGTTTCCATTTTGTGCCAAAATGGGTGATATCTGGGCGTTATACATCATTTCAGCGGTAAAATGGGCGTTAAGTGGGCATTAAGCAGGAAAAAAAAGTGGAGGTTCTAGCCCATAGAGTCTACAGCACAGAAACAGACCATTTGGTCCAACTGGTCAACGCCAGTGTTTATGCCACACACCAGCCTCTTCCCACCTCATCAACATATCCTTCTATTCCTTTCTCCCTCATGTGTTTGTCCAGCTTGCCCTTAAAGGCATCTGTGTTATTCACCCCAACTATTCCTTGTGGTTGCAAGTTCCCTATTCTTACCATTTTTCCAGTGAAAATGTTTCTCCTGAATTTCCTTCTGGATTTATTATTGACTATCTTATGGCCCCTAGTTTTTCAATCACTTACAAGTGGAAACAACTTTTCTAAGTCTACCCCATCGAACCTGTTATGTATACATGTAGACCTTACCAAAATGTATGACTTGCCACTAGGAGGCACACCTGTGGGAGACCTAAGGGTCACCTGTGCACCCTGGGGCAAGCAGGTATAAAAGGTGATTCACCATGCTGCTTCTTCACTCCTGAGTCTGAATAAAGAGACCAAGATCAAAACAGTTTGAGCTTGCAATATAGTCCTGTGGATTTATTCTCAACATAACAAATTGGCGACGAGTAATGGATCACAAACTTTCACACAGTGATCATTGCCATTGGTATTCTTGAGAGATTTGTTGAGGATGATGATTGGGAAGCATTTGTTGAGCACCTCGACCAGTACTTTGTGGCCAACGAATTGGACACGGCTGGATCAGAGATCAAGCGCAGGGCGATTCTCTTCACCGTATGTGGGTCATCGGTATATGGCCTCCTTAAAAATTTGCTGGCACCAGTCAAACTAATGGACAAATCTTACGCAGGGCTGTGTACACTGGCTAAGGAAGACCTCAAGCCAAAGGAGAGCATCCTGATGGCCAGGTAACGTTTTACACGCACCGTCGCTCCGAGAGCCAGAACGTGGCGAGTTTTGTCGCCGACCTAAGACACCTTGCGGGGCAGTGTGACTTTGCAGGATCCTTGGGGGAAATGTTGCGGTAATTTTTCATGCTTGGAATTGGCCACGAGGTCATCCTTCGCAAACTGCTGTCTGCCGAATCCCGAGATCTGACCAAGGCCATCACGATAGCCCAGGCCTTCATATTAAGGGTTAATTCATGGCAGGAGAGCCCAGATCCATGTCATGCTCCTCCTGTGCTATGTGGGAAGTCAGGGACGCTCCCAGTATCCCTGACTACTACATGTGCAGGAAGTCCATCCAGCTGCAGTTCCTGACAGACCACATTGCGGCACTGGAGCTGCGCAAGGATTCACTCTGGAACATCCGTGATGCTGAGAATGTCCTGAATAGCACGTTTAGTGAGTTGGTCACACCGAAGGTAAAGGTTATTCAGGCAGATAGGGAATGGGTGACCATCAGGCAGAGTAGTGGAAGGAAGCTAGTACAGGGGTCCTCTGCGTTCATCTCCAACCAAAACAGATACACTGCTTTGGGTACTGCTAAGGGGGATGACTCATCAGGGGAGGGCAGCAGCAGCCAAGTTCTTGGCACCACGGGTGGCTCTGCTGCACAGGAGGGCAGGGAAAAGAGTGGGAGAGGTATAGAGGTAGGGGATTCTGTTGTAAGGGGAATAGATAAGCGTTTCTGCGGCCACAATCAAGACTCCAGAATGGTATGTTGCCTCCCTGGTGCAAGGGTCAAGGATGTCTCGGAGCAGCTGCAGGACATTTTGGAGGGGGAGGGTGAACAGCCAGTTGTCGTGGTGCATATAGGTACCAACGATATAGGTAAAAAATGGGATGAGGTCCTACAAGCCGAATTTAGGGAGCTAGGAGTTAAATTAAAAAGTAGGACCTCAAAAGTAGTAATCTCAGGATTGCTACCAGTGCCACGTGCTAGTCAGGGTAGGAATCGTAGGATAGCTCAGATGAATATGTGGCTTAAGGAGTGGTGCAGGAGGGAGGGATTCAAATTCCTGGAACATTGGAACCGGTTCTGGGGGAGGTGGGACCAGTACAAACCAGACGGTCTGCACTTGCGCAGGACTGGAACCAATGTCCATGGGGGAGTGTTTGCTAGTGCTGTTGTGGAGGGGTTAAACTAATATGGGATGGGAACCTATGCAGGGAGACAGAGGGAAGTAAAATGGGAACAGAAGCAAAAGATAGAAAGAAGAAAAGTAAAAGTGGAGCGCAGAGAAACCCAAGGCAAAAATTAAAAAGGGCCACGTTACAGCAAATTCTAAAGAGACAAAGTGTGTTAAAAAGAAAAGCTCGAAGGCTCTGTGCCTCAGTGCGAGGAGTATTTGGAATAAGGTGGACGAATTAACTGCACAAGCGGCTATTAACGAATATGATATAATGGGATTACAGAGACATGGCTCCAGGGTGACCAAGGCTGGGAACACAACATCCAGGGGTATTCAACATTCAGGAAGGATAGACAGAAAGGAAAAGGGGGTTGGGTAGCATTGCTAGTTAAAGAGGAAATTAATGCAATAGTAAGGAAGGACATTAGCTTGGATGAGGTGGAATCTGTATGGGTAGAGCCGCAGAATACCAAAGGGCAGAAAACGCTAGTGGGAGTTGTGTACAGACCACCAAACAGTAGTAGTGAGGTTAGGGACAGCATCAAACAAGAAATTAGGGATGCGTGCAATAAAGGTACAGCAGTTATCATGGGCGACTTCAATCTACATATAGATTGGGAGAACCAAACTGGTAGCAATACAGTGGAGGAGGATTTCCTGGAGTGTATTAGGGATGGTTTTCTCAACCAATATGTCGAGGAACCAACTAGAGGGCCGGCCATCCTAGACTGGGTGATGTGTAATGAGAAAGGACTAATTAGCAATCTTGTTGTGCGAGGCCCTTTGGGGAAAAGTGACCATAATATGGTAAAATTCTTTATTAAGATGGAGAGTGACACAGTTAATTCAGAGATTACGGTCCTGAACTTAAGGAAAGGTAACTTCGATGGTATGAGACGTGAATTGGCTAGAATAGACTGGCGAATGATACTTAAAGGGTTGACGGTGGAAAGGCAATGGCAAGCATTTAAAGATCACATGGATGAACTTCAACAATTGCACATCCCTGTCTGGAGTAAAAATAAAATGGGGAAGGTGGCTCAACAGTGGCTAACAAAGGAAATTAGGGATAGTGTTAAATCCAAGGAAGAGGCATATAAATTGGCCAGAAAAAGCAGCAAAACTGAGGACTGGGAGAAATTTAGAATTCAGCAGAGGAGGACAAAGGGTTTAATTAAGAGGGGGGAAATAGAGTATGAGAGGAAGCTTGCTGGGAATATAAAAACTGACTACAAAAGCTTCTATAGATAGGTGAAGAGGAAAAGATTAGTGAAGACAAACATAGGTCCCTTGCAGTCAGAATCAGGTGCATTTATAATGGGGAACAAAGAAATGGCAGACTAATTGAACAAATACTTTGGTTCTGTCTTCACAAAGGAAGGCACAAATAACCTTCCGGAAATACTAGGGGACCGAGGGTCTAGTAAGAAGGAGGAACTGAAGGAAATCCTTATTGGTCAGGAAATTGTGTTAGGGAAATTGATGGGATTGAAGGCCGATAAATCCCCAGGGCCTGATAGTTTGCATCCCAGAGTACTTAAAGAGGTGGCCCAAGAAATAGCGGATGCATTGGTGATCATTTCCAACAGTCTATCGAGTCTGGATCAGTTCCTATGGACTGGAGGGTAGTTAATGTAACACCACTTTTTAAAAAAGGAGGGAGAGAGAAAACAGGGAATTATAGACCGGTTAGCCTGACATCAGTAGCGAGGAAAATGTTGGAATCCATTAACAAAGATAAAATAGCAGCGCATTTGGAAAGCAGTGACATAGAAACATAGAAACATAGAAAATAGGTGCAGGAGTAGGCTATTCGAGTTGAGAAGGAATTTCTTCTCCCAGGGGGTTGTGAATCTGTGGAATTCTCTGCCCAAGGAAGCAGTTGAGACTAGCTCATTGAATGTATTCAAATCACAAATAGATAGATTTTTAACCAATAAGGGAATTAAGGGTTACGGGGAGCAGGCGAGTAAGTGGAGCTGAGTCCATGGCCAGATCAGCCATGATCTTGTTGAATGGCGGAGCAGGCTCGAGGGGCTAGATGGCCTACTCCTGTTCCTAATTCTTATGTTCTTATGTTCTTATTAATGTTGGGGAAGTCCAGAACCAGGGGTCACCATTCCTTTATCTTCTGTAGTCACCTTTTGTGTGGCACCTTATCGAATGCCTTTTGGAAATCTAAAACACCACATCCATCGGTACACCTCTATCCACCATGCTCGTTATATCCTCAAAGAATTTCAGTAAATTAGTTACACATGATTTCCCCTTCATGAATCCATGTTGCGTCTGCTTGATTGCACTATTCCTATCTAGATGTCCCTATTTCTTCCTCAATGATAGCTTCAAGCATTTTCTCCATTACAGATGTTAAACTAACCGGCCTATAGTTACCTGCCTTTTGTCTGCCCCCTTTTTTAAACAGAGGCGTTACATTAGCTGCTTTCCAATCCGCTGGTACCTCCCCAGAGTCCAGAGAATTTTGGTAGATGATAACAAATGCATCTGCTATAACTTCCGCCATCTCTTTTAATACCCTAGGATGCATTTCATCAGGACCAGGGGACTTGTCTACCTTGAGTCTCATTAGCCTGTCCAGCACTACCCCCCTAGTGATAGTGATTGTCTCAAGGTCCTCCCTTCCCACATTCCCGTGACCAGCAATTTTTGGCATGGTTTTTGTGTCTTCCACTGTGAAGACCGAAGCAAAATAATTGTTTAAGGTCTCAGCCATTTCCACATTTCCCATTATTAAATCCCCCTTCTCACCTTCTAAGGGACCAACATTTACTTTAATCACTCTTTTCCGTTTTATATATTAGTAAAAGCTTTTACTATCTGTTTTTATGTTTTGCGCAAGTTTACTTTAGTAATCTATCTTTCCTTTCTTTATTGCTTTCTTAGTCATTCTTTGCTGTCGTTTAAAATTTTCCCAATCTTCTAGTTTCCCACTAACCTTGGCCACCTTATACGCATTGGTTTTTAATTTGATACTCTCCTTTATTTCCTTGGTTATTCACTGCTGGTTATCCCTTCTCTTACCGCCCTTCTTTTTCACTGGAATATATTTTTGTTGAACACTATGAAAGAGCTCCTTAAAAGTCCTCCACTGTTCCTCAATTGTGCCACCATTTAATCTGTGTTCCCAGTCTACTTTAGCCATTTCTGCCCTCATCCCACTGTAGTCCCCTTTGTTTAAGCATAGTACGCTCGTTTGAGACACTACTTCCTCACCCTCAATCTGTATTACCAATTCAACCATACTGTGATCACTCATTCCGAGAGGATCTTTTACTAGGAGATCGTTTATTATTCCTGTCTCATTACACAGGACCAGATTTAAGATAGCTTGCTCCCTTGTAGGTTCTGTAGCATACTGTTCTTAGAAACAATCCCGTATGCATTCTATGAATTCCTCCTCATGGCTACCCCGTGCGATTTAATTTGACCAATCGATATGTAGGTTAAAATCCCCCATGATTACTGCCGTTCGTTTTTCACATGCTTCCATTATTTCCCTGATTATTGTCCGCCCCACCGTGAAGTTATTATTTGGGGGCCTATAAACTACGCCCACCAGTGACTTTTTCCCCTTACTATCTCTAATCTCCACCCACAATGATTCAACATTTTGTTCATTAGAGCCAATATCGTCTCTCACAACTGCCCTGATATCATCCTTCATTAACAGAGCTACCCCACCTCCCTTCCCCTCTTGTCTATCTTTCCGAATTGTCAGATACCATGTTTAATTCCCAGTCTTGGCCACCCTGCAACCACGTTTCAGTAATGGCCACCAAATCATACCCATTTGTAATGATTTGTGCCGTCAACTCATTTACTTTGTTTCGAATGCTGCGTGCGTTTAGGTAAAGTGTTTTAATACTAGTTTTTAAACCATGATTTTTAGTTTTGACCCCTCCTGCAGTCCCTTTATATTCATACATATTGTCTCTTCCTATCACCTTGTGGTTTACACTTACCCCAGTGTTACTCTGCTCTGTTGCCGCCTGCCTTTTGCATTCTTTCTTGGGGTTCTGTTCATCTGAGCTCTCACCCACCCTAACTAGCTCAGAGCCCTCTCCTGGGTTCCCACCCCCTGCCAAGCTAGTTTAAAGCCCTCCCAACCGTACTATCAAAACCACCCGTGGGAACATTGGTCCCGTCTCTGTTGAGGTATAACCTGTCCGACTTGTACAGGTCCCACCTACCCCAGAAGCGGTCCCAATGGTTCCGGAAACTAAAGCCCTCCCTCCTAGACCAACAGGAGAGTGGAGAGCACCAGTTCCAACTGTCGCAGGAGAGAGAGTGGAGAGCACCAGTTCCAACTGTCGCAGGATCGGTCCAAGTCAGCATGGATTTATGAAAGGGAAATCATGCTTGAAAAATCTTCTCGGATTTTTTAAGAATGTAACTAGTAGAGTGGACAAGGGAGAACTAGTGGATCTGGTGTATTTGGACTTTCAAAATGCTTTTGACAAGGTCCCACACAAGAGATTGGTGCAAAGTTAAAGCACATGGTATTGGGGGTAATGTATTGACGTGGATAGAGAACTGCTTGGTAGACAGGAAGCAGAGAGTCGGGATAAACGGGTCCTTTTCAGAATGGCAGTAGTGACTAGTGGGGTGCCGCAGGGCTCAGAGCAGGGACCCAGCTATTTACAATATACATCAATGATTTAGATGAAGGGATTGAGTGTAATATCTCCAAGTTTGCAGATGACACTAAGCTGGGTGGCATGTGAGCTGTGAGGAGGATGCTAAGAGGCTGCAGGGTGACTTGGATAGGTTAGGTGAGTGGGCAAATGCATGGCAGATCCAGTATAATGTGGATAAATGTGAGGTTATCCACTTTGGTGGCAAAAACATGAAGCAGAATGTTATCTGAATGGCAACAGATTAGGAAAAGTGGAGGTGCAACAAGACCTGGGTGTCATGGTACATCAGTCATTGAAAATTGGCATGCAGGTACAGCAGGCGGTGAAGAAGGCAAATGGCATGTTGGCCTTCATAGCTAGGGGATTTGAGTATAGGAGCAGAGAGGTCTTACTGCAGCTGTACAGGGCCTTGGTGAGGTCTTACCTGGAATATTGTGTTCAATTTTGGTCTCCTAATCTGAGGAAGGACATTCTTGCTATTGAGGGAGTGCAGCGAAGGTTCACCAGAATGATTCCCAGGATGGCAGGACTGACATATGAGGAGAGACTGGATCGACTGGGCCTCTTTTCACTGGAGTTTAGAAGAATGAGAGGGGATCTCATAGAAACATATAAAATTCTGACATGACTGGACAGGTTAGATGCAGGAAGAATGTTCCCGATGTTGGGGAAGTCCAGAACCAGGGGTCACAGTCTAAAGATAAGGGATAAGCCATTTAGGACCGAGATGAGGAGAAACTTCTTCACTCAGAGAGTTGTTAACCTGTGGAATTCTCTGCCGGTGAGAGTTGTTGATGCCAGTTCGTTAGATATATTCAACAGGGAGTTAGCTATGGCCCTTACGGCTAAAGGGATCAAGGGGTATAGAGAGAAAGCAGGAAAGGAGTATTGAGGTGAATGATCAGCCATGATTTTATTGAATGGTGGTGCAGGCTCGAAGGGACGAATGGCCTACTCCTGCACCTATTTTCTATGTATCTATGTTTCTATATCCATGAGCGATAACACGAAACAGATATCTTCACAGAATCGAAGCTCACCGACAAGCACCATGCACAAAATAATGTTTTCAGCAGGCAGAACAGCACAGGGCAGGGCCCACATGATTGCAAAGGTCAGACCTAGGCCTAGAGTAACTCCGAGGCCATCGTGGGGCGTGAATGCGTATCCATTAGCACCATGTTGGTGCTGCAGGGGCAGCCATAGAGTTCCTCAATGTCAATTCAAGTGTGCAAGGGCTGTGGGACATTGGGGCACCTCCAGCGAATGTGCAAACGATCTCTGACTCACCACGTGGCAGAGTCAGGAGAGGACGACCGATCCAACGAGGATCACGATGAATGAGCAGGAGGATGAAGAGGAAGTATATGGGATACACACCTTCCTCACCAAAAGCCCTCCAATAATGTTAAAAGTTGAACTTAATGGCACTCCAGTCTCCATGGAACTAGACATGGGGGCGAGTCAATCAGTTATGAGCCAGAAGGTTTTCGAGAGGCTATGGGGCGACAAAGCATAGTGACCCAAGCTGATCCCGATTCAGATAAAGCTGCGCACCTACACCAAGGAACTGATACCAGTTATTGGTAGTGCGGACATAAGAGTATCCCATGAGGGAGCAGTGCACGATTTACCACTGTGGATTGTTTCAGGTGATGGGCCAAGGCTGCTTGGTAGAAGGTGGATGGGGAAGATTTGATGGAACTGGGAAGACCTCTGCGTACCTTCTCCGGTGAACGACGTCTCCCTTTCTCAAAGGCGGAGCAAACCCCCACCTTCAGCTGAACCAGGCACCGAAGTGCAGACCCATTTGCAGATCCCCGAGGCACAGGCTGCTCATCACAACCACGAGGAGGTAAAGTTCAACCGAGCAGCGATACAGGCGCGATACCCACCACCCAAAGCCGACGACCTCTTCGCGATGATGGAAGAGGCTCCAGGTCAACCATGCGGAGTGGGACTCCGGCCGAAACGATCCGAATGCATCTTCCCGATGCCAGAGGCAAAGTACCTGGGGAGGAAGATCATGGCAGTCGGCATTATGGACACAGACGAGAGGGCGTCCAGACCACGGGACGAGAGGGCATCCAAACCACGGGAGGTCGCCGCAATGGAACGGAGGAATACATCGCCCAGCAAGGAAGACGACTGGGTTTGGGGCAAAGGTAAAGGGGCGGCCGCTGTGAAGGCCAGGAACCCAGTACGCTCCAATAATAGTGTGCGCTATGTAACCCTTGTGAGCAGTCTTTCGCAGCAAATTATGTACCATTATATGGGGTTGGGGGTACCTTACAACAAGCCAAAGTAACGGGCGAACACCAACCAGTCGTATATGTATCTGACAAAGTACTTGTTGCAAGTGAGGTGTTACCATATGGGGTCGGGAGTGTTGTGCAGCAAGCAAAAGTAACGGGTGAGCCACAAACGATTGAACGTGTATCAAATAAATTAAACAAAGCAGCAGCCTGTGTTCACAGGACTAAAGAGACGTATCAAAGAGTGTCCCAATGTGTGCTCAAGTCAGACAAGCTACTCATCCCACAAGCTTGGGAGAGCAGGGACACCATTATCGATGCGTTGTTTCGAGAATGTCTAACACTGTCTGTGCACTGTAACATGATCCGCCACGGGCCAGGCACTGAGAACGGCACTAATGCCCTCAGTGGGCCACCGTTGCCCACCACCAGGCTGGAGACGGCACAGCCTGCAAACCGGTCGTGGAAGTGCTAGAAAGCGAGGGGTCAATCGTAACGGCCCCCCAGCTTAGGACCTGGACCAGCCAGGATCCCACGTTACCGCCTGCCAAAAGTGAACTGCAAGATGGGATGTGGCAACCTATCCGTCGCAGAGACGAAAGACCCATCCCAAAGTTGCAGAATAAGGCAGGGCAGCTACACACAGTCATAGAAACATAGAAAATAGGTGCAGGAGTAGGCCATTCGGCCCTTCGAGCCTGCACCACCATTCAATAAGATCATGGCTGATCATTCCTTCAGTACCCCTTTCCTGCTTTCTCTCCATACCCCTTGATCCCCTTAGCCGTAAGGGCCATATCTAACTCCCCCTGGAATACATCCAATGAACTGGCAACAACAACTCTCTGCGGCAGGGAATTCCACAGGTTAACAACTCTATGTGAAGAAGTTTCTCCTCATCTCAGTCCTAAATGGCCTATCCCTTATCCTATGTTCCCTGGTTCTGGACTTCCCCAACATCGGGAACATTCTACCCGCATCTAACCTGTCCAGTCCCGTCAGAATCTTATACGTTTCTATGAGATCCCATCTCATTCTTCTAAACTCCAATGTATAAAGGCCCAGTTGATCCAGCCTCTCCTCATATGTCAGTCCTGCCATCCCGAGAATCAGTCTGGTGAACCTTCGCTGCACTCCCTCAATAGCAAGAACGTCCTTCCTCAGATTAAGAGACCAAAACTGAACACAATATTCCAGGTGAGTCCTCACCAAGGCCCTGTACAACTGCAGTAAGACCTCCCTGCTCCTATACTCAAATCCCCTAGCTATGAAGGCCAACATATCATTTGCCTTCTTCACCACCTGCTGTACCTGTATGCCAACTTTCAACGACTGATGAACCATGACACCCAGGTCTCGTTGCACCTCCCCTTTTCCTAATCTGCCGCCATTCAGATAATATTCTGACGTTGCGTTTTTGCCCCCAAAGTGGATAACCTCACATTTATCCACATTATACTGCATCTGCCATGCATTTGCCCACTCACCTAACCTGTCCAAGTCACCCTGCAGCCTCTTAGCGTCCTCCTCACAGCTCACACCGCCACCCAGCTTAGTGTCTTCTGCAAACTTGGAGATATTACACTCAATTCCTTCATCTAAATCATTGATGTATATTGTAAAGAGCTGGGGTCCCAGCACTGAGCCCTGCGGCACCCCACTAGTCACTGCCTCCCATTCTGAAAAGGACCCATTTATCCCGATTCTCTGCTTCCTGTCTGCCAACCAGTTCTCTATTCACGTCAGTACATGACCCCCAATACCATGTGCTTTAATTTTGCACACCAATCTCTTGTGTGGGACCTTGTCAAAAGCCTTTTGAAAGTCCAAATACACCACATCCACTGGTTCTCCCTTGTCCACTCAGCTAGTTACATCCTCAAAAAATTCCAGAAGATTCGTCAAGCATGATTTCCCTTTCATAAATCAAGGCTGACTTGGACCGATCCTGTCACTGCTTTCCAAATGTGCTGCTATTTCATCCTTAATAATTGATTCCAACATTTTCCCCACTACTGATGTCAGGCTAACTGGTCTATAATTCCCTGTTTTCTTTCTCCCTCCCTTTTTAAAAAGTGGTGTTACATTAGCTACCCTTCAATCCATTGAAACTGATTCAGAGTCGATAGATTGTTGGAAAATGATCACCAATGCATCCACTATTTCTAGGGCCACTTCTTTAAGTACTCTGGGATGTCAACTATCAGGCCCCGGGGATTTATCGGCCTTCAATCCCATCAATTTCCCTAACACAATTTCCCGCCTAATAAGGATATCCTTCAGTTCCTCCTTCTCACTAGACCCTCGGTCCTCTAGTACTTCCGGAAGGTTATTTGTGTCTTCCTTCGAGAAGACAGAACCAAAGTATTTGTTCAATTGGTCTACCATTTCTTTGTTCCCCATTATAAATTCATCTGAATCTGACTGCAAGGGACCTACGTTTGTCTTCACTAATCTTTTCCTCTTCACATATCTATAGAAGCTTTTGCAGTCAGTTTTTATGTTCCTGGCAAGCTTCTTCTCATACTCTATTTTCCCCCTCTTAATTAAACCCTTTGTCCTCCTCTGCTGAATTCAAAATTACTCTCAGTCCTCAGGTTTGTTGCTTTTTCTGGTCAATTTATATGCCTCTTCCTTGGATTTAACACTATCCTTAATTTCCTTTGTTAGCCACGGTTGAGCCACCTTCCCCATTTTATTTTTTACTCCAGACAGGGATGTACAATTGCTGAAGTTCATCCATGTGATCTTTAACTGTTTGCCATTGCCTATCCACCGTCAACCTTTGAAGTAAGATTTGCCAGTCTATTCTAGCCAATTCACGCCTCAAACCATCGAAGTTACATTTCCTTAAGTTCAGGGCCCTAGTCGCTGAATTAACTGTGTCACTCTCCATCTTAATAAAGAATTCTGCCATGTTATGGCCACTCTTCCCCAAGGGGCTTCGCACAACAAGATTGCTAATTAGTCCTTTCTCATTACACATCACCCAGTCTAGGATGGCCAGCTCCCTAGTTGGTTCCTCGACATATTGGTCTAGAAAACCATCCCTAATACACTCCAGGAAATCCTCCTCCACTGCATTTCTACCAGTTTGGTTAGCCCAGTCAATATGTAGATTAAAGTCCCCCATGATAACTGCTGTACTTTTATCTCTAATTTCTTGTTTGATGCTGTCCCCAACCTTACTACTACTCCTTGGTGGTCTGTACACAACTCCCACTAGCGTTTTCTGCCCCTTGGTATTCCTTAGCTCCACCCATACCGATTCCACATCATCGAAGCTAATGTCCTTTCTTACTATTGCATTAATTTCCTCTTGAACCAGCAATGCCACCCCGCCTCCTTTTCCTTTCTGTCTATACTTCCTAAATGTTGAATACCCCTGGCTGTTGAGCTCCGCGCTTTGGTCACCCTGGAGCCATGTCTCTGTGATGCCAATTACATCATGCCCGTTAACTGCTATCTGCACAGTTAATTCGTCCACCTTATTCCGAATACTCCTCGCATTGAGGCACAGAGGCTGCAGGCTTGTCTTTTTAACACACTTTGCCCCTTTAGAATTTTGCTGTAATGTGGCTCTTTTTGTTTTTTGCCTTGGGTTTCTCTGCCCTCCACTTTTACTATTCTCCTTTCTATCTTTTGCTTCTGCCTCCATTTTATTTCCCTCTGTCTCCCTGCATAGGTTCCCAACCCCATGCCATGTTAGTTTAACTCCTCCCCAACAGCACTAGCAAACACTGCCCCTAGGACATTGGTTCCAGTCCTGCCCAGGTGTAGACCATCCGGTTTGTACTGGTCCCACCTCCCCCAGAACCGGTTCCAATGTCCCAGGAATTTGAATCCCTCCCTGCTGCACCACTGCTCAATCCTGAGATTACTACTTTTGAGGTCCTACTTTTTAATTTAGCTCCTAGCTCCATAAATCCGTCTCGAAGGACCTCATCCCATTTTTTACCTTTATCGTTGGCACCTATATGCATTACGACAACTGGCTGTTCACCCTCCCTTTTCAGAATGCCCTGCACCTGCTCCGAGACACCCTTGACCCTTGCACCAGGGAGGCAACATACCATCCTGGAGTCTCGGTTGCGGCCGCAGAAATGCCTATCTATTCCCCTTACAATCAAATCCCCTATCACTATCGCTCTCCCACTCTTTTTCCTGCCCTCCTGTGCAGCAGAGCCACCCACGGTGCCATGAACTTGGCTGCTGCTGCCCTCCCCTGATGAGTCATCCCCCTTAGCAGTACCCAAAGCGGTGTATCTGTTTTGCAGGGGGATGACCGCAGGGGACCCCTGCACTACCTTCCTTGCACTGCTCTTCCTGTTGGCCATTCATCCCCTATCTGGCTGTGTAATCTTTACCTGCGGTAAGACCAACTCGCTAAACGTGCTATTCACGTCATTCTCAGCATCATGGATGCTCCAGAGTTCATCCACCCACAGCTCCAGTGCCGCAATGCGGTCTGTCAGGAGCTACAGGCAGTTACACTTCCCGCACACGTAGTTGTCAGGAACATTGGAAGCATCCCTGACTTCCCACATAGTACAGGAGGAGCATAACACGTGTCCGAGCTGTCCTGCCATGACTTAACCCCTAGATACACTTAAATTGGCAACAACAATGCTAAAGGTTACTTACTGATATAGAAAAGAAAAAGAAAAACTACTCACCAATCACCAGCGAATCACTTACCCCCTTGGCTGTGACGTCATCTTTCGATTTCTTTCTACTTCTTTTTTGCCCCCCTGCTGTAGCTGCACCGGCTGGCCTCTCGACGAACTCCCCGGACTGCCCGATTGCTGAGCCTTTATAGGCCGCTGCCTCTCGACGAAATGGTGGTCGGTGGTCTGGAGCCCCCATACCACGGCTCAAGGTCCACGGAGACCACCAGGTCCACTTCTGAAAGTCTCAAGGCCATTGCGGCCATCCTGGGCTTGCCAGACCTCAGGGTCAGCGACAATAGCCAGCCCAGATCACTAAACCTAGCACCACGCGTGTCACAATAGACTCCCTACAGAGCCGGCTATCCTGGGCGCTACGCAGTCACCAGACAGAATCACTCAGACCGAGCCTTCCGTATGCCATCAGGAGAGAATGCACCATCATTGCCCGGCCCCTCCATGTGACATCAGAATAAGTGATAGACCATGTTCAGGGCCCCAGTCGGCCGCTAGCACCGCAGTAGCCAAGGGGGGGGGAATGGAGTGTGTGTGATGAAAACAGAGCGTTTGATTGTGAAACCATGTACCGGGCTAACGAGTAAAGCATTTGGACCAGACCAAATTGCGAACTACAGATAACCAGGAACCACTGTGAAAGGACCTGGCCCCCAGGGACCCACTAACATGATCAACTTCACCGTCAACCACGAGGATGAACCCACCACGTCAGGACTTCAACCCAGGTGATCGACCCGGGGATGCGGGGTGCCAGATCGCCTCAACTTGCAAATAACTTGCACATAAGACTTTGGGGGGGAGTGATGTTATGTTTGTATGTGGACCTTACCAAAATGTAAGACTTGCCACTAGGAGGCATACCTGTGGGAGACTTAAGGATCACCTGTGCACCCTGGGGCAAGCAGGTATAAAAGATGATTCGCCATGCTGCTTCCCCACTCTGAAGTCTGAATGAAGAGACCAAGATCACAACAGTTTGAACTTGCGATATAGTCAGGTGGATTTATTCTCAACATAACAGAACCGCTTCATCATTTTAAACACTTCTATCAGGTCACCTTTCAGCCTTCTCTTTTCTATAGAGAAGAGCTCCTGTTTGTTCAGTCTTTGCCAGTCGTTATAAACTCTCGGTTCTGGTACCATTCTTGTAAATCTATTTTGCATCTTCTCTCTTTTTAATAATATGGAGACCAGAACTGTTCACAGAGGTTTAGGGTGATTTAATCAAAGTTTTCAGGATATTAAGAGGAACTTAGGGTAAATAGAGAGAAACTATTTCTCCTGATTGGAGAGTCTAGGACAAGGAAGCATCGTCTAAAAATTAGAGCCAGGCTTTTCAGGAGTGAAGTTACGAAACACTTCTATACACAAAGGGTGGTAGAAGTTTGGAACTAACCTAAATGCCAGATCAATTTTAATTTTAAATCTGAGATGTTAGAATTTTGTTATCAAAGGCATTAAGGCTTCTGCAGCAAAGGTATAATGGCTCCACGAGGCAAAGTATTGTACTTGAACTGTAGTGACCTTAGTCCATTTAATATAACCCTAGAGTGAGGATAGCACATGGTGGACCCCCTGTTATACCTGGGTAACTGTGGTGTACAGGTGACCCCTAGGCCTCCACCAGTTGCACCCTCTGGTGGTGCCAGCATAGTGTATACAGTGTGAACCTTGTTGATGGTACCTCCGGTAAACAAGTCTCCATCTTATGCAACTATACAGTGACTACACAGAGTGTATATCAATACTATACATATATAACATCAATCTCCCCCAAGTCTTTTGTGCCAATACCTTTGCACTATGTGCTCTGGCTTAGCTCTCCCCAGACTTAAGTGTCAATAGCCCTTGCACCTTGGCTGTGCTTTGGCTTGGCTCTCTCCCTGTTAATCTGCAAGTCCTTATTACCACAACGTTAGGTAGTGTTTACCAGTTGGGATGGTTCGATGATGCAGTGGGGCTTCAGTGGGTTCTGGGTGTGATCCATGTGAGTGTCCATGGCTACATACATCCATTTCCCGCCCCCGCCACATGTAGATCATGCCGGTGGCTCATCACGTTCATATACATTCATATACATTCAAGTCCAGAAAATGAAATTTGCATTTAGATCATTGCATTTGTGATACAGTTGTGAGGAAAGTACATCTGACTGGTGAGATAAATTGATGGTACATCTTTGGGATCAGTGCTGGGGTCAACCCCGGTGCATGAGGACAAGCGAGTTCCAGAGCTGCTGGATGGTGTCCAGGTAGCCTGGTGGTGGCGTGGTGCCCAGTGCTGGCAGTGGGAAGCAGGTTGGCTCGAGTTGCCTGCTTTCGGGGCCTTTGCCGTTGTTCCTAGCGTCGGGCAGGTTCACAGACGCCTGTGACCTTCCTGTCCTCTCCTTGCGCCCCGGGTTGCTGCTGCTCCCAGAGGGGCAGTCGTCTAGCAGTGCACAGGGAACTGCTGACTCGCTTGCCTGGGCATTATTTGGTTTGGGATCTTGGCTGGTCCCGGTCCCAATTGGGAGAACCGTGTCAGGTGACCCTTCGGTTCCGGGTAAGGCCTTGGTGGCGATAGGGTCTGGGGACTGCGCTTTAGCGCAGTTTGCTCTTTCAGGCTCATGGCGGTTGGTGCCATCGGGTGCCTGAGAGTTGAAACCGATCAGGGGCAAGGTATCGATACTGGTGCCGTTGCCCTCCTGAGATCGCTTGCTCTGCAGTGTCTATTTTAGCTGCTTGTGGCCACACTTCGTGTTGCATCACTCTGGTCCCAGGAACGCAGGCTACAGCATCGGGTAGCCCACTGGACCTGTGTGCTTCCGATGGGTGTTTGCCCGCTACATTATCAGAATACAGTTGAAATCCTGCATCGTACAATGTTTCATTGCTTATTGGAGATAAACTCTAGCTCCGATCGCAATCGCCCGACTTTTCTTTGCTTATTACATGTATAAAACTCTGATCATCAATTACAAGCTTTACATTTAGCTCACAGTTGTTATTACATTGAGTGAGAATGTGGGACTGTCCCTTTAAGTGTGGTGGGTTGCAGGCCTCCTTTAAGAGAGCCTTGCTATCTTTACCCCAATCCTCTTCACCGTTTGGTGCCACGTGTTGCTCCATCAGCGCTGCATCTCGTGGTCTGGCCGCCGCCATCTTTTCCCTCAGCGCCTCACCTCATGGTCTGGGCACCATCTTTCCTCCATCCACGATGTCGGCTGCTGTGATCCTCTTCTCCCTGGGTTCTGCCACCGAAGCTGGGAAGTCAACTTTGGATCCGATTTTCTTCCTCCGGAGTCCTGCCACTGGAGCCTGGAGGGTGGGTTCGGGTCGTCTCAGCTGGATCATCTCCACGCAGTCGTGCTGAGCGGTCTGTGCCTCGGGTGCTGTGCTGGGCTGCTCTCTGGTGCCGGATCCAACCTCAGGTGGGGGCTTGCTTTGCCTCTGAGCACAGAGGTCATCAATCGCTGGAGAAATCAAATCTTCCCAGCTCCAATGGATCTTCTCCATCCACCTTCTTCCGAGTAGCGTTGGTCCATCACCTGCAACAATCCACAGGAGTAACTTGTGCACCGTGCCATCATGGAGTACCTTAATATCCGCACTACCAACAACTGGGATAAGTTCATTGGTGTAGGTGAGCAGCTTTGCCTGTACCGGGACCAACTTGGGTCGTTCAGTTTGATTGTCCCATAGCCTCTCAAAGGCTTCTTGATTCATTACTGACTGGCTCACCCCCGTGTCCACCTCCATGAAGACTGGAACGCCGTTTATCTCAACTTCCATCCTCAACGGGGATCATTCTGTGGTGCAGGTAAACATTCCGTACACCTCATCGTGGGGCTGAGCTGCCTCTCTGACCACCTCTTCATAATCCGTGCTAGATTCATGGCCCTCTGCAGACTCTTCATCAACACGGTGAGTCCTATTTCTTTTACACAATCGCTGGAGGTGGCCCTTTGTGCTGCACATTTTGCACACATAGTCCTTAAAACGGCACTGGTGATTTCCTCCGCAACGCCAGCATGGTGCTAACTGTTTAGCCCCCCTCAGCGGACTCTGAGCTAAGGGACGCGGGGGCCTGTTCTCTCTCCCCTGAGGAGATTCACGTTCTACAGTCCTGCCCCTAAAAGGCACCACTCTGTGTACAGTCCTTGCCGGGTTTGAGTCCTGAGGATGAGTCATCCGCCTAGAGCCGTAGGTCGAAGTCATGAATGCCTGGCTCATGGTGATGGCCTTTTGCAGTGTGACTGGTATCCGCAGATAGTAGCCTGTGAAGAAGGCCCTCGTGGCTGAATTCCAATGACAAAGATATCCCGCAGCGCTTCGGTGAGGTGTTTGCTGAACTCACACGGTGCCGTAAGCCTCCTGAGTCCCGCAGCATATTTCGCGATTTCCTGGCCTTCGGGCTGTCGGTGGGTGTAAAACCGGTGTCTGGCTGTGAGGATGCTCTCTTTGGGCTTGAGTTGTTCTTGGATCAGCATTACAAGCTCCTCGTATATCTTGGTCATTGTTTTCGCTGGTGCCAGCAAGTCTCTGACGAGTCCATAGACAGTGAGCCCACAACTGGTGAGCAGGATAGCTCTGCGCTTATCAGCCAGTGTGGCCGGATCACCTGCCAGGTCATTTGCTGTGAAGAAATGGGTGAGCCTCTCCACAAAGGCGTCTCAATCATCCCCTTCGGCGAACTGCTGCAACGTACCAAGGTTAGCCATTTTCGCGTGAAAGTCCGTAATCTCATCGCCAATTGTTATTTCTTTAGATGCTCTGATAATGACTCCATGAGGCAAAGTATTGTACTTGAACTGTAGTGACCTTAGTCCATTTAATATAACTCCAGACTGAGGATAGCACATGGTGGACCCCCTGTTATACCTGGGTAACTGTGGTGTACAGGTGACCCCTGGGCCTCCACCAGTTGCACCCTCTGGTGGTGCCAGCATAGTGTATACAGTGTGAACCTTGTTGATGGTACCTCCGGTGAACAAGTCTTCATCTTATGCAACTATACAGTGACTACACAGAGAGTATATCGTTAGTATACATATATAACAGTAGGTATGTGGAGTTAGATCAGCAATGATCCAATTGAATGGAGGAACAGGTTTAAGAACTGTACTTCTGATTCCAAATCATTAACGTAAATTGTGAACAATACATATTGTATTTTTAATATTTGCTGCATTTTTTTGCTTCAGGATTAATATCTAAATG
Source organism: Pristiophorus japonicus (assembly GCF_044704955.1). Taxonomy (NCBI): domain Eukaryota; kingdom Metazoa; phylum Chordata; class Chondrichthyes; family Pristiophoridae; genus Pristiophorus; species Pristiophorus japonicus. Next base: position 116,731,692 of record NC_091994.1, on the reverse strand, counting down.
TAAATAAACATACTAATTATGTAAAAGTCTGTACAACGCTATCTGCATGCTAATATCCACCATTTCAAAAGAGAAATTAATCACATAATGTGAGACTGCATTAAATACGGTGAGCAGATGATTATAAATGGGGTAATTGGTATCATAGAATCATAGAAATTTACAGCACGGAAGGAGGCCATTTCGGCCCATTGTGTCCACGCTGGCCGACAAAGAGCTATCCAGCCTAATCCTACTTTGCAGCTCTTGTTCTACTGCCCTTCAAGTGCACATCCAAGTACTTTTTAAATGTGGTGAGGGTTTCTGTCTCTACCACCCTTTCAGGCAGTGAGTTCCAGACCCCCACCACCCTCTGGGTGAAAAGTTTTCCCCTCAAATCCCCTCTAAAAATTCTACCAATTACTTTAAATCTAAGCCCCTGGTTGTTGACCTCTCTGCTAAGGGGAATAGGCCCTTTCTATCCACTATATCTCGGCCCCTCATAATTTTATACACCTCAATATGGTTTCCCCTCAGCCTCCTCTGTTCCAAAGAAAACAAACACAGCCTATCCAATCTTTCCTCATAGCCAAAATTCTCCAGTCCAGGTAACATCCTCGTAAATCTCCTCTGTACCCTCTCTAGTGCAATCACATCTTTCCTGTAATGTTGTGACCAGAATTGGACGCAGTGCTCTAGCTGTGGACTAACCAGTGTTTTATACTGTTCAAGCATAAACCCCTGCTGTTGTACTCTATGCCTTGGCTAATAAAGACAAGTATTCCATATGCCTTCTTAACCACCTTATCTATCTGGCCTGCTACCTTCAGGGATCTGTGGACCTGCACTCTGAGGTCCCTTTGTTCCTCTACACTTTTCAGTGTCCTACCATTTAATGTGTCTTCCCTTGCCTTGTTAGCCCTCCCCAAATGCATTACCTCACACTTCTCAGGATTTGATTTCATTTGCCAATGTTCTTCCCACCTGACAAATTTAATTGTTAGGCACATCTCTGGGGTTTACGATTACCCTACTGTCAGTAATCAGCTTACTGGATTTAATATAACCAGTATGTGGACAGAATATGGAAGAGGTATTGCTATTGGATTGTAGAGAAAAGGTCCGTTCAGGTAACAACAGTTAAGCTGGTGCGTAGGGTGACCATATTTTCTAAACCGAATTCAGGGACACATGGTGTGGGAGCATAGCAAAGTAGTCAGGACGCATTTCGAGAAAACCGGCGTGATGACTTTGTTGCTTTTCCTATTGAAATACACGTAGAGACAACACCATTTTCATCATACACCAAATCTCAAATCTTGCATGTGTTCTGACAATAGTGCTATACCATCTATACTTGTCCCTGAATAGCCTAACTTTTAATTTCTTTATTTTAAATCTGTTCTGAACAGACTGAGATTTTCCATACAAGGTGTGAAACACCCTCTATCTCAGAAGGTTTCAGAGCTCGCCTTATTCATTAAAAAACACAATACACCATACTGCTCTCAAAGCTAACGTAAATCCACTCACCCACCAGCTCTCACCGCGCCCTTGGCTTGTCCCGCGCATTTTAACGGTTCTGCCCTCCGGTCAGTCCAGTCACTATTGGCCGAAACAGGGGTGAGGTGGCTCAATCTCCCAGAATGCAGTGCGGCCCATGCTCTCAGTGGACCTTTTCTCCGCCGTGCTGCATTGTGGGAAGGCATGGCCGCCATCATCACCTCTGTTCAACTGGCTCCTGGAATTCATTCCTGAGCTCAAACTAGGTAAGATCGGGCTGGGAACCTCCCCCCGGAGTTTCTGTACATTCATGTTTTAAAACATTGAATTTTTCCAGTTTATCCAAAGACAAAGTTAAAATCCAACTCCTGCTGACGAGTGGATCAATGAATATCGCTCTATTCGGGGACGAGTTTCCTGAACCAGGGACTCTTCCAAGGTCACAGTACCTAATCCAGGAACTCTCCTGGAAAACCGGGACGTATAGTGAGCCTACTGTTGATAAAAGGTGGTTCCATAAAATGCCAAAATCTATAACAAAAAACAAAGGACAAATTTCGGACAGATGTCAGGAACAATTTCTTTAGACAGAGAAGTAAGTTTTAACAAAATACATGCATTTATATAGTGCCTCTCATGACCTCAGGATGTCCCAAAGCACTTCCCAGGTGATACAATACTTTAAAAGTGTCGTCACAGTTGTAATGTAGAAAATGCGGCAGATCATTTGTGCACAGCAAGGTTCCACAAACAGCTATGAGATAAATGACTAGATAATCTGTTTTTGGTGGTTGAAAGATAAATATTGACCAGGACAGTGAGAGAACTCCTCCACTCTTCCTTGGAGTGCCATTTGATCTTTTGCATGCAGCTGAGAGGGCACTTTAATGTCTCACCCAAAAGACAAGATTTCCTCAGCAGTACACTGAAGTATCAACAGAAACTTTGTGCTCAAATCTCTGGAGTGGACTTTAAAACCACAACCTTCTGAGCTGGAGATGAGAATGCTACTTTCTGAGCTAAACCTTATAGTATTTATAATTTGGCATGCCTGCACAACAGATTTCCGTGACAAGACTGCATAGCTGGACTTCTGACTCTTATTGCTGGCAGTTGCTGCTTCAAAGTTCAGCATGTGCCCCTTTTTTACAACCAATAAAGACTGTAAATTAAAAACAAATTAAAAGGAAACTTAACAAATTAAATTAAAATGTTATCCCTGAGGGGGCGTTGATGCACTCCAGTCTCTCTGGTGCCCGTCGGCCACAGAAGGCCACCGCCTGCTCCATCTCCAGGGATACCCGGGTGTAGGTGCGGAAGGGAGGCAGGCAGTCGAGCCAAACGACCCCTTTGACCACCTACTGCCTGCAGGGCCGGATTAACACATAGGCTAATAAGGCCTTAGGCCCTCATATTTTTTTAGGCCCCCGAATTTAGGCCCTAATTTTTATATCATTAACCCTGAATTGTTGTCACAAGTTTGGTTAAGCAATATCATATATAACTGCATAATTATATCTTCAGAGGTACAAAATATTGCATCCTTATGGCTCAAAGTATGTATAAAATTCTGTGACAATCTTGAAACATGTATAAATATTGAAACAAATTTCACCCAGAGAGTTCACAGGATAACTGCAAAAATAATACCAGGTCTGATCATTGTGAATGCTTACGAAAGAATGAAGAATTTTCATTTATCTTTTGAAATGGAAATGTAGATGTCAAAGTCAAATGTTAGGAGTATTTAGTAGAGTATGTATGTCCTCATAGATACCCATCGATATCCCCCATAGATAACCTCGATATCCCCATAGATACCCCTCAATATCCCTCATAGATACCCCTCGATATCCCCCATAGATACCCCTCGATATCCCCATAGATACCCCTCAATATCCCTCATAGATACCCCTCGATATCCCTCATAGATACCCCCTTGATATCCCCCATAGTTACCCCTCAATATCCCCATAGATACCCCTCAATATCCCTCATAGATACCGCTCGATATCCCTCATAGATACCCCTCGATATCCCCCATAGATACCCCTCGATATCCCTCAGATACCCCTCGATATCCCCCATAGATACCTCTAGATATCCCTCATAGATACCCCTCGATATCCCTCATAGATATCTCTAGATATCCCTCGTAGGTGCCCCTCGATATCCCTCATAGATACTCCTCGATATCCCCCATAGATACCCTTCAATATCCCCCATAGATACCCCTAGATATCCCTCACAGATACCCCTCGATATCCCTCATAGATGCCCCTCGATATCCCTCATAGATTCCTCTAGATATCCCTCGTAGGTGCCCCTCGATATTCCTCATAGATACCCCTCGATATCCCTCATAGTACCCCTAGATATCCCTCATAGATACCCCTCAATATCCCTCTTAGATACTCCTCGATATCTCTCATAGATACCCTTCAATATCCCCCATAGATACCCCTAGATATCCCTCACAGATACCCCTCGATATCCCTCATAGATGCCCCTCGATATCCCTCATAGATATCTCTAGATATCCCTCGTAGGTGCCCCTCGATATTCCTCATAGATACCCCTAGATATCCCTCATAGATACCCCTAGATATCCCTCATAGATAACTCTAGATATCCCTTGTAGGTGCCCCTTGATATCCCTCATAGATACCCCTCGATATCCCTCATAGCTACCCTTCAATATCCCCCATAGATACCCCTAGATAACCCTCATAGATATCTCCAGATATCCCTCATAGATACCCCTCGAAATCCCTCATAGATACCCCTCGATATCCCTTATAGATACCCCTCGATATCCTCATAGATACGTCTAGATATCCCTAATAGATACCCCTCGATATCCCTCATAGATACCCCTCGATATCCTCATAGATACCTCTAGATATCCCTCATAGATACTCCTCGATATCCCTCATAGATACTCCTTGATATCCCACATAATACCCCTAGATATCCCTCATAGATACCCCTCAATATCCCCCATAGATACCCCTCAATATCCCTCATAGATGCCCCTCGATATCCCTCATAGATACCCATCGATATCCCCCATAGATACCCCGAGATATCCCTCATAGATACCCCTCGATATCCCTCATAGATACCTCAGATATCCCTCATAGATACTTCTAGATATCCCTCATAGATACCCCTCGATATCCCCCATAGATACCCCTCGATGTCCCCCATTGATACCCCTCGATATCCCCCATAGATACACCTCGATATCCCTCATAGATACTCCTTGATATCCCTCATAGTATCCCTAGATATCCCTCATAGATACCCCTCGATATCCCTCATAGTATCCCTAGATATCCCTCATAGATACCCCTCAATATCCCTCATAGATACTCCTCAATATCCCTCATAGATACCCTTCGATATCCCCCATAGATACCCCTCAATATCCCTCATAGATACTCCTCGATAGCCCTCATAGATACACCTCGATATCCCTCATAGATACCCCTCAATATCCCTCATAGTATCCCTAGATATCCCTCATAGATACCTCTAGATATCCCTCATAGGTGCACCTCGATATCCCTCATAGATACCCCTCGATATCCTTCATAGATACCCCTCAATATCCCTCATAGACACTCCTCGATATCCCTCATAGATACACCTCGATATCCTCATAGATACGTCTAGATGCGTCGGCGAGAGGTGTGTGGAGAGGCGTCAGGAGTCATTGGTGAGGCCTATAAAAGGCACTGCAGGGAGTCCGGGGCCCAGCGTCGGCGAGAGATGCATGGAGAGGCCTATAAAAGGCCCAGCTTGTGCAGCTACAGGGAGAAGGCAAAAATGAAGTAGAAAGAAACAGAAAGGTGACGTCACAGCCAAGGGGGTAAGTGAATGGCTGGTGATTGGTGAGTAGTTTTTCTTTTTTCTCTTCTATAACAGTGAGTAAACTTTAGCATTGTTGTTGCTTATCAAAGGGTTAAGTCATGACAGGAGAGCTCGGTCCTGTACCATGTGGAAACTCAGGGACGACTCCAGTGTCCCTGACGACTACGTGTGCGGGAAGTGTATCTGCCTCCAGCTCCTGACGGACCGCGTTGCGGAGTTGGAGCTGAGGGTGGATTCACTCTGGAGCATCCACGATGTTGAGAATGACGTGAGTACCACGTGTAGCGAGTTGGTCGTACCGCAGGTGAAGGTTCCACAGCCAGATAGGGAATGGAAGACCAACAGGAAGAGCAGTGCAAGGAAGGTAGTGCAGGGGTCCCCTGTGGTCATCCCCCTGCAAAACAGATACACTGCTTTGAGTACTGTTGAGGGGGATGACTCATCAGGGGAGGGCAGCAGCAGCCAAGTTCATGGCACTGTGGCTGGCTCTGTTGAACAGGAGGGTAGGAAAAAGAGTGGGAGAGCAATAGTGATAGGGGATTCAATTATAAGGGGAATAGATAGGCGTTTCTGCGGCCGCAACCGAGACTCCAGGATGGTATGTTGCCTCCCTGGTGCAAGGGTCAAGGATGTCTTGGAGCAGGTGCAGGACATTCTAAAAAGGGAGGGAGAACAGCCAGTTGTCATGGTGCACATTGGTACCAACGACATAGGTAAAAAAAGGGATGAGGTCCTATGAAACGAATTGAAGGAGCTAGGAGCTAAATTAAAAAGTAGGACTTCAAAAGTAGTCATCTCGGAATTGCTACCAGTGCCACGTGATAGTCAGAGTAGGAATCGCAGGATAGCGCAGATGAATACGTGGCTTCAGCAGAGGTGCAGCAGGGAGGGCTTCAAATTCCTGGGGTATTGGAACCGGTTCTAGGGGAGGTGGGACCAGTACAAACCGGACGGTCTGCACCTGGGCAGGACCAGAACCAATGTCCTAGGGGGAGTATTTGCTAGTGCTGTTGGGGAGGAGTTAAACTAATATGGCAGGGGGATGGGAACCAATGCAGGGAGACAGAGGGAAACAAAAAGGAGACAAAAGCAAAAGACAGAAAGGAGATGAGGAAAAGTGGAGGGCAGAGAAACCCAAGACAAAGAACAAAAAGGGCCACTGTACAGCAAAATTCTAAAAGGACAAAGGGTGTTAAAAAAACAAGCCTGAAGGCTTTGTGTCTTAATGCAAGGAGTATCCATAATAAGGTGGATGAATTAACTGTGCAAATAGATGTTAACAAATATGATGTGATTGGGATTACGGAGACGTGGCTCCAGGATGATCAGGGCTGGGAACTCAACATCCAGGGTTATTCAACATTCAGGAAGGATAGAATGAAAGGAAAAGGAGGTGGGGTAGCATTGCTGGTTAAAGAGGAGATTAATGCAATAGTTAGGAAGGACATTAGCTTGGATGATGTGGAATCTATATGGGTAGAGCTGCAGAACACCAAAGGGCAAAAAATGTTAGTGGGAGTTGTGTACAGACCTCCAAACAGTAGTGGTGATGTTGGGGAGGGCATCAAACAGGAAATTAGGGGTGCATGCAATAAGGGTGCAGCAGTTATAATGGGTGACTTTAATATGCACATAGATTGGGCTAACCAAACTGGAAGCAATACGGTGGAGGAAGATTTCCTGGAGTGCATAAGGGATGGTTTTCTAGACCAATATGTCGAGGAACCAACTAGGGGGGAGGCCATCTTAGACTGGGTGTTGTGTAATGAGAGAGGATTAATTAGCAATCTCGTTGTGCGAGGCCCCTTGGGGAAGAGTGACCATAATATGGTGGAATTATGCATTAGGATGGAGAATGAAACAGTTAATTCAGAGACCATGGTCCAGAACTTAAAGAAGGGTAACTTTGAAGGTATGAGGCGTGGATAGATTGGCGAATGATACTTAAGGGGTTAACTGTGGATGGGCAATGGCAGACATTTAGAGACCGCATGGATGAACTACAACAATTGTACATTCCTGTCTGGCATAAAAATAAAAAAGGGAAGGTGGCTCAACCGTGGCTATCAAGGGAAATCAGGGATAGTATTAAAGCCAAGGAAGTGGCATACAAATTGGTCAGAAATGGCAGTGAACCCGGAGACTGGGAGAAATTTAGAACTCAGCAGAGGAGGACAAAGGGTTTGATTAGGGCAGGGAAAATGGAGTATGAGAAGAAACTTGCAAGGAACATTAAGACGGATTGCAAAAGTTTCCATAGATATGTAAAGAGTAAAAGGTTAGTAAAGACAAACGTAGGTCCCCTGCAGTCAGAATCAGGGGAAGTCATAACGGGGAACAAAGAAATGGCGGACCAATTGAACAAGTACTTTGGTTCGGTATTCACTAAGGAGGACACTAACAACCTTCCGGATATAAAAGGGGTCAGAGGGTCTAGTAAGGAGGAGGAACTGAGGGAAATCCTTATTAGTCGGGAAATTGTGTTGGGGAAATTGATGGGATTGAAGGCCGATAAATCCCCAGGGCCTGATGGACTGCATGCCAGAGTACTTAAGGAGGTGGCCTTGGAAATAGCGGATGCATTGACAGTCATTTTCCAACATTCCATTGACTCTGGATCAGTTCCTATCGAGTGGAGGGTAGCCAATGTAACCCCACTTTTTAAAAAAGGAGGGAGAGAGAAAACAGGGAATTATAGACCGGTCAGCCTGACATCGGTAGTGGGTAAAATGATGGAATCAATTATTAAGGATGTCATAGCAGCGCATTTGGAAAGAGGTGACATGATAGGTCCAAGTCAGCATGGATTTGTGAAAGGGAAATCATGCTTGACAAATCTTCTCGAATTTTTTGAGGATGTTTCCAGTAGAGTGGACAAGGGAGAATCAGTTGATGTGGTATATTTGGACTTTCAGAAGGCTTTCAACAAGGTCCCACACAAGAGATTAATGTGCAAAGATAAAGCACATGTGATTGGGGGTAGTGTGCTGACATGGATTGAGAACTGGTTGTCAGACAGGAAGCAAAGAGTAGGAGTAAATGGGTACTTTTCAGAATGGCAGGCGATGACTAGTGGGGTACCGCAAGGTTCTGTGCTGGGGCCCCAGCTGTTTACACTGTACATTAATGATTTAGACAAGGGGTTAAATGTAGCATCTCCAAATTTGCAGATGACACTAAGTTGGGTGGCAGTGTGAGCTGCGAGGAGGATGCTATGAGGCTGCAGAGCGACTTGGATAGGTTAGGTGAGTGGGCAAATGCATGGCAAATGAAGTATAATGTGGATAAATGTGAGGTTATCCACTTTGGTGGTAAAAACAGAGAGACAGACTATTATCTGAATGGTGACAGATTAGGAAAAGGGGAGGTGCAACGAGACCTGGGTGTCATGGTACATCAGTCATTGAAGGTTGGCATGCAGGTACAGCAGGCGGTTAAGAAAGCAAATGGCATGTTGGCCTTCATAGCGAGGGGATTTGAGTACAGGGGCAGGGAGGTGTTGCTACAGTTGTACAGGGCCTTGGTGAGGCCACACCTGGAGTATTGTGTACAGTTTTGGTCTCCTAACCTGAGGAAGGACATTCTTGCTATTGAGGGAGTGCAGCGAAGGTTCACCAGACTGATTCCCGGGATGGCGGGACTGACCTATCAAGAAAGACTGGATCAACTGGGCTTGTATTCACTGGAGTTCAGAAGAATGAGAGGGGACCTCATAGAAACGTTTAAAATTCTGATGGGTTTAGACAGGTTAGATGCAGGAAGAATGTTCCCAATGTTGGGGAAGTCCAGAACCAGGGGTCACAGTCTAAGGATAAGGGGTAAGCCATTTAGGACCGAGATGAGGAGAAACATCTTCACCCAAAGAGCGGTGAACCTGCGGAATTCTCTACCACAGAAAGTTGTTGAGGCCAATTCACTAAATATATTCAAAAAGGAGTTAGATGTAGTCCTTACTACTAGGGGGATCAAGGGGTGTGGTGAGAAAGCAGGAATGGGGTACTGAAGTTGCATGTTCAGCCATGAACTCATTGAATGGTGGTGCAGGCTAGAAGGGCCGATTGGCCTACTCCTGCACCTATTTTCTGTTTCTATGTTTCCATGTACATATCCCTCACAGATACCCCTTGATGTCCTCATAATTACGTCTAGATATCCCTCATAGATACCCCTCGATATCCCTCATAGATACTCCTCGATATCCCTCATAGTACCCCTAGATATCCCTCATAGATACCCCTCAATATCCCCCATAGATACCCTTCAATATCCCTCATAGATTCCCCTCGATATCCCTCATAGAAACCCCTCGATATCCCCCATAGATACCCCGAGATATCCCTCATAGATACCCCTCGATATCCCTCAACGATACCCCAGATATCGCTCATAGATACCTCTAGATATCCCCCATAGATACCCCTCGATATCCCCCATAGATTCCCCTCGATATCCCCCATTGATACCCCTCGATATCCCCCATAGATACCCCTCGATATCCCCCATAGATACCCCTCGATATCCCTCATAGATACCCCTAGCTATCCCTCATAGATACCCCTCGATATCCCTCATAGATACCCCTCGATATCCCTCATAGATACTCCTTGGTATCCTCCATATATACCCTGAGATATCCCTCATAGATACCCCTAGATATCCCTCATAGATACCCTCGATATCCCTCATAGATACCCCTCGATATCCCCCATATATACCCCTCGATATCCCCCATAGATACCCCTTGATATCCCCCATAGATACCCCTCGATATCCCCCATAGATACCCCTAGATATCCCTCATAGATACCCCTCGATATCCCTCATAGATACCGCTCGATATCCCCCATATATACCCTGAGATATCCCTCATAGATACCCCTCGATATCCCTAATTGATTGCCCTCGATATCCCCCATTGATACCCCTCGATATCCCTCATAGATACCCACTCGATATCCCCCATAGATACCCCTTGATATCCCTCATAGATACCCCAGATATCCCTCATAGATATCTCTAGATATCCCCCATAGATACTCCTCGATATCCCTCATTGATACCCCTCAATATCCCTCATTGATACCCCTCGATATCCCTCATTGATACCCCTCGATATCCCCCATAGATACCCCTCAATATCCCTCATTGATACTCCTCGATATCCCTCATTGATACCCCTCGCTATCCCTCATTGATACCCCTCGATATCCCCCATAGATACCCCTCGATATCCCCATAGATACCCCTCGCTATCCCTCATTGATACCCCTCGATATCCCCCATAGATACCCCTCGATATCCCTCATAGATACCCCTTGTTATCCCCCATAGATACCCCTCGATATCCCTCATTGATACCCCTCGCTATCCCTCATTGATACCCCTCGATATCCCTCATAGATACTCCTCGATATTCCCCATAGATACCCCTCGATATCCCCCATAGATACCCCTCGATATCCCTCATAGATACCCCTCGATATCCCCCATAGATACTCCTCGATATCCCTCATAGATACCCCTCGATATCCTACTAAAAACTACTAGGGGTAAAACAGGAATATTCCAAATTAAGTCTGAAAGACGATATTGGAATGACGCATTTGTTTTTTGGGGGAGGGCAGCTTCGATAAGCCCCTGTGACCCTTAGTTGCTTCTTTTTCCTATATTCGTATGTTATTCTGACCCGTGTTCTCAAGGTAAGTAGTGTTTGAGTCAAGATAGTTATCTCAACACTGTTTTCTGACCTGGAGATCAGTGCAGCAGATGTCGCGTGGTTAATAGCTGTGCAACAATGCGGCCTGTCAATCAGCCATGCAGACCTCGAGGCCTGAATTCCCAATATGCCCGTGTTGACGAGCTGGAATGGAATCCAAGGAGACAGACCTTCGAAGCTAATCTTGTACTTAAATGGTAGTCTAACCAAAAAATTGTTCCCCAATAGACAGTATTTACAGGTTAGTTTATCTGCTGTAGATTACTATAAATCTGCTCTTTTCCCCTGCATTCAACTTTCGCCTGAGTGAGCAACAATTTAACAATTCGTCTGGGTTTAATTTACAGCCTGGTCACCATTGCCCTCTGCTTTTGGTTTAATTTGAAGTGTTTGGGATATTTTAACTTTTGCAAAAATAAAATGCAAAATTTTGGAAAAACTGACGGTCATACGGAAACACCAACATTTGCGAGATCTTCTGCGCTTCGACTTTGCAGCATTGATGTCAAATTGCCCATTGAGGGAGGAGGAGAGCATGCTTCGGGATCTCAGAGATGCCGTAATCGTGACCATCTTCAAGAAAGGGAACAAGTCCGATTGCGGTAATTACAGAGGAGTTTCCCTGCTGTCTGCCATTGGGAAAGTCGTCGCAAGAATCCTCCTCAATTGCCTTCTCCCAGTGGCCGAAGAGCTCCTCCCAGAGAGTCACAATGCAGATTCCGCCCACAAAGGGGCACAATGGACACGATCTTCACCGCACGTCAAATTCAAGAGAAATGCAGGGAACAGCACCAACCCCTGTACATGGCCTTCTTTGACCTCACAAGGGCCTTGGACACTGTCAGCCATAAGGGATTTTGGAGTGTCTTCCTCAAATTCAGCTGCCCTCAAAAGTTTGTCACCATCCTCAGCCAGCTCCACGCTGACATGCAAGCCGTGATCCTGACCAACGGATCCCCCACAGACCCAATTCACTTTTGGACCGGATTCAAGCAAGGCTGTGTTATCGCACCAATGCTCTTCTCGACCTTCCTTGCTGCAATGCTCCATCTCACGCTCAGTAAGCTCCCCGCTGGAGTGGAGCTAATCTACAGAACAAATGGGAAACTGTTCAATCTCCATTGCCTCCGGTCCAGATCTAAGGTCAACCCATCCTCTGTCATTGAATTACAGTATGCAGACAGTGCTTGCATCTGCACACACTCGGAGGCGAACTCCAAACCATTGTCAACACCTGCACCAAAGCATATGAGAGATTGGGCCTTACACTAAACATCCAGAAGACAAAGGTCTTCCACCAACCTGCCCCCACCACACAGTATTGCCTCGCAAGGATCAAAATCCACAATGAAGCCTTGGGCAACTTGGACCATTTTCCATACCTCGGGAGCTTGCTATCAACAAGCGCAGACGTCGATGACAAAATCCAACACCGCCTTCAATGTGCCAGTGAAGTCTTTGATCGCCTGACAAAGAGAGTGTTTGAAGACCAGGACCTCAAACCCGGCAGCAAGCTCATGGTCTACAGAGCAGTGGTGATACCCGCCCTCCTATATGCTTCAGGATCTTGTGGAGGCAGCGCCGGTGGTACCAATGACGTAGGTAGAAAGAGGGATGAGGTCCTGCAGGCAGAGTTTAAGGAGCTAGAAGAGAGATTAAAAAGTAGGATCTCATAAAGGTAGTAAGCTCCGGTGCCTCGAGCTAGTGAGTACAGAAATAGCACAGAACGTGGCTGCAGAGATGATGCAGGAGGGCTTTAGATTCCTGAGGCATTTGGACTGCTTCTGGGGTCCCAATGGGTGGGACATGTACAAGCAGGGCAGGTTGCACCTGTTTCATCTACTTGTTTTAAATAGGGGTGCTACATTTGCAGTTTTCCAATCTGCAGGGACCTCCCCAGAATCCAGGGAATTTTGGTAAATTACAACCAATGCATCCGCTATCTCTGCCACTACTTTTCTTAAGACCCTAGGATACAATAAGAACATAAGAATTAGGAACAGGAGTAGGCCGTCTAGCCCCTCGTGCCTGCTCCGCCATTCAATAAGATCATGGCTGATCTGGCCGTGGACTCAGCTCCACTTACCCGCCTGCTCCCCGTAACCCTTAATTCCCTTATTGGTTAAAAATCTATCAATCTGTGACTTGAATACATTCAATGAGCTAGCCTCAACTGCTTCCTTGGGCAGAGAATTCCACAGATTCACAACCCTCTGGGAAAATAAATTCCTTCTTAACTCGGTTTTAAATTGGCTCCCCCATATTTTGAGGCTGTGCCCCCTAGTTCTAGTCTCCCCGACCAGTGGAAACAACCTCTCCGCTTCTATCTTGTTTATCCCTTTCATTATTTTAAATGTTTCTGTAAGATCACCCCTCATCCTTCTGAACTCCAATGAGTAAAGGCCCAGTCTACTCAATCTATCATCATAAGGTAACCCCCTCATCTCCGGAATCAGCCTAGTGAATCGTCTCTGTACCCCCTCCAAAGCCAGTATATCCTTCCTTAAGTAAGGTGACCAAAACTGCACGCAGTACTCCAGGTGCAGCCTTACCAATACCCTATACAGTTGCAGCAGGACCTCCCTGCTTTTATACTCCATCCCTCTCGCAATGAAGGCCAACATTCCATTCGCCTTCCTGATTACCTGCTGCACCTGCAAACTAACTTTTTGGGATTCATGTACAAGGAGGCACCCTGTGCGGAGGGGAGCGGGTAGGTCCGAGGGCCTCCTCGTAGGACTGCTCCTGGGCACGGCCAAGGGTGCCATCAGCCGGTCCAGGCAGCGGGCAGTCGAGGGGGTCGTTCAACCTGACTGCCTGCCTCTCTTCCGCTCTTACATCCGGTCCAGGGTGTCCTTGGAGATGGAGCACGCGGTGTCCACCGGTACGCTCGCGGCCTTCCGTGAGAGGTGGGCACCGGAGGGACTGGAGTGCATCATCACGCCCGGCAACCAAATTTTAATTTGATTTTACGTTTTTAAGTTTAATTTGTTTTAATTGCCGGTGCTTTTAGTGTCCCCCTTCCCTTTTATAGGGGGCACTGGGGAAAATTGTGATTTTAGTGCGCAAAAAAAAACCAAAAAAAGAAAAACACAAAAAAAAAAGGGGCAAAAAAAAAAGGGCCTTGTAAATGTCTGGAGTGTCACCCAGGTCGGGTGGCACCGTTTAATGTTTTATGTTTTGCAGGTGAACTCCAAAAAGAGTTTCATGTACAAGGAGGCACCCTGTGCGGAGGGGAGCGGGTAGGTCCGAGGGCCTCCTCGTAGGACTGCTCCTGGGCACGGCCAAGGGTGCCATCAGCCGGTCCAGGCAGCGGGCAGTCGAGGGGGTCGTTCAACCTGACTGCCTGCCTCTCTTCCGCTCTTACATCCGGTCCAGGGTGTCCTTGGAGATGGAGCACGCGGTGTCCACCGGTACGCTCGCGGCCTTCCGCGAGAGGTGGGCACCGGAGGGACTGGAGTGCATCATCACGCCCGGCAACCAAATTTTAATTTGATTTTACGTTTTAAAGTTTAATTTGTTTTAATTGCCGGTGCTTTTAGTGTCCCCCTCCTCTTTTATAGGGGGCACTGGAGGAAAAAAAAATTTGATTTTCGTGCCCAAAAAAAAAAGAAAAACACAAAAAAAAACACAAAAAATAAAAAAAATGGGCCTTGTAAATATCTGATGTGTCATCCAGGTCGGGTGGCACCGATTAATGTTTATGTTTTACAGGTTCATGTACAAGGACCCCCAGGTCCCTCTGCACCTCAGCATGTTGTAATTTCTCCCCATTCAAATAATATTCCCTTTTACTGTTTTTTTCCCCAAGGTGGATGACGTAACACTTTACGACATTGTATTCCATCTGCCAAACCTTGGCCCATTTGCTTAACCTATCTAAATCTCTTTGCAGCCTCTCTGTGTCCTCTACACAACCCGCTTTCCCACTAATCTTTGTGTCATCTGCAAATTTTGTTACATTACACTCTGTCCCGTCTTCCAGGTCATCTATGTATATTGTAAACAGTTGTGGTCCCAGCACCGATTCCTGTGGCACACCACTAACCACCGATTTCCAACCCGAAAAGGACCCATTTATCCCGACTCTCTGCTTTCTGTTCACCAGCCAATTCTCTATCCATGCTAATACATTTCCTCTGACTCCGCGTATCTCTATCTTCTGCAGTAACCTTTTGTGTGGCACCTTATCGAATGCCTTTTGGAAATCTAAATACACCACATCCATCGGTACACCTCTATCCACCATGCTCATTATATCCTCAAAGAATTCCAGTAAATTAGTTAAACATGATTTCCCCTTCATGAATCCATGCTGCGTCTGCTTGATTGCACTATTCCTATCTAGATGTCCTGCTATTTCTTCCTTAATAATAGTTTCAAGCATTTTCCCCACTACAGATGTTAAACTAACCGGCCTATAGTTACCTGCCTTTTGTCTGCCCCCTTTTTTAAACAGAGGCATTACATTAGCTGCTTTCCAATCCGCTGGTACCTGCCCAGAGTCCAGAGAATTTTGGTAGATTATAACGAATGCATCTGCTATAACTTCTGCCATCTCTTTTAATACCCTGGGGTGCATTTCATCAGGACCAGGGGACTTGTCTACCTTGAGTCTCATTAGCCTGTCCAGCACTACCCCACTAGTGATAGTGATTGTCTCAAGGTCCTCCCTTCCCACATTCCTATGACCAGCAATTTTTGGCATGGTTTTTGTGTCTTCCACTGTGAAGACCGAAGCAAAATAATTGTTTAACGTCTCAGCCATTTCCACATTTCCCTATGCAAGAACAAGGATAGACCAGAATTAAAAGTTCTAAATTGTGGAAACTTTGCTAAGCTGTGAAGTGAATTGGCCATAGTGAACTGGAAACAGCCACTTGAAGGTAAATCAGTGAGAGAGCAGTGGGAGGCATTCAAAGGGGAGAATCACAGGGTTCAGGCCAAATATGTGTCCTTAAAGAAAAAGGGGGGGAATAACAAATCTAGAGCCTCCTGGATACAGGGTAGGATAAAGAAAAAAAGGAAGGCTTATGACAGATACCGAGGGTGAAATACTGCAGAATCTCTGGAGGAGTATAGAAGGTCCAGGAGTGAAATTAAAAAGGATATGAGGAAAGCAAAGATAGAGCATGAAAAATTCTTGGCAAGTAAAATCAAGGAAAACCCAAAGATGTTTTATGAATATATTAAGAACAAGAGGATAACTAAAGAAAGGGTAGGGTCTATTAGAGACCATGAGGGTAATCTGTGTGTGGACATGGAAGATGTGGCTCCAGGATGGTATGTTGCCTCCCTAGTGCCAGGGTCAAGGATGTTACTGAGCGGCTGCAGGGCATTCATGGGGGAGAGGGTGAACAGCCAGAGGTCATGGTCCACATCGGTACCAATGACATAGGTAGGAAGAGGGATGATGTCCTGCAGGCAGAGTTTAGGGAGCTAGGAGAGAGATTAAAAAGCAGGACCTCAAAGGTAGTAATCTCCAGATTACTCCCTGTGTCATGAGCTAGTGAGTACAGAAATAGGAGGATAGAGCAGATGAATACATGGCTGGAGAGATGGTGCAGGTGGAAGGGCTTTAGTTTCCTGAGCATTGGGACCGCTTCTGGGGGAGGTGGGACCTGTACAAGCCGGACGGGTTGCACCCCAACAGAGCTGGGACCAATATCCTCGAGGGAGCGGTTTGCTAATGCTGTTGGGGGGGTTTAAACTAGCTTGGCAGGGGAATGGGAACCAGAAAATAGGTTCAGTAGGGAGGGGAGTAAAGAGGGAATTAGAAAGCAAAAATAAAGAAAGTGAGTTTGAAGGTGAGAGGAAACAAGCAAGAAAAAAGGGTAAAAAAACAAACTTAAAGGCACTTTGTCTAAATGCACATAGCATTTGTAACAAAATAGATGAGTTGATGGCACAAATTGAGACAAATGGGTATGATCTGATAGCCATTACAGAGACATGGTTGCAAGGTGACCAAGACTGGGAATTAAATATTCAGGGGTATTTGACAATCTGGAAGGGCAGACAGAAAGGAAAAGGAGGTGGGGTACCTCTATTGATAAAGGATGGAATCACTGCAACAGTGAGAAATGATATTGGCTCAAATGATAAGGGTGTTGAAACAGTTTTGGTGGAGATAAGGAACAATAAGGGGAAAAAGTCACTGGTGGGCGTAGTCTATAGGCCCCCTAACAATAGCAACTCTGTTGGTCGGAGCATAAACCAGGAAATATTGGGGGCTTGTAAAAAGGGAACAGCAATAATCATGGGTGATTTTAACCTCCATATTGATTGGACAAATCAAATTAGTCAGGGTAGCCTTGAGGAGGAGTTCATAGAGTGCATAAGGGACGGGTTCCTTGAGCAGTATGTAACGGAACCAACCAGGGGGCAGGCTATCATAGATCTGGTCCTGTGTAATGAGACAGGATTAATAAACAATCTCCTAGTAAAGGATCCCCTTGGAATGAGTGATCACAGCATGGTTGAATTTCAAATTCAGTTGGAAGGTGAGAAAGTTGGATCTCTAACCAGCGTACTAAGCTTAAATAAAGGAGACTATGAAGATATGAGGGCAGAGTTGGGTAAAGTGGACGGGGAAAATAGATTAAAGGGTAGGACAGTTGTACATTTAAGGAGCTATTTCACAACTCTCAGGAAAAATATATTCCAGTGATGAGGAAAGGGTGTAAGAGAAAAGATAGCCATCCGTGGCTAACTAAAGAAGTAAAGGACAGTGTCCAATTAAAAATAAGGGCATACAAAGTGGCTAAAACTAGTGAGAGGACAGCAGACTGGGAAGCTTTTAAAAGCCAGCAAAGAATGACTAAAAAAATGATTAAGAAAGGGAAGATAGACTATGAAAGTTATGTCCTGAATAAAGAGTCAGACTAGATGCTGCGAGCTCAAAGTAAGGTGTGACCGTAATCCTTTATTACAGACCTCAGAGTGCCTCTCCAGCCTGTGAGGCCTCCTTATATATAGGTGCTCCCAAGGGATTGTGGGCTCCCTTGGGACTCCAGGGGATAAGCCCTCTGGTGGTTAGACATGATATTTACAGGTTTACATACATAACAACACTCCCCCCCCGACCCCAAAGTCAATAGTGTAACTATTTACAATGTGAGTCAATCTGGGGCCTTCCTTTCCCTGGTTGATCGTCTCGGTGCAAATGCTGGTTTTGGTGAGTCATTTGTTGGGCCCTCGCTGGGCTGCTGGGGGTGGTGAGTCCTGCTGGGCTGCTGCAGGTGATGGGTTCTGCTTCGTGGTCAACCGCTGGGTCGGTTGCCACTTGCATGTGTGTTGGAGGGTTGAAAAAGGTAGTCCATTGTGGATTGTTCTGGATAGTCCATAAATCTGAATTTGGTTTGGTCCAAGTGTTTCCTGCAGGTGAGTCCATTTGAGAGTTTGACCACAAACACCCTACTCCCTTCTTTGGCCAAAACAGTGCCAGGAAGCCACTTGGGTCCTTGACCATAGTTCAGCACAAATACAGGATCATTTATCTCAATTTCGTGTGACACATTTGTGTGATCATGATATGTATTCTTTTGAAGCCACCTGCTCTCTACCTGTTCATGTAGATCAGGGTGGACTAGCGAGAGCCTTGTCTTATTGCCCTTTTCATGAGCAATTCAGCGGGAGGGACCCCAGTGAGCGAGTGGGGTCTTGTGCGGTAACTAAGCAGGACTCGGGATAAGCGAGTCTGCAGTGAGCCTTCAGTTACCCTTTTCAAGCTCTGCTTGATTGTTTGAACTGCTCGTTCTGCCTGACCGTTGGACACTGGTTTGAACAGGGCAGATGTGACGTGTTTGATCCCATTGCGGGTCATGAATTCCTTGAATTCGGCAATTGTAAAGCACGGCCCATTGTCACTTACAAGGACATCAGGCAGGCCGTGCGTGGCAAACTTGGCCCGTAGGCTTTTAATGGTGGCAGTGGACGTGCTTGCCGACATTATCACACATTCAATCCATTTGGAGTACGCACCTACAACCACTAAGAACATTTTACCCAAGAATGGGCCTGCATGGTTGACATGGACCCTGGACCACGGTTTGGAGGGCCAGGACCACAAACTTAGTGGCGCCTCCCTGGGTGCGTTGCTTAACTGTGAGCATGTATTACATTTGTGCATGCAGGACTCTAAGTCTGCGTTGATACCGGGCCACCACACATGGGATCTGGCTATCGCTTTCATCATTACGATGCCTGGGTGGGTGCTGTGGAGATCACTAATGAAAGTGTCCCTGCCCTTTTTTGGCACCATTACCCAGTATCCCCATAGGAGGCAGTCTGCCTGTATAGACATTTCATCTCTGCGCCGCTGGTACGGCTTGATTTCTTCCTGCATCTCTAACGGGACACTAGACCAACTCCCATGGAGCACAGTAAGGACAGTAAGGGGTCCTGGCTCGTCCAGATTCTAATCTGTCGGGCGGTAACAGGTGATTGCTCACTCTAGAATGCTTCCATTACCATAACTAAATCTGCGGGCTGTGTCATCTTCACCCCGTGGTAGGCAATGGCAGCCTACTGAGAGCATCGGCACAGTTTTCTGTGCCTGGCCTGTGGCGGATGGCACAGTTGTATGTGGACAACGTGAGCGCCCATCTCTGGATGCGGGCCGATGCATTCGTATTTATCCCCTTGCTTTCAGAAAAGGATATAAGCGGCTTATGGTCAGTTTCCAATTCAAATTTGAGCCCGAACAGATATTGATGCATTTTCTTTACCCCGTAAACACATGCTAAAGCTTCTTTTTCGATCATACTGTAGGCCCTCTCAGCCTTAGACAGTCTTCTGGATGCTTAAGCAACCGGTTACAATTTCCCAAACTTATTAGCTTGTTGCAATACACACCCGACCCCATACGACAATGCATTACATGGCAGGAATAGAAACGATGATCACCCCCGCAGTGCCAACAAGGTGTTAATGGCCTTGTATTCACCACCCTTGATGGTGGACTCTGAGTCATCTGTGGACGTGCAGCTACAGGCATGTAAGTCCTGCCCTTTACATTTCGATTCGAAAACAACGTTACTTTGTTCACAGTACTTGCAGCAGCACTAGTGTGCTGAGAAATTTGTTTGGTATTGTCACTGGTGGTGATAAACGCCTGGGCTATCGCTATGGCTTTACTCAAGGTTGGGGTCTCTACAGTCAAAAGTTTGCGAAGTATTACTTTATGGCCAATGCCAGGTAAAAGAAGTCCGTGAGCATGTGCTCCAAGTATACTTCAAATTCGCAATGTCCTGCAAGGTGCCTTAGCTCGGCGACGTAGCTCGCCACTTCCTGGCCTTCAGACCTCTTGTACGTGTAGAACCGATACCTCGCCTTCAGAATGCTTTCCTTCAGGTTTAGATGCTCCCGGACCAGTGTGCACAACTCATCGTACGACTTGTCTGTGGGTTTCACTGGAGCGAGCAGGTTTTTCATGAGGCCATACGTTGGTGCCCCGCAAACGGTGAGGAGGATCGCCCTTCGTTTGGCAGCGTTTGCTTCTCCTTCCAGCTCATTGGCCACAAAGTATTAGTCGAGTCGCTCCACGAAGGTTTCCCAATCATCTCCCTCCGCAAATTTCTCCAGGATGTCCACGGTTCTCTGCATTGTTGCGGTGGGGTTCATCATTTGTATCTCGTCGCCAGTTGTTATGTCCTGAATAAAGAGTCAGACTAGATGCTGCGAGCTCAAAGTAAGGTGGGACCGTAGTCCTTTATTACAGACCTCAGAGTGCCTCTCCAGCCTGTGAGGTTTCCTTATATACAGGTGTTCCCAAGGGATTGTGGGCTCCCTTGGGACTCCAGGGGATAAGCCCTCTGGTGGTTCGACATGTTATTTACAGGTTTACATACATAACAAAAGTAAACTAGCGCAACATATAAAAACAGATAGCAAGAGTTTCTATAGGTATATAAAAAGGAAAAGGGTGGCTAAAGTAAATGTTGGTTCCTTAGAGGACGAGATCGGGAAATTAGTAATGGGGAACATGGAGATGGCAGAAACTCTGAACAAATATTTTGTATCAGTCTTTACGTTAGAGGACACGAATAATATTCCGACAGTGGATAGTCCAGGGGCTATAGGAGGGGAGGAACTTAACATAATCACAATCACTAAGGAGGTGGTACTCAGTAAGATAATGGGACTAAAGGCGGATAAATCCCCTGGACCTGATGGCTTGCATCCTAGGGTCTTAAGAGAAGTAGCGGCAGGGATCGTGGATGCATTGGTTGTAATTTACCAAAATTCCCTGGATTCTGGGGAGGTCCCAGCAGATTGGAAAACTGCAAATGTAACGCCCCTATTTAAAAAAGGAGGCAGACAAAAAGCAGGAAACTATAGACCAGTTAGCCTAACATCTGTGTTTGGGAAAATGTTGGAGTCCATTATTAAAGAAGCAGTAGCAGGACATTTGGGAAAGCAAAATTCGGTCAGGCAGAGTCAGCATGGATTTATGAAGGGGAAGTCATGTTTGACAAATTTGCTGGAGTTCTTTGAGGATGTAAACAACAGGGTAGATAAAGAGGAACCAGTGGATGTGGTGTATTTGGACTTCCAGAAGGCATTTGACCAGGTGCCACATAAAAGGTTACTGCCCAAGATTAAAGTTCATGGGGTTGGGGTAATATATTCGCATGGATAGAGGATTGGCTAACTAACAGAGAACAGAGAGTCAGGATAAATGGTTCATTCTCTGGTTGGCAACCAGTAACTAGTGGGGTGCCGCAGGGATCAGTGCTGTGACTCCAACTATTTACAATCTATATTAACAACTTGGAAGAAGGGACTGAATGTAACGTAGCCAAATTTACTGACGATACAAAGATGGGAGGAAAAGCGATGAGTGAGGAGGACACAAAAAATCTGCAAAAAAACATAAACAGGCTAATGAGTGGGCAAAAATTTGGCAGATGGAGTATATTGCTGGAAAGTGTGAGGTCATGCACTTTGGCAGAAAAAGATCAAAGAGCAAGTTATTATTTAAATGGAGAAAGATTGCAAAAGTGCCACAGTACAGCAGGACCTGGGGGTACTTGTGCATGAAACACAAAAGGATAGTATGCAGATACAGCAAGTGATCAGGAAGGCCAATGGTATCTTGGCCTTTATTGCAAAGGGAATGGAGTATAAAAGCTTGGAAGCCTTACTACACTGTACAGGGTATTGGTGAGGCCACACCTGGAATACTGTGTTCATAGAAACATAGAAACATAGAAACATAGAAAATAGATGCAGGAGTAGGCCATTCGGCCCTTCTAGCCTGCACCACCATTCAATGAGTTCATGGCTGAACATTCAACTTCAGTACCCCATTCCTGCTTTCTCGCCATACCCCTTGATCCCCCTAGTAATAAGGACCTCATCTAACTCCTTTTTGAATATATTTAGTGAATTGGCCTCAACAACTTTCTGTGGTAGAGAATTCCACAGGTTCACCACTCTCTGGGTGAAGACGTTCCTCCGCATCTCGGTCCTAAATGGCTTACCCCTTATCCTTAGACTGTGACCTCTGGTTCTGGACTTCCCCAACATTGGGAACATTCTTCCTGCATCTAACCTGTCTAACCCCGTCAGAATTTTAAATGTTTCTATGAGGTCCCCTCTCATTCTTCTGAACTCCAGTGAATACAAGCCCAGTTGATCCAGTCTTTCTTGATAGGTCAGTCCCGCCATCCCGGGAATCAGTCTGGTGAACCTTCGCTGCACTCCCTCAATAGCAAGAATGTCCTTCCTCAGGTTAGGAGACTAAAACTGTACACAATACTCCAGGTGTGGCCTCACCAATGCCCTGTACAACTGTAGCAACACCTCCCTGCCCCTGTACTCAAATCCCCTTGCTATGAAGGCCAACATGCCATTTGCTTTCTTAACCGCCTGCTGCACCTGCATGCCAACCTTCAATGACTGATGTACCATGACACCCAGGTCTCGTTGCACCTCCCCTTTTCCTAATCTGTCACCATTCAGATAATAGTCTGTCTCTCTGTTTTTACCACCAAAGTGGATAACCTCACATTTATCCACATTATACTTCATCTGCCATGCATTTGCCCACTCACCTAACCTATCCAAGTCGCTCTGCAGCCTCATAGCATCCTCCTCGCAGCTCACACTGCCACCCAACTTAGTGTCATCCGCAAATTTGGAGATACTACATTTAATCCCCTCATCTAAATCATTAATATACAGTGTAAACAGCTGGGGCCCCAGCACAGAACCTTGCGGTACCCCACTAGTCACTGCCTGCCATTCCGAAAAGTACCCATTTACTCCTACTCTTTGCTTCCTGTCTGACAACCAGTTCTCAATCCATGTCAGTACACTACCCCCAATCCCATGTGCTCTAACTTTGCACATCAATCTCTTGTGTGGGACCTTGTCGAACGCCTTCTGAAAGTCCAAATATACCACATCAACTGGTTCTCCCTTATCCACTCTACTGGAAACATCCTCAAAATATTCCAGAAGATTTGTCAAGCATGATTTCCCTTTCACAAATCCATGCTGACTTGGACCTATCATGTCACCTCTTTCCAAATGCACTGCTATGACATCCTTAATAATTGATTCCATCATTTTACCCACTACCGATGTCAGGCTGACCGGTCTATAATTCCCTGTTTTCTCTCTCCCTCCTTTTTTAAAAAGTGGGGTTACATTGGCTACCCTCCACTCCATCGGAACTGATCCAGAGTCAATGGAATGTTGGAAAATGACTGTCAACGCATCCACTATTTCCAAGGCCACCTCCTTAAGTACTCTGGGATGCAGTCCATCAGGCCCTGGGGATTTTTGGTTTCCATATTTACGAAAGGATATACTTGCTTTGGAGGCAGTTCAGAGAAGGTTCACTTGTATGATTCCAGAGATGAGGGGGTTGACTTATGAGGAAAGGTTGAGTAGGTTGGGCCTCTACTTATTGGAATTCAGAAGAATGAGAGGTGATCTTATCGAGACGTATAAGATTATGAGGGGACTTGACAGGGTGGATGCAGAGAGGATGTTTCCATGGATGAGGGAAGACTCGAAGTAGAGGGCACGATCTTAGAATAAGGGGCCACCCATTTAAAACAGAGATGAGGAGAAAGTTCTTCTCTCAGATGGTTGTGAATTGTGGAATTCGCTGCCTCAGAGAGCTGTGGAAGCTGGGACATTGAATAAATTTAAAGCAGAAATAGACAGTTTCTTAATCGATAAGGGGATAGATAAGGGGTTATGGGGAGCGGGAGGGGAAGTGGAGCTGAGTCCATGATCAGATCAGTCATGATCTTATTGAATGGTGGAGCGGGCTCGAGGGGCCGTATGGCCTTCTCCTGTTCCTATTTCTTATGTGGATATGCTTTTTAATGAATACTTTGCGTCAGTTTTCACAAAAGAGAGGGGCGATGCAGACACTGCTATCGAGGAGGAGGAGTGTGAAATATTAGATGAAATAAACATAGTGAGAGAGGAGGTATTAAGGGGTTTAGCAGCTTTGAAAGTAGATAAGTGCCCATGCCCAGATGAAATGTATCCCAGGCTGTTAAGTGAAGCAAAAGAGGAAAGAGCAGAGACTATGACGATCATTTTCCAATCCTCTCTGGCTTCAGGTGTGGTGCCAGAGGACAGGAGGACTGCTAATGTGGTACCTTTGTTTAAGAAGGGAGAAAGGATAGACCGAGTAATTACAAGCCAGTCAGCCTAACCTCAGTAGTGGGAAAATTATTGGAAAAAATCCTGAGGGACAGGATAAATCTTCACCTAAAAAGGACAGTCAGCACGGGTTTGTTAAGGGAAGTTCGTGTCTGACTAACTTGATTGAATTTTTCGAGGAGGTAACCAGGAGGGTCGATGAGGGCAGTGCGTATGATGTAGTGTATATGGATTTTAGCAAAACTTTTGATAAGGTCCCACATGGCAGACTGGACGTGAAAGTAAAAGCCCATGGGATCCAGGGCAAAGTGGCAAGTTAGATCCAAAATTAGCTCAGAGGCAGGAAGCAAAGTGTAATGGTTGATGGATGTTTTTGTGACTGGAATGATGTTTCCAGTGGGGTTCCGCAGGGCTCAGTGCTGGGTCCCTTGCTTTTTGTGATATACATCAATGATCTAGACTTGAATATAGGCAGTATGATTAAGAAGTTTGCAGATAATACTAAAATCGGCCGTGTGGTTGATAATGAAGAAGAAAGCTGCGGACTGCAGGAAGATATCAATCAACTGGTCAGGTGGGCAGAACAGTGGCAAATGGAATTTAATCCAGAGAAGTGTGAGGTAATGCATTTGGGGAGGGCTAACAAGGCAAGGGAATACACATTAAATGGTAGGATACTGAGAAGTGTAGATGAACAAAGGGACCTTGGAGTGCAGGTCCACAGATCCCTGAAAGTAGCAGGCCAGGTAGATAAGGTGGTTAAGAAGGCATACGGAATGCTTGCCTTTATTAGCCAAGGCATTGAATATAAGAGCAGTGGGGTTATGCTTGAACTGTATAAAACACTGGTTAGGCCACAGCTGGAGTACTGCGTGCAGTTCTGGTCACCACATTTCAGGAAAGATGTGATTGCACTAGAGAGGGTGCAGAGCAGATTTACAAGGATGTTGCCGGGAGTGGAGAATCTTAGCTATGAGGATAGGCTGGATTTGTTTTCATTGGAACAGAGGAGGCTGAGGAGAGATCTCATTGAGGTGTATAAAATTATGAGGGGCCTAGATATAGTGGATAGAAAGGGCCTATTTCCCTTAGCAGAGCAGTCAACAACCAGGGGGCATAAATTTAAAGTAATTGGTAGAGGTTTAGAGGGGATTTGAGGAGAAATGTCTTCACCCAGAGTGTGATGGGGGTCTGGAACTCACTGACTGAAAGGGTAGTAGAGGCAGAAACCCTCACCACATTTAAAAAGTACTTGGATGTTCACCTGAAGTGCTGTAACCTGCAGGGTTACGGACCTGAAGCGGGAAAGTGGGATTAGGCTGGATAGCTTCTTGTTGGCTGGCATGGACACGATGGGTTGAAATGGCCTCATTCTGTGCTGTAAACTTTTATGATTCTATGATGATTCTTTGAGGTGTCTGCTGTCTACCCTCTGAGCCATATAGGAGGGCAGGTATCTCTACTGGCCTGTAGACCATGAGCTTGGTGCCAGATTTGAAGTCCTGGTCTTCAAACACTCTCTCCCTCAGGCGACCGAAGGCTGCGCTGGCGCACTGGAGGCGGTGTTGGACCTCGTTGTCAATGTCTACCCTTGCTGATAGTAGGCTCCCAAGGTATGGAAAGTGGTCCACGTTATCCAGGGCCGCGCCGTGGATTTTGATGACCAGAGGGCAGTGCTGTGTGGCGGGATTAGGCCGGTGGAGGATCTTTATCTTACGGATGTTTAGCACAAAGCCTAAGCTTTTGTACGCCTCGGTGAAGGTGTTGACGATGGCTTGGAGTTCCGCCTCTGAATGTGCGCAGAGGCAAGCATCGTTCGTGTACTGTAGTTCGACGACTGAGAGGATAGATGCACCAACATCAGTGTTCTCACTCAGGCCAACATCCCCAGCATTGAAGCACTGACCACACTCGACCAGCTCCAATGGGCAGGCCACAACGTCCGCATGCCCGACAGGAGACTCCCTAAGCAAGCGCTCTACTCGGAACTCCTACACAGCAAACGAGCCCCAGGTGGGCAGAGGAAACGTTATAAGGACGCCCTCAAAGCCTCCTTGATAAAGTGTAACATTCCCACCGACACCTGGGAGTCCCTGGCCAAAGACCGCCCAAAGTGGAGGAAGAGCATCCGGGAGGGCGCTGAGTACCTTGAGTCTTGTCGCTGAGAGCATGCAAAAAACAAGCGCAGGCAGTGGAAGGAGCGTGCGGCAAACCAGTCCCACCCACCGGAGGGTTATGGGTCTATGGGGTTATCTGCCCCGGAGAGCTGTGTCAGTGAGTGTGTTTGGGGCAGAGATGGACAGATTTTGGGGCGATGGGGGAGTGGAGGGTTGTGGGAAGCGGGCGGGGAGGTGGGGCTGGGGCCATGATATTGTTGGGTGGCGAGGCAGGCTTCAGGGGCCGGGGGGCCTTCTCCAGGCACCAGGGGGCCTGCTCCAGGGGCCGGGGGGCCTGCTCCAGGAGCCGGGGGGGCCTGCTCCAGGCGCCAGGGGCCCTGCTCCAGGGGGCCTGCTCCAGGGGCAGGGGGGCCTGCTCCAGGCGCCGGGGGGCCTTCTCCAGGCGCCAGGGGGCCTCCTCCAGGGGACAGGGGGCCTGCTCCTGCTCCTGTTACATAGAAACATAGAAAATAGGTGCAGGAGTAGGCCATTCAGCCCTTCTAGCCTGCACCACCATTCAATGAGTTCATGGCTGAACATGCAACTTCAGTACCCCATTCCTGCTTTCTCACCATACCCCTTGATTCCCCTAGTAGTAAGGACTTCATCTAACTCCTTTTTGAATATATTTAGTGAATTGGCCTCAACTACTTTCTGTGGTAGAGAATTCCACAGGTTCACCACTCTCTGGATGAAGAAATTCCTCCTCATCTCGGTCCTAAATGGCTTACCCCTTATCCTTAGACTGTGTCCCCTGGTTCTGGACTTCCCCAACATTGGGAACATTCTTCCTGCATCTAACCTGTCTAACCCCGTCAGAATTTTAAACGTTTCTATGAGGTCCCCTCTCATTCTTCTGAACTCCAGTGAATACAAGCCCAGTTGATCCAGTCTTTCTTGATAGGTCAGTCCCGCCATCCCGGGAATCAGTCTGGTGAACCTTCGCTGCACTCCCTCAATAGCAAGAATGTCCTTCCTCAGGTTAGGAGACCAAAACTGTACACAATACTCCAGGTGTGGCCTCACCAAGGCCCTGTACAACTGTAGCAACACCTCCCCTGCCCCTGTACTCAAATCCCCTCGCTATGAAGGCCAACATGCCATTTGCTTTCTTAACCGCCTGCTGTACCTGCATGCCAACCTTCAATGACTGATGTACCATGACACCCAGGTCTCGTTGCACCTCCCCTTTTCCTAATCTGTCACCATTCAGATAATAGTCTGTCTCTCTGTTTTTACCACCAAAGTGGATAACCTCACATTTATCCACATTATACTTCATCTGCCATGCATTTGCCCACTCACCTAACCTATCCAAGTCGCTCTGCAGCCTCATAGCATCCTCCTCGCAGCTCACACTGCCACCCAACTTAGTGTCATCCGCAAATTTGGAGATACTACATTTAATCCCCTCGTCTAAATCATTAATATACAGTGTAAACAGCTGGGGCCCCAGCACAGAACCTTGCGGTACCCCACTAGTCACTGCCTGCCATTCCGAAAAGTCCCCATTTATTCCTACTCTTTGCTTCCTGTCTGACAACCAGTTCTCAATCCATGTCAGCACACTACCCCCAATCCCATGTGCTTTAACTTTGCACATTAATCTCTTGTGTGGGACCTTGTCGAAAGCCTTCTGAAGGTCCAAATATACCACATCAACTGGTTCTCCCTTGTCCACTCTACTGGAAACATCCTCAAAAAATTCCAGAAGATTTGTCAAGCATGATTTCCCTTTCACAAATCCATGCTGACTTGGACCTATCATATCACCTCTTTCCAAATGAGCTGCTATGACATCCTTAATAATTGATTCCATCATTTTACCCGCTACCGATGTCAGGCTGACCGGTCTATAATTCCCTGTTATCTCTCTCCCTCCTTTTTTAAAAAAGTGGGGTTACATTGGCTACCCTCCACTCCATAGGAACTGATCCAGAGTCAATGGAATGTTGGAAAATGACTGTCAATGCATCCACTATTTCCAAGGCCACCTCCTTAAGTACTCTGGGATGCAGTCCATCAGGCCCTGGGGATTTATCGGCCTTCAATCCCATCAATTTCCCCAACACAATTTCCCGACTAATAAGGATTTCCCTCAGTTCCTCCTCCTTACTAGACCCTCCGACCCCTTTTATATCCGGAAGGTTGTTTGTGTCCTCCTTAGTGAATACCGAACCAAAGTACTTGTTCAATTGGTCTGCCATTTCTTTGTTCCCCGTTATGACTTCCCCTGATTCTGACTGCAGGGGACCTACGTTTGTCTTTACTAACCTTTTTCTCTTTACATATCTACATATCTGTTTCTTGTGTTTTCCTTCAACCACTGTCTGCCCCACCTGTGACAGACTGTAATTCCCGTATTGGACTCTTCAGTCACCCGAGAACTCAGTGTTAGTGCGGAAGTCGGTCTTCCTCGGTTCCTAAAGGCTGCCTGAGAAGAGGTTGGTGCCCCAGGGAAGTTGGTGCCGAGGGGGAGGGTGGGGGTTGGTGCCGGGGGGGGGGGGGAATGCTGGTGCCCGGGGGGGGGGATGCTGGTGCCGGGGGGGGGGGGATGCTGGTGCCAGGGGGGGGGGGGGGGGGAGTTGGTGCCCGGGGGGGGGGGGGGGAATGCTGGTGCCCGGGGGGGAGGATGCTGGTGCCGGGGGGGGAGTTGGTGCCCGGGGGGGGGATGCTGGTGCCGGGGGGGGGGGATGCTGGTGCCCGGGGGGGTGGGGGTTGGTGCCGGTGGGGGGGATGCTGGTGCTCGGGGGGGGTGGGGGTTGGTGCCGGGGTGGGGGGATGCTGGTGTCCGGGGGGGTGGGGGGATGCTGGTGCCCGGGGGGGGTGGGGGTTGGTGCCGGGGGGGGGGAAAGCTGGTGCCCGGGGGGGGTGGGGGTTGGTGCCGGGGGGGGTGGGGGGGGGGGAAGTTGGTGCCCGGGGAGGGTGGGGGTTGGTGTCGGGGGGGGATGCTGGTGCCCGGGGGGGAGGGGGAGTTGGTGCCCAGGGGGGATGCTGGTGCCGGGGGGGGGGGGGGAAGTTAGTGCACGGGGGGGTGGGGGTTGGTGCCCGGGGGGGGGGGGGGTTGGTGCCGGGGTGGAGGGAGTTGGTGCCCGGGTGGGGTGGGGGTTGGTGCCCGGAGGGGGGGGGGGGTTGGTGCCTGGGGGGGGGTTGGTGCCGGGGGTGGTAGGGGTTGGTGCCCGGGGGTGGGGGGGGGTTGGTGCCGGGGGGGGGAGGGAGTTGGTGCCCGGGGGGGGGGGTGGGGGGGAGTTGATGCCCGGGGGGGTGGGGGTTGGTGCCGGGGGGGGGGGGATGCTGGTGCCCGGGGGGGGTGGGGTTTGGTGCCGGGGGGGGATGCTGGTGTCCGGGGGGGTGGGGGGATGCTGGTGCCCGGGGGGGGTGGGGGTTGGTGCCGGGGGGGGTGGGGGTTGGTGCCCGGGGGGGGGGTGGGGGGTGGTTGGTGCCGGGGGGGGGGGGGGAGTTGGTGCCCGGGGAGGGTGGGGGTTGGTGCCAGGGGGGTGGGGGTTGGTGCCCGGGGGGGGGGGGGGGGGGGTTGGTGCCGGGGTGGAGGGAGTTGGTGCCCGGGGGGGTGGGGGTTGGTGCCTGGGGGGGTGGGGGGGGTTTGTGCCGGGTGTGGTAGGGGTTGGTGCCGGGGGGGGGTGGGGGTTGGTGCCGGGTGGGGGGAGTTGGTGCCCGGGCGGGGGTGGGGGTTGGTGCCCGGGGGGGGGGGGTGGGGGGGGGTTGGTGCCGGGGGGGGGGAGGGAGTTGGTGCCCGGGGGGGGGGGTGGGGGGGAGTTGATGCCCGGGGGGGTGGGGGTTGGTGCCGGGGGGGGGGGGGTGCTGGTGCCCGGGGGGGTGGGGGTTGGTGCCGGGGGCGGGGGGATGCTGGTGCTCGGGGGGGAGGGGGTTGGTGCCGGGGGGGGGGATGCTGGTGCCCGGGGGGGGTGGGGGTTGGTGCCGGGGGGGGTGGGGGTTGGTGCCCGGGGGGGGGTGGGGGTTGGTGCCCGGGGGGGGGTGGGGGGTGGTTGGTGCCGGGGGGGGGGGGGGGGGAGTTGGTGCCCGGGGAGGGTGGGGGTTGGTGCCTGGGGGGGTGGGGGGGTTTGTGCCGGGTGTGGTAGGGGTTGGTGCCGGGGGGGGGTGGGGGTTGGTGCCGGCGGGGGGGGTGGGGGTTGGTGCCGGGGGGGGGTGCGGGTTGGTGCCGGGGGGGGGGATGTGGGATGCTGGTGCCGGGGGGGGTGATGCTGGTGCCCGGGGGGGGGGGGGGTTGGTGCCGGAGGGGGGGGGAGGGAGATGCTGTTGCGCTGGGGGGGTGGGGGTTGGTGCCGGGGGGGGGGGGGGGGGGGGGGAGATGCTGGTGCGCTGGGGGGGTGGGGGTTGGTGCCGGGGGGGGGCGAGTTGGTGCCCGGGGAGGGTGGGGGTTGGTGCCGGGGGGGGGGGATGCTGGTGCGAGGGGGGGATGCTGGTGCCCGGGGGGGGGGGGGATTGGTGCCCGGGGGGGATTGATGCCGGGGGGGGGTGGGGGTTGGTGCCGGGGGGGTGGGGGGGGGGGAGTTGGTGCCCAGGGAGGGTGGGGGTTGGTGCCGGGGGGGGATGCTGGTGCCCGGGGGGGGAGGGGGAGTTGGTGCCCAGGGGGGATGCTGGTGCCGGGGGGGGGGGGGGAAGTTAGTGCACGGGGGGGTGGGGGTTGGTGCCCGGGGTGGGGGGGGGTTGGTGCCGGGGTGGAGGGAGTTGGTGCCCGGGTGGGGTGGGGGTTGGTGCCCGGAGGGGGGGGGGTTGGTGCCTGGGGGGGGGTTGGTGCCGGGGGTGGGGGGGGGTTGGTGCCGGGGGGGGGAGGGAGTTGGTGCCCGGGGGGGGGGGTGGGGGGGAGTTGATGCCCGGGGGGGTGGGGGTTGGTGCCGGGGGGGGGGGGGTGCTGGTGCCCGGGGGGGTGGGGGTTGGTGCCGGGGGCGGGGGGATGCTGGTGCTCGGGGGGGAGGGGGTTGGTGCCGGGGGGGGGGATGCTGGTGCCCGGGGGGGTGGGGGTTGGTGCCGGGGGGGGGGGATGCTGGTGCCCGGGGGGGTGGGGGTTGGTGCCCGGGGGGGGGGTGGGGGTTGGTGCCCGGGGGGGGGGTGTGGGGTGGTTGGTGCCGGGGGGGGGGGGGGGGGAGTTGGTGCCCGGGGAGGGTGGGGGTTGGTGCCAGGGGGGTGGGGGTTGGTGCCCGGGCGGGGGTGGGGGTTGGTGCCCGGGGGGGGGGGTTGGTGCCGGGGTGGAGGGAGTTGGTGCCCGGGGGGGTGGGGGTTGGTGCCTGGGGGGGGGGGTTGGTGCCGGCGGGGGGGGTGGGGGTTGGTGCCCGGGGGGGGGGGGTTGGTGCCCGTGGGGGGGGGGGGTTGGTGCCCGGGGGGGGGGAATGCTGGTGCCCGGGGGGGGTGGGGGTTGGTGCCCAGGGGGGTGGGGGTTGGTGCCGGGGGGGGGTTGGTGCCCGGGGAGGGGGGGGGGGGAGGTAGGTGCCCGGGGGGGTTGGTTGGTGCCGGGGGGGGGGGATCCTGGTGCCCGGGGGGGGTGGGGGTTGGTGCCCGGGGGGGGTGGGGGTTGGTGCCGGGGGGGGGGGTTGGTGCCCGGGGGGGGTTTGGGTTGGTGCCGGGGGGGGGGGGGGGTTGATGCCCGGGGGGGGGTGGGGGTTGGTGCCCGGGGGGGGTGGGGGGGGGGTTGGTGCCGGGGTGGAGGGAGTTGGTGCCCGGGGGGGTGGGGGTTGGTGCCTGGGGGGGTGGGGGGGGTTTGTGCCGGGTGTGGTAGGGGTTGGTGCCGGGGGGGGGTGGGGGTTGGTGCCGGGTGGGGGGAGTTGGTGCCCGGGCGGGGGTGGGGGTTGGTGCCCGGGGGGGGGGGTGGGGGGGGGTTGGTGCCGGGGGGGGGGGAGGGAGTTGGTGCCCGGGGGGGGGGGTGGGGGGGAGTTGATGCCCGGGGGGGTGGGGGTTGGTGCCGGGGGGGGGGGGGTGCTGGTGCCCGGGGGGGTGGGGGTTGGTGCCGGGGGCGGGGGGATGCTGGTGCTCGGGGGGGAGGGGGTTGGTGCCGGGGGGGGGGATGCTGGTGCCCGGGGGGGGTGGGGGTTGGTGCCGGGGGGGGTGGGGGTTGGTGCCCGGGGGGGGGTGGGGGTTGGTGCCCGGGGGGGGGTGGGGGGTGGTTGGTGCCGGGGGGGGGGGGGGGGGAGTTGGTGCCCGGGGAGGGTGGGGGTTGGTGCCTGGGGGGGTGGGGGGGGTTTGTGCCGGGTGTGGTAGGGGTTGGTGCCGGGGGGGGGTGGGGGTTGGTGCCGGCGGGGGGGGTGGGGGTTGGTGCCGGGGGGGGGGTGCGGGTTGGTGCCGGGGGGGGGGATGTGGGATGCTGGTGCCGGGGGGGGTGATGCTGGTGCCCGGGGGGGGGGGGGGTTGGTGCCGGAGGGGGGGGGAGGGAGATGCTGTTGCGCTGGGGGGGTGGGGGTTGGTGCCGGGGGGGGGGGGGGGGGGGGGGGAGATGCTGGTGCGCTGGGGGGGTGGGGGTTGGTGCCGGGGGGGGGCGAGTTGGTGCCCGGGGAGGGTGGGGGTTGGTGCCGGGGGGGGGGGATGCTGGTGCGAGGGGGGGGGGGGATGCTGGTGCCCGGGGGGGGGGGGGGATTGGTGCCCGGGGGGGATTGATGCCGGGGGGGGGTGGGGGTTGGTGCCGGGGGGGTGGGGGGGGGGGAGTTGGTGCCCAGGGAGGGTGGGGGTTGGTGCCGGGGGGGGATGCTGGTGCCCGGGGGGGGAGGGGGAGTTGGTGCCCAGGGGGGATGCTGGTGCCGGGGGGGGGGGGGGGAAGTTAGTGCACGGGGGGGTGGGGGTTGGTGCCCGGGGTGGGGGGGGGTTGGTGCCGGGGTGGAGGGAGTTGGTGCCCGGGTGGGGTGGGGGTTGGTGCCCGGAGGGGGGGGGGTTGGTGCCTGGGGGGGGGTTGGTGCCGGGGGTGGGGGGGGGTTGGTGCCGGGGGGGGGAGGGAGTTGGTGCCCGGGGGGGGGGGTGGGGGGGAGTTGATGCCCGGGGGGGTGGGGGTTGGTGCCGGGGGGGGGGGGGGTGCTGGTGCCCGGGGGGGTGGGGGTTGGTGCCGGGGGCGGGGGGATGCTGGTGCTCGGGGGGGAGGGGGTTGGTGCCGGGGGGGGGGATGCTGGTGCCCGGGGGGGTGGGGGTTGGTGCCGGGGGGGGGGGATGCTGGTGCCCGGGGGGGTGGGGGTTGGTGCCCGGGGGGGGGGTGGGGGTTGGTGCCCGGGGGGGGGGTGTGGGGTGGTTGGTGCCGGGGGGGGGGGGGGGGGAGTTGGTGCCCGGGGAGGGTGGGGGTTGGTGCCAGGGGGGTGGGGGTTGGTGCCCGGGCGGGGGTGGGGGTTGGTGCCCGGGGGGGGGGGTTGGTGCCGGGGTGGAGGGAGTTGGTGCCCGGGGGGGTGGGGGTTGGTGCCTGGGGGGGGGGGTTGGTGCCGGCGGGGGGGGTGGGGGTTGGTGCCCGGGGGGGGGGGGGTTGGTGCCCGTGGGGGGGGGGGGTTGGTGCCCGGGGGGGGGGAATGCTGGTGCCCGGGGGGGGTGGGGGTTGGTGCCCAGGGGGGTGGGGGTTGGTGCCGGGGGGGGGTTGGTGCCCGGGGAGGGGGGGGGGGGGAGGTAGGTGCCCGGGGGGGTTGGTTGGTGCCGGGGGGGGGGGGATCCTGGTGCCCGGGGGGGGTGGGGGTTGGTGCCCGGGGGGGGTGGGGGTTGGTGCCGGGGGGGGGGGTTGGTGCCCGGGGGGGGTTTGGGTTGGTGCCGGGGGGGGGGGGGGGTTGATGCCCGGGGGGGGTGGGGATTGGTGCCCGGGGGAGGTGGGGGTTGGTGCCCGGGGGGGGTGGGGATTGGTGCCCGGGGGGGGTGGGGATTGGTGCCCGGGGGGGGTGGGGGTTGGTGCCCGGGGGGGGTGGGGGTTGGTGCCCGGGGGGGGTGGGGATTGGTGCCCGGGGGGGGGCGGGGATTGGTGCCCGGGGGGGTGGGGGTTGGTGCCCGGGGGGGGGGGTTGGTGCCCGGGGGGGTGGGGATTGGTGCCCGGGGGGGTTGGGGGTTGGTGCCGGGGGGGGGGGGGGGATGCTGGTGCCCGGGGGGGGGGGGTTGGTGCCCGGGGGGGGTTGGTGCCCGGGGGGGGGTGGTTGGTGCCGGGGGGGGTTGGTGCCCGGGGGGGGTGGGGATTGGTGCCCGGGGATTGGTGCCCGGGGGGGGGTGGGGGTTGGTGCCCGGGGGGGGGGGGTTGGTGCCCGGGGGGGGGATTGGTGCCCGGGGG
The DNA here is from genome assembly GCF_044704955.1 of Pristiophorus japonicus. NCBI lineage: Eukaryota > Metazoa > Chordata > Chondrichthyes > Pristiophoridae > Pristiophorus > Pristiophorus japonicus. The sequence goes on along the minus strand of NC_091994.1, from coordinate 116,696,582 downwards.
GGGGTGGGGGTTGGTGCCCGGGGGGGGGGGTTGGTGCCCGGGGGGGGTTGGTGCCCGGGGGGGGGTGGTTGGTGCCGGGGGGGGTTGGTGCCCGGGGGGGGTGGGGATTGGTGCCCGGGGATTGGTGCCCGGGGGGGGGTGGGGGTTGGTGCCCGGGGGGGGGGGGTTGGTGCCCGGGGGGGGGTGGGGGTTGGTGCCCGGGGGGGGGGGGGTTGGTGCCCGGGGGGGGGATTGGTGCCCGGGGGGGGGTGGGGGTTGGTGCCCGGGGGGGGGGGTTGGTGCCCGGGGGGGGGTTGGTGCCCGGGGGGGGGGGTTGGTGCCCGGGGGGGGGGCGGGTTAGTTCCCGAGGGGGGAAGTTAGTGCACGGGGGAAGTTGCAAAACTCCAGGCCACAAGCACAGCGCTCTCAACCAACCCCACTGGCGGGACTCCCGAACGTGCTGCCCGAAGCCGCGCACGCGGGGTCCGTTCGGGTTGCAGGCACGTGATCTACCGCGACGTCATTGGTCGCCTTGGGAACCGAGCGAGAGAGAGCCCGGGTTTGCAGCCCCCTCCCGGGACCGGGAAACGGTGGCACCGGGAGAGGGAGCCCGACAGCCCGACAGCCCGGGGCCCGCTGCCTGACCACCCGCTGTAAGTAAACACTTGCATTTCTTGCTGAGGTTACTCCCGCTGTCTGTAAAGGCGGGTTTAAAGTAGAGAAGCTGCAGCCTGGGCCCAGCACCTGGCACTTTACAGATTCATTCACCTGAGCTTAAAGAAGTTGGAAAGTTGGCCACATCAGACTTCCGCGAGAATCAACAGAGGAACAAGATAAACAAATAATAATGGGTACTCTATATCTCCCCTCCATTCTCCGGGATTTCTGATGTCTAATTTATATATAAAGTTAGAAAATGGATAGGTCCTCTTAAAATAGACAAAGCACCTGGACAACACAAGAGCAAGAGGATAACTCAGGAAAGAGTAGGACAAAATGGTGCTGTGTGTGTGGGGGCAGAGCATAGGGTAAGGTATGTAATGAATACTTTGCGGCTGTCTTCACAAAAGAGGGGGACAATGCTGACTATGTTAAGGAGGAAGAGAGTGAAATATTGGATGGGATAAACCTAGTAAGAGAGGAATTGTTAAGGGGTTTAGCATCTTTGCCAGGACTGGATGAAATATATCCTAGGCTATTAAAAGAAGTAAAGGATGAAATTGCGACGGCTCTGGCCATCCTTTTCCAATCCTCCCTGGCGACAGGAATGGTGCCACAGGATTGGAGAACTGCTAACGTTGTGCCATTGTTTAAAAAGGGAGGAAAGGATAAACCGAGTAATTACAGGCTGGTTAGTTTAACCTCGGTGGTGGGTATTTAGGGAAGGTCGTGTCTGACTAACGTGATTTAATTTTTTGAGGAGGGTCAAAAAGGGCAGTGCAGTTGATGTAGTCTACATGGATTTTAGCAAGGCTGATCAAAAAAGTAAAAGCCCATGGGATCCAAGGGAGAGTGGCAAATTGGATCCAAAATTGGCTCATTGGCAGGAAGCAAAGGGTAATGTTGATGGTTGTTTTTGCGACTGGAAGGCTGTTTCCAGTGGTGTTCCACAGAGCTCAGTACTCTGTCCCTTGCTTTTTGTAGTGTGTATATATTAATGACTTAAAAGTATGGGACATGGTGATGAAATTTTCAGATGATGCAAAAATTGGCCATGTGGTTGACAGAGAGGCGAAAAGCTTTAGACTGCAGGAAGATATAGATGAACTGGTCAGTTGGGCGGAAAAGGGAATTCGATACGGAAAAGTGGAAGGTAATGCATTTGAGGGGGGACAACAAGGTGAGGGGAATACACAATAAATGGGAGGATACGGAGCGGTGTGGAATGGAGAAATAGAGGGATTTTTGAGTGTATGTCCACATATCCTCAAAGGTAGCAGGACAAGTCAATAAGGGAGTTAAAAAGGCATACGGAATGCTTGCCTTTATTAGTCGAGGCATAGAATATAAAAGCAGGGAGGTTATGCTTGAACTGTTTAAAAAAAAACACTGGTTAGACCACAGCTAGAGTACTGCGTGCAGTTCTGGTCACTACATTACAGGAAAGTGATCGCACTAGAGAGAGTGCAGAAGAGATTTACGAGAATATTGCCAGAAATGGGAAATTTTAGCTATGAGGAAAGATTGGATAGGCTGGGGTTGTTTTCTTTGAAACCGAGGAGGCTATAGGGAGGTTAAATTGAGGTGCATAAAATTGAGGGGCACAGATGGTGGATAAGAAGGACTTGTCTCCTTTAGCGGAGGGGTCAATAATCAGAGGGCATAGATTTAAAGTCGTTGGTAGAAGGATTGGAGGAGAGATGAGGAAAAACATTTTCAACCAGAGGGTGGTGGGGGTCTGGAACTCGCTGCCTGAAAGGGTGGTAGAGGCAGAAACCCTCACCACATTTTAAAAAGTACTTGGATGTGGATTTAAAGAGCCCTGACCTACAGGGCTATGGACCTAGTGTTGGAAGGTGGGATTAGGCTGGGTAGCTCTTTTCCCACTGACATGGACAAGATAGGCTGAATGTCCGCCTCCTTCTGTGTCATGATTTTTTATAATGATGATGAAAGGAGCTGCTCGCAAAATTATTGACCTTTTATGAAATCTTCATAAGTTTGAGATATTCCTGAGATTTGGAATGTTGTTAAAGCATTTAATAGACTACAAAGGAATAATCCAGAAAATTTAACACCAGTAGTAGGGAGAATCATTGAAATGATTTGAAGGGATCTAGTGGGTGAATGCTTTGAAAAATGTAAATTGTTAAAGAACAGTCAGTGTGGATTTAAGAAGAGTTCTTTTTCAAAAATATTACTTCATGTAGAAGCAGGAGTGTTGTGGAGCATCTGTGTGATTATAAGGCATATATTCATTTTTAATTTCTAATGACCAGTATATGCTAGTTATTGAATTGCTCAAAACGCTGGTACAAGTTGGACCTCTTTTTGGTCCGGAAATATCCGTGGTTCGGCATTAGTTGGGCCTGAGGGAGAGAAGGGTTTATTTTCTTTTAAAGTTTTGCAGCCTGTGAGTTTGAAATGCAATCTGTGAGTTTTGCAGTCTGAAGTTATCTGTGCCATCTCAGTGAGTGTTGCAATGTGTTATCTCTGCAATCTGAGTGCACAATGTGCTGTCTGGGGGCTGTGCCATGGGTCTGTAACTTTAAATGGTGTTTCAGAAAGCGGGCTCGGTTGCTGCTGCGGTGTGTGTGTGGCGATTGGCTGGGAACGGCTATCAGTGAGTGTATGCGTGGGTGCTGAGGGAGCCGCCCACAAGCTGCTAGCGTGTGCGTGCACAGGAGCCTGGGCGCTGCCTAGGCTAGGTGTGATCTCCTGTGGTTCGGAAAATTCTCTGTTTCTGCACCGGTCAGGTTCCGAGGGTGCCGGACTACAGAGGTCCAACCTGTATACATTTGACATGCAATCGTTAGAACTTGATTTTGAAATCTAAATTCATTGTTCCCTCCTGGTATCCATGGCCTTCTTGTGAAATACCTCTCTCTGCCTTGTGGGCTGTGTTCAGTAGGTGTGTGTTTGTGGGCACTGATCAATCAGTCATAATACCGAATCAGGTTTTTGCAGTGTTTGAAATTTGTTTCTGGAGGACTTTTTTCAAGCAGTTGGGTATGATTTGCAGTTAAATTACTTTTTTTTTTATCATCTCATCTTGAATTTCTTCCCTGCAACCAAAGTTCAGCCGCTGACTATTGCCCTGCAGTGATAAACCCAAGGTTTTATGTCAAAGGCCGGTTGCAGCACTTGACCTTTGCAGTGCATGCCACCTCTGTGTCCAACTTTCATCCTGTCAGCCAATGCCAACTGCTGCTCTCGACCATTACCCTGCAGCCAGCTCCTGTTGCCGGCCATTTTTCTGCAGGCCAAGATATTTTTTACAGTGGGGTACCAGAGCAGAAAAGAGGGAGTGAATTGGGAGAGGTGGCTAAAAGCAAGATTAAAGAGGTGGGTCTTGTGGTGGTGAGAGAGGGAGCATGGTGGCAGGGTTTGGAAGCGAATGCAGGGGTATGATAACATAAGGCTGTGCCAGTGCTAGAGCAGTCAAAGGAGAGGAGACACACACAACAGGTCAGAATCAACATTTTCAGAAAACAGCATAATCAGATTTTGCATACCGTGGACATATATGCAAGTCCTTTTTTATTAGAGGTAGATTAGTTACATGAATAGCTTGGTTGATGGCACCGTATGTAAAATTTCCAAGTTTTCATATGATTCCAAAGTAAGAATCAATACAACCAGATAAAAGTAACTAGGCCAGTGGGTGGGAGTTGGTGTTCAATTTGAATAAGTGTAAATGAATTGGCATAGGAGCATTTCAGTTAAAGAAGAGAGTATTGTTAAAAGGAGCAAGTTGATCTGGTAAAAATTCTGGAAAAACAATGGCTGGATTCATGATTCTGTCTGGTATAGTTTAAAAGTACAAAGATGCTGGAATAAAAGCAGAGAATGCTGGAAATCTCAGTGGGTCAAGCAACATCTGTGGAGAGAGAAACCGAGTTAACGTTTCAGGTCAATGACCCTTCGTCAATAGTTCGAAATGTAACAGATGCTGGGTTGCACTCAAGAATAAAGTACAAATGAAATTGGGGTGTTACTGTATATGATGATCAAACACTCTGGAATGCTGCTCACCTGATAATGGGAATCGGGTGAGAAAGTGGAGTTGAGATTGAAGATCGGCCATGATCTTATTGAATGGCGAGGCAGGCTGAATGGGCCATATGGCCTATTCCTTCTCCATATTCTTATAATGCAGAGTATTATCACCCTGGCGCAAGATGAGAAATCAAGACTATTTGGGGATTCCTAAATCTAAGTCATGATATATAGGGAAGGAAAGCTGGACATAGAAACATAGAAAATAGGTGCAGGAGTAGGCCATTCGGTCCTTCGAGCCTACACAGCCATTCAATAAGATCATGGCTGATCATACCCTCAGTACTCCTTTCCTGCTTTCTCTCCATACCCATTGATCCACTTAGACGTAAGGGCCATATCTAACTCCCTCTTGAATACATCCAGTGAACTGGCATCAACAACTCTCTGCGGCAGGGAATTCCATAGGTTAACAGCTCTCTGAGTGAAGAATTTTCTCCTCATCTCAGTCCTAAATGGCCTACCACTTATCCCAAGGCTATGTCCCCTGGTTCTGGACTTCCCCAACATTGGGAACATTCTTTCCACATCTAACCTGTCCAATCCTGTCAAAATCTTATACGTTTCCATGAGATCCCCTCTCATCCCTCCAAACTCCAGTGAATAAAGGCCCAGCCGATCCAGTCTCTCCCCATATGACAGCCCAACCATCCCTGGAATCAGTCTGGTGAACACTCGCCGCACCCCCCCAACAGCAAGAACATCCCTCCCTGATTAGGAGACCAAAACTGAACACAATATTCCAGGTGAGGCCACACTAAGGTCCTGTACAACTGCAGTAAGACCTCCCTGCTCCCATACTCAAATCCCCTAGCTATGAAGGCCAACATACCATTTGCCGCCTTCACCGCCTGCTGTACCTGCATGCCCACTTTCAGTGACTGATGAACCATGACACCCAGGTCTCGTTGCACCTCCCCTTTTCCTAATCTGCCACCATCCAGATAATATTCTGCCCTCGTGTTTTTGCCCCCAAAATGGACAACCCCACATTTATCCACATTATACTGCATCTGCCATGCATTTGCCCACCCACCTAACCTGTCCAAGGCACCCTGCAGCCTCTTAACTTCCTCCTCACAGCTCACACCGCCAACCAGTCTAGTGTCATCAACCTGGGGGCCAAGTGAGATCAGACAGTATGTAACCCGGGGGCCCAGTGAGATCAGACAGTGTGCAACCCGGGGGCCCAGTGAGATCAGACAGTGTGCAACCCGGGGGCCCAGTGAGATCAGACAGTGTGTAACCCGGGGGCTCAGTGAATTCAGATGGTGTGTAAGCCGGGGGCCCAGTGAGATCAGACAGTGTGTAACCCGGGCTCCCAGTGAGATCAGACAGTGTGTAACCCAGGGAGAATGGGACTAGTGAGGTCAGCTTGTAACCGGGGGCCCAATGAGATCAAACAGTGTAACCGGGAGACGATGGGACCAGTGAGATCAGACAGTGTGCAACCCAAGGGCCCAGTGAGATCAGACAGTGTGTAACCCGGGGGCCCAGTGAGATCAGACAGTATGTAACCCGGGCTCCCAGTGAGATCAGACAGTGTGTAACCCAGGGGCCCAGTGAGATCAGACAGTGTGTAACCCGGGGGCCCAGTGAGATCAGACAGTATGTAACCCGGGAGCCCAGTGAGATCAGACAGTGTATAACCCAGGGGCTCAGTGAGATCAGACAGTGTGTAACCCAGGGGCCCAGTGAGATCAGAGAGTGTGTAACCCAGGGGCTCAGTGAGATAGAAACATAGAAACATAGAAAATAGGTGCAGGAGTAGGCCATTCGGCCCTTCTAGCCTGCACCGCCATTCAATGAGTTCATGGCTGAACATGCAACTTCAGTACCCCATTCCTGCTTTCTCGCCATACCCCTTGATCCCCCTAGTAGTAAGGACTACATCTAACTTCTTTTTGAATATATTTAGTGAATTGGCCTCAACTACTTTCTGTGGTAGAGAATTCCACAGGTTCACCACTCTCTGGGTGAAGAAGTTTCTCCTCATCTCGGTCCTAAATGGCTTACCCCTTATCCTTAGACAGTGACCCCTGGCTCTGGACTTCCCCAACATTGGGAACATTCTTCCTGCATCTAACCTGTCTAAACCCATCAGAATTTTAAACGTTTCTATGAGGTCCCCTCTCATTCTTCTGAACTCCAGTGAATACAAGCCCAGTTGATCCAGTCTTTCTTGACAGGTCAGTCCCACCATCCCGGGAATCAGTCTGGTGAACCTTCGCTGCACTCCCTCAATAGCAAGAATGTCCTTCCTCAGGTTAGGAGACCAAAACTGTATACAATACTCCAGGTGTGGCCTCACCAAGGCCCTGTACAACTGTAGCAACACCTCCCTGCCCCTGTACTCAAATCCCCTCGCTATGAAGGCCAACATGCCATTTGTTTTCTTAACCGCCTGCTGTACCTGCATGCCAACCTTCAATGACTGATGTACCATGACACCCAGGTCTCGTTGCATCTCCCCTTTTCCTAATCTGTCACCATTCAGATAATAGTCTGTCTCTCTGTTTTTACCACCAAAGTGGATAACCTCACATTTATCCACATTATACTTCATCTGCCATGCATTTTCCCACTCACCTAACCTATCGAAGTCGCTCTGCAGCCTCATAGCATCCTCCTCGCAGCTCACACTGCCACCTAACTTAGTGTCATCTGCAAATTTGGAGATATTACATTTAATCCCCTCGTCCAAATCATTAATGTACAATGTAAACCACTGGGGCCCCAGCACAGAACCTTGCGGTACCTCACTAGTCACCGCCTGCCATTCTGAAAAGTACCCATTTACTCCTACTCTTTGCTTCCTGTCTGACAACCAGTTCTCAATCCATGTCAGCACACTACCCCCTATCCCATGTGCTTTAACTTTGCACATTAATCTCTTGTGTGGGACTTTGTCGAAAGTCTTCTGAAAGTCCAAATATACCACATCAACTGGTTCTCCCTTGTCCACTCTACTGGAAACATCCTCAAAAAATTCCAGAAGATTTGTCAAGCATGATTTTCCTTTCACAAATCCATGCTGACTTGGACCTATCATGTCACCTCTTTCCAAATGCGCTGCTATGACATCCTTAATAATTGATTCCATCATTTTACCCACTACCGATGTCAGGCTGACCGGTCTATAATTCCCTGTTTTCTCTCTCCCTCCTTTTTTAAAAAAGTGGGGTTACATTGGCTACCCTCCACTCGATAGGAACTGATCCAGAGTCAATGGAGTGTTGGAAAGTGACAGTCAATGCATCCGCTATTTCCAAGGCCACCTCCTTAAGTACTCTGGGATGTAGTCCATCAGGCCCTGGGGATTTATCGGCCTTCAATCCCATCAATTTCCCCAACACAATTTCCCGACTAATAAGGATTCCCCTCAGTTCCTCCTCCTTACTAGACCCTCTGACCCCTTTTATATCCAGAAGGTTGTTAGTGTCCTCCTTAGTGACTACTGAACCAAAGTACTTGTTCAATTGGTCCGCCATTTCTTTGTTCTCTGTTGTGACTTCCCCTGATTCTGACTGCAGGGGACCTACGTTTGTCTTTACTAACCTTTTTCTCTTTACATATCTATAGAAACTTTTGCAATCCGTCTTAATGTTCCCTGCAAGCTTCTTCTCATACTCCATTTTCCCTGCCTTAATCAAACCCTTTGTCCTCCTCTGCTGAGTTCTAAATTGCTCCCAGTCTCCGGGTTCGCTGCTATTTCTGGCCAATTTGTATGCCACTTTCTTGGCTTTAATACTATCCCTGATTTCCCTTGATAGCCACAGTTGAGCCACCTTCCCTTTTTTATTTTTATGCCAGACAGGAATGTACAATTGTTGTAGTTCATCCATGCGGTCTCTAAATGTCTGCCATTGCCCATCTACAGCCAACCCCTTAAGTATCATTCGCCAATCTATCCTAGCCAATTTACGCCTCATACCTTCAAAGTTACCCTTCTTTAAGTTCTGGACCATGGTCTCTGAATTAGTGAGATCAGTGAGATCAGGCAGTGTGTAACCCAGGGGCCCAGTGAGATCAGACAGTGTGTAACCCGGGGGCCCAGTGAGATCAGACAGTGTGTAACCCGGGAGCCCAGTGAGATCAGACAGTGTGTAACCCGGGGGCCCAGTGAGATCAGACAGTGTGTAACCTGGGGGTGGGCCCAGTGAGATCAGAGAGTGTGTAACCCAGGGGCCCAGTGAGATCAGACAGTGTGTAACCCGGGGGCCCAGTGAGATCAGACAGTGTGTAACCCGGGGGCCCAGTGAGATCAGACAGTGTGTAACCCATGGGGGGGGGGCCCAGTGAGATCAGACAGTGTGTAACCCGGGGGCCCAGTGAGATCAGACAGTGTGTAATCCGGGGGCCCAGTGAGATCAGACAGTGTGTAACCTGGGGGTGGGCCCAGTAAGATCAGACAGTGTGTAACCCGGGGGGGGGGGCAGTGAGATCAGGCAGATCGGACCCATTTGAAGTTTTGAATTTGGAAAGTACCAGAGGATACAGGTCTACAGATTAGAAAGGAGTAAGAAGAGAAGTGGGGCAGAATTTTCTTACACGAGGTGACAGACTTGCACAATAAGTTATCAGAGAAGCCCAGTAAAGTAGACACCATGACTGTGTTCAAGAGGCATGTGCTGAGGGGGATTCAAGAGCAACGATAAGGTAGTAGTTGGGGTTGAGAATCAGAAAGGGGCAGATTGATTGTACTTTTCCTGGTTAGAAAGTTACTCTGTTATCGCCCTTTTAATATGTTGCTATTCTTTGAAATAACCTCAACAAATCACGCTCAATAATACTGTTGTGTATTCGGGATGGTGCAGCGGCTGTGCCTGGCGATTTGGGCTGTCGTTTAAATGGCCTCACATTGAACCTGAGTTTTGTTTATATTCAAACTTGTTAACATTGTCTCGGAAGCAGAGGACCTTTTATAGTGCACTCTGGGGGGCCAAGTTTCGGCCTGCGTTGCTCCTGTTTTTTTGGAGCAACTGGTTTGGAATGGAGTATCTTAGAAATTTGAATTCTCAGCATTTAGTTTGCTCCAGTTCTAGTCAGTTAGAACAGTTTCACTTTGGAACAGAATTTTTTTTTCAAAAGGGGGCGTGTCCGGCCACTTACGCCTGTTTTCAAAGTTTAGGCAGTGAAAACTTACTCCAAACTAACTTAAAATGGAGTAAGTGAAGATTTTTGTACGTTCGAAAAAACCTTGTCTACACTTTAGAAAATTAGGCATAGGGAATGGGGGGTGGTGGGGGTTTAAAGGGAAGTTTACAAACATTAAACACTTCAGTTTTACAAATAAAGAGCCATCATCAATAATAAATGATAAATACATCAATAAGTCAACCAATAAATCAATCAAAAAAATTAATAAAAAATAATTTAAAAAAAAAATCAATAAATAAAACATTTTCTACTTACCGACTGCAGCACCGGGAGTTCTCCAACTGCGTGCTGGGACGGTCCCCCAGTGTGTCTCTGTCAGTGTCTCTATCTCTCTGTCTGTCTGTGTGTGTGTCTCTCTCACTCTTCTGACAGCAAGGGGGAGGGAGAAGGGGGCAGGGGGAGGGGGAGAAGGGGTGTGGGTGGGGAGAAGTGGGGGGGGAGGGGGAGGGAGAGGATGGGGGATGAGGGGGAGGGAGAGGATGGGGGATGAGGGGGAGGGAGAGGATGGGGGATGAGGATGAGGGGGAGGGAGAGGATGGGGGATGAGGGGGAGGGAGAGGATGGGGGATGAGGGGGAGGGAGAGGATGGGGGATGAGGGGGAGGGAGAGAGGATGGAGGAGGGGAGGGAGAGAGGAAGGAGAGAGGAGGAGGGAAGGAGAGGAGGAGGAGGAGGAGGAGAGGGAAGGAGAGAGAGAGGAGGGAAGGAGAGAGAGAGGAGGGAGGGAGGGAAGGAAGGAGAGAGGACGTAGGGAAGGAGGGAAGGAAGGAGAGAGGAGGGAGGGAGGGAAGGAGAGGGGGGGGGGCAGGGAGAGAAGGAGGCTGAACGGCCGGGTTCAAGACCTCGAGCTGGATTTACAGATAGGTGGCGTCGGGTCTTGGAGGTCCGGGCGGGGGAGGGGAGGGGAGGGTGGGTAGAGAGTCGCAGAGATCCGGGGGGGGAGCCTTATTTACGCAGCCCCAGTGAGGCCATTCGGCCAGGGCTAGGGGCTGCGTGCTTCGGGCCCCTCCCACAGTTTTGGGCGCCTGGAGCTACTGCACATGCGCGCCCACTGTAGCGCGCATGTGCAGAGGTCCCGGCACTGTTTTTAGCGCAGGGACTTGGCTCTGCTCCCAACAGCTCGTGCTGCGCTGTGCCCAGCTGCAGAAGACCTGCAGGGAGCCGGAGAATAGGTAAGTTTTTTTTTTAGTCGCACTTTCTGGCGTGAAAAAAGGGCGTCCAGGTCAAAACGGCGCAGCCCGAAACTTGGGCCCTAAGAGTGGCAAAGGGAAGAATACGCGAGAGATCTTGCCTGACTTACTAAAGCATATCTTTTATTGGCCACTGAGAAGTGGCAGGAGTGACCACGGGTAAATCTTCAACCCTTAGCCAACTTTCTGTTTAATCAATTTTGAAGTGGGAGGAAGGTAGCAGAAAGGTCATGAAATAGTCAAATAAATGATGCACACTGTAATATGTTACAGCATTAAGCAAAATGTCCTCAATCACTGGGAACATAAAGGAATGTTCGGTAAGCATTTCCAGCATTCAGGCCGTTCTGTTTGGCACTTAGAACAATGGGACCGAGTGAATAAATAGCTCCGGTTTGTACCAACATGCAACTTGGATTTGTATTGTAAACAGTATGAAATGAGTAAATGTTTGTACAAAAAGCCAGAAGGCTCCAGTGTGATGAATGGACTCACTGGAGCTGGTCATGCAGAAATAACACTTCAGTTGGTGGCTGTTTTTAATAAACCATCCTCTGATCAAACAAGCAAGGGAGTTTGGGTTCATGTTTTTTCATTGAGTAATGATTATTGCTGAAACAATATTCCCTGAGCTATACGTTTATCAGAAAACTACAGCATTAGATTAGAAACGTTCCTTTGGGTTCTCTCATTGAATACAATGGGAGGAAAAGAGAGCATTGTGTTTAAAGCTTGTCCTTGTTTTTATGCAGTTCACTATTGTGTTGGAGGCTGGGGTGCGGGGGAGGAAAATGCTGTATAATTGTTCATGTCGCTGATTCATGCAGCACAAACTACAGTTCGCCAAATACGAGTGAAGAACTGAAATTTGGTAAAGTTGAAAAATAATTGTAACACCTTTATTGAAATTCATTATAAAATATTCTTAAGGACTTTGGTGACATTTGAATTTTTAAAATTCATTCATGGAATGTGGGCATCACTGGCAAGGCCAGTGCAGCCACGGTGCACCAGTGGTGGAGGGAGTGAATGTTGAAGGTGGTGGATGGTGTGGATCAAGCGGCTGCTTTGTCCTGGATGGTGTCGAGCTTCTCGAGTGTTATTGGAGCTGCACTCATCCAGGCAAGTGGCGAGTATTCCATCACACTCCTGACTTCTGCCTTGTAGATGGTGGAAAGGCTTTGGGGAATCGGGAGGTGAGACATTTACTGCAGATTACCCAGCCCTCAACCTACTCTTGTTGCCACAGTATTTATGTGGCTGGTGCAGTTAAGTTTCTGGTCAATGGTGACTCCCAGGCTGTTGATGCAGGATTTGGCAGGTAATGCTGTTGAATATCATGGGGAGGTGGTTAGACTCTTGCTTTTTGGAGATAGTCATTGCCTGGCAATGACTTGTGTGGTGCGAATGTTACTTGCCACTTATCAGTCCAAGCCTGAATGTCGTCTAGGTCTTGCTGCATGCGGGTATGGACTGCTTCATTATCTGAGGAGTTGCGAATGGAACTGAACACTTCAATCATCAGCGAACATCCCCACTTCTGACATGATGGAGGGAAGGTCATTGATGAAGCAGCTGAAGATGGTTGGGCCTAGGACACTGCCCTGAGGATGTCCTGGGGCTGGGATGATTGACCTCCAATAACCACAACCATCTTTCTTTGTGCTAGGTATGACTCCAGCCAGTGGAGAGTTTTCCCCTGATTCCCATTAACTTCAGTTTTGCCAGAGCTCCTTGATGCTATACTTGGTCAAATGCTGCGTTGATAAGCGCTGTCACTCTCACCTCACCCCTGAAATTCAGCTCTTTTGTCCATGTTTGGACCAGGGCTGTAATGAGGTCTGGAACCGAGTGGTCCTTGCGGAACCCAAACTGAGCATCGGTGAGTAAGTGTCGCTTGATAGCACTGTCGACAACACCGTCTATCAATTTTCTGATGTTTGAGAGTAGACTGATGGGGCGGTAATTGGCTGGATTGGATTTGTCCTGCTTTTTGTGGATATGACATACCTGGGCAGTTTTCCACATTGTCGGGTAGATGCCAGTATTGTAGCTGTACTGGAACAGCTTGGCTAGAGGCGCGGCTAGTTCTGGAGCACAAGTCTTCAGCACCACAGCCGGGATGTTGTCGGCCCATAACCTTTGCTGTATCCAGTGCGCTCAGCCGCTGCTTGATATCATGGAGTGAACTGAATTGCCTGAAGACTGGCTTCTGTGATGGTGGGGACCTCAGGAAGAAGCTGAGATGGATCATCCACTCGGCACTTCTGGCTGAAGATGGCTGAGAACACTTCAGCCTTGTCTTTTGCACTTGCGTGTTGGGTTCCGCCATCATTGAGAATGGGGATGTTCATGGAGCTGTTATTTGTTTAATTGTCCACCCCCCTTCATGACTGGATGTGGTAGGACTGCAGAGCTTTGATCTGATCCATTGGTTGTGGGATGACTTGGCTCTTGTGACAGGACCTTGCTGTTATTCACGTTGTAACTAATAGCAGATTGAGAACTAAATTCATCAGAGGAAATTCTCTGAAGAATATAAGGATGCATTGGAGAGGTTTCAGAGAAGAGCAGCAACACTGATGATTGTTGGCCTTCAGGCTTCTGATTATGGGAAAAACTTAGAGCTGAACTCCTTTTCATTTTGAGATAATCATTTTTGGGATAGGGTTACACAGTCAGATCTTCAGTGTAGAAAGGCATGGAAAATGCAAGCAAAGATTTAGCATCAATGGTAAACAGCAAATCAGACTTGAATAATGGGGCAGGGTTCAAAAATTATGTTCAACTCTCGTGACAAAATTATACAACTTGCACTCGGGAGATTAAATAAGTGGAGTAGAATCCAAGTTGGGGTAGATTATACATGATCTGTAGAAGGAGTGGGATTGTCGGGCTCTATCAATTACAGAGCAAGCAAAGGCATTTCTATCATCCTGCAATGTACTCGCAATGCGTATTGGAGCACAAGTTAGTCAACCTGCTTTGGGCAATGAAGCGTTGGTAATGCTGCACCAAAGTCTCACGGATTAGTTTATGTTCTCAGTGACCTGAAGCAGCATTGGATGGCAAGAATAATCCCAAATATGTTCCTGTTTTATCTGTCTGATTCACATTATGACAAACAATTGCCAGTAAAATAATAAACCCGTAATTATACACCTGCCTTTGTTTATTATTGTCTAACCAACATTTTGACATTTGTCTATTATGCCCAATTTCCTCCAAAAAGGAAAATTTCATTTCTCAGTTTTGTAATTTACTTTTGACTTGATCAATCCAGTCTTCAGCTTCATAGAAACATAGAAACAGAAAATAGGTGCAGGAGCAGGGCAATCAGCCCTTCTAGCCTGCACCGCCATTCAATGAGTTCATGGCTGAACATGAAACTTCAGTACCCCCTTCCTGCTTTCTCGCCATACCCCTTGATCCCCCGAGTAGTAAGGACTTCATCTAACTCCCTTTTGAATATATTTAGTGAATTGGCCTCAACTACTTTCTGTGGTAGAGAAATCCACAGGTTCACCACTCTCTGGGTGAAGAAGTTTCTCCTCATCTCGGTCCTAAATGGCTTACCTCTTATCCTTAGACTGTGAACCCTGGTACTGGACTTCCCCAACATTGGGAACATTCTTCCTGCATCCAACCTGTCCAAACCGGTCAGAATTTTAAACGTTTCTATGAGATCCCCTCTCACTCTTCTGAACTCCAGTGAATACAAGCCCAGTTGATCCAGTCTTTCTTGATAGGTCAGTCCCACCATCCCGGGAATCAGTCTGGTGAATCTTCGCTGCACTCCCTCAATAGCAAGAACGTCCTTCCTCAAGTTAGGAGACCAAAACTGTACACAATACTCCAGGTGTGGCCTCACCAAGGCCCTATACAACTGTAGCAACACCTCCCTGTACACAAATCCCCTCGCTATGAAGGCCAACATGCCATTTGCTTTCTTAACCGCCTGCTGTACCTGCATGCCAACCTTCAATGACTGATGTACCATGACACCCAGGTCTTGCTGCACCTTCCCCCTTCCTAATCTGTCACCATTCAGATGTTTTTACGACCAAAGTGGATAACCTCACATTTATCCACATTATACTTCATCTGCCACGCATTTGCCCACTCGCCTAACCTATCCAAGTCAGTCTGCAGCCTCATAGCATCCTCCTCGCAGCTCACACTGCCACCCAACTTAGTGTCATCCGCAAATTTGGAGATACTACATTTAATCCCCTCGTCTAAATCATTAATGTACAATGTAAACAGCTGGGGCCCCAGCACAGAACCTTGCGGTACCCCACTAGTCACTGTCTGCCATTCTGAAAAGTACCCATTTACTCCTACTCTTTGCTTCCTGTCTGACAACCAGTTCTCAATCCACGTCAGCACACTACCCCCAATCCCATGTGCTTTAACTTTGCACATTAATCTCCTGTGTGGGACCTTGTCGAAAGCCTTCTGAAAGTCCAAATATACCACATCAACTGGTTCTCCTTTGTCCACTTTACTGGAAACATCCTCAAAAAATTCGAGAAGATTTGTCAAGCATGATCTCCCTTTCACAAATCCATGCTGACTTGGACCTATCATGTCACCATTTTCCAAATGCGCTGCTATGACATCCTTAATAATTGATTCCATTAATTTAACCACTACTGAGGTCAGGCTGACCGGTCTATAATTCCCTGCTTTCTCCCTCCCTCCTTTTTTAAAAAGTGGGGTTACATTGGCTACCCTCCACTCGAAAAGAACTGATCCAGAGTCAATGGAATGTTGGAAAATGTCTGTCAATGCATCCGCTATTTCCAAGGCCACCTCCTTAAGTACTCTGGGATGCAGTCCATCAGGCCCTGGGGATTTATCGGCCTTCAATCCCATCAATTTTCCCAACACAATTTCCCGACTAATAAGGATTTCCCTCAGTTCCTCCTCCTTACTAGACCCTCTGACCCCTTTTATATCCGGAAGGTTGTTTGTGTCCTCCTTAGTGAATACTGATCCAAAGTACTTGTTCAATTGGTCTGCCATTTCTTTGTTCCCCGTTATGACTTCCCCTGATTCTGACTGCAGGGGACCTACGTTTGTCTTTACTAACCTTTTTCTCTTTACATACCTATCGAAACTTTTGCAATCCGCCTTAATGTTCCCTGCAAGCTTCTTCTCGTACTCCATTTTCCCTGCCCTAATCAAACCCTATGTCCTAATCTGCTGAGTTCTAAATTTCTCCCAGTCCCCAGGTTCGCTGCTATTTCTGGCCAATTTGTATGCCACTTCCTTGGCTTTAATACTATCCCTGATTTCCCTAGATAGCCAAGGTTGAGACACCTTCCCTTTTTTTATTTTTACGCCAGACAGGAATGTACAATTGTTGTAATTCATCCATGCGGTCTCTAAATGTCTGCCATTGCCCATCCACAGTCAACCCCTTAAGTATCATTCGCAAATCTATCCTAGCCAATTCACGCCTCATACCTTCAAAGTTACCCTTCTTTAAGTTCTGGACCATGGTCTCTGAATTAACTGTTTCATTCTCCATCCTAATGCAGAATTCCACCATATTATGGTCACTCTTCCCCAAGGGGCCTCGCACAATGAGATTGTTAATTAATCCTCTCTCATTACACAACACCCAGTCTAAGATGGCCTCCCCCCTAGTTGTTTCCTCGACATATTGGTCTAGAAAACAATCCCTTATGCACTCCAGGAAATCCTCCTCCACCGTATTGCTTCCAGTTTGGCTAGCCCAATCTATGTGCATATTAAAGTCACCCATTATAACTGCTGCACCTTTATTGCATGCACTCCTAATTTCCTGTTTGATGCCCTCCCCAACATACCTACTACTGTTTGGAGGTCTGTACACAACTCCAACTAACATTTTTTGCCATTTAGTGTTCTGCAGCTCTACCCATATAGATTCCACATCATCCAAGCTAATGTCTTTCCTAACTATTGCATTAATCTCCTCTTTAACCAGCAATGCTACCCCACCTCCTTTTCCTTTTTTTCTATCCTTCCTGAATGTTGAATACCCCTGGATGTTGAGTTCCCAGCCCTGATCATCCTGGAGCCACGTCTCCGTAATCCCAATCACATCATAGTTGTTAACATCTATTTGCACACTTAATTCATCCACCTTATTGCGGATACTCCTTGCATTAAGACACAAAGCCTTCAGGCTTGCTTTTTTAATACCCTTTGTCCTTTTAGAATTTTGCTGTACAGTGGCCCTTTTTGTTCTTTGCCTTGGGTTTCTCTGCCCTCCACTTTTCCTCATCTCCTTTCTGTCTTTTGCTTTTGCCTCATTTTTGTCTCCCTCTGTCTCCCTGCATAGGTTCCCATCCCCCTGCCATATTAGTTTAACACCTCCCCAACAGCACGAGCAAACACTCCCCCTAGGACATTGGTTCCGGTTCTGGCCAGGTGCAGACCGTCCGGTTTGTACTGGTCCCACCTCCCCCAGAACCGGTTCCAATGCCCCAGTAATTTGAATCCCTCCCTGCTGCACCACTGCTCAAGCCACATATTCATCTGCGATTCCTACTCAGACTAGCATGTGGCACTGGTAGCAATCCCGAGATTACTACTTTTGAGGTCCTACTTTTTAATTTAGCTCCTAGCTCCTTAAATTCTTTTCGTAGGACCTCATCCCTTTTTTTACCTATGTCGTTGGTACCAATGTGCACCACGACAACTGGCTGTTCTCCCTCCCATTTCAGAATGTCCTGCACCCGCTCCGAGACATCCTTGACCCTTGCACCAGGGAGGCAACATACCATCCTGGAGTCTCGGTTGCGGCCGCAGAAACGCCTGTCTATTCCCCTCACCATCGAATCCCCTATCACTATCGTGCTCCCAATCTTTTTCCTGCCCTTCTGTGCAGCAGAGCCAGCCACAGTGCCATGAACTTGGCTGCTGCTGCCCTCCCCTGATGAGTCATCCCCCCCAACAGTACTCAAAGCAGTGTATCTGTTTTGCAGGGGGATGACCACAGGGGACCCCTGCACTATCTTTCTTGCACTACTCTTCCTGCTGGTCTTCCATTCCCTATCTGGCTGTGGACCCTTCTCCTGCGGTAAGACCAACTCACTACAATTCATTTAATGCACTTCCTTAGCCTCAGCTGTTGTTTATAGTCTTTGCCATTATTGTCCAAGTTTCTCTTAATTTATTACTGTTGAGACTTGTACGCTGATTGTTGCCTTATCAGATCTGCATTATGTCAGATGTATCCATCGATCAGCTCACAGGCTTGACTCCGGGCCATCATTTTGTTTTGTCGGGCTAATCTGCATCAATGCTTTATATCATTCAGCACCTGCAGAAAGAAAAGAAAAGTTCATGTTTTGGGTGTAATCCTTCTAAACTAAATAGTTGGCTGGGGGTGCACAGGTGAGTGGATATTTAAAAAGTCAAAGAGAAAGGAGAAGACAATAGAGCAGGGTAGCGAGAGGGGTAATAACCACAGTGTGACAGGAAGGGACAGAGCGTAGAAACATAGGAGTGCATCGGAAAGTGGGGTCAGAGTAAAGAAAAATGGTAAAAAGACAAAATTAAAAGCCCTTTATCTGAATGCACACAACATTCGTAACAAGATAGATGAGTTGACGGCACAAATAGAAATAAATGGGTATAATTTAATAGCCATTACAGAGACGTGGTTGCAAGGGGCCAAGACTGGGAACTGAATATTCTGGGGTATTTGTCATTTCTGAAGGATAGGCAGAAAGGAAAAGTTGGTGGTATAGCTCTGTTAATGAAGGATGAGATCAATGCAGTAGTGAGAAATGATATTGGCTCAGAGATCAAGATGTAGAATCAGTTTCGGTGGAGATAGAAATAATAAGGGAAATAAGTCACTGTAGGTTCCCGAACAGTAGCCGCACTGTAGGACAGAGTATAAATCAAGAAATAAAGGAGGCTTGTAAGAAAGACACTGCAATAATCATGGGCGATTTTAATCTTCATATAGATTGGTCAAATCAAATTGGCAAAGATAGCCTTGAGGAAGAGTTCATAGAGTGTATTCGGAATGGATTCTTAGAACAATATGTTGTGGAATCAACCAGGAAACAGGCTATTTTAGATCTGGTAATGTGTAATGAGATGGGATTAATTAATGATCTCATCGTAAAGGATCCTTCAGGGATCATAGCATGGCAGAATTTCAAATTCAATTTGAGGGTGAGAAACTTGGGTCTCAAACTAGTGTCCTGTACTTAAAGGCAACTACAAAAGTATGAAGACAGAGTTGGCTAAAGTGCAATGGAAATTAGATTAAAAGGGAAGACAGTTGATGAGTAGTGGCAGACATTTTAAGGAGATATTTCATAACTCTCAGCAAAGATATATTCCAGTGAGAAAGAAAGACTGAGAAGGATGAACCATCCGTGGCTAACAAAGGAAATAAAGGATGTATCAAATTGAAAATAATGGCATACAATGTTGCCAAGATTAGTGGGAGGCCAAAGGATTGGGACATCTTTAGAAACCAGCAAAGGAAAATCGAAAAGATAATAGAGAGAAGATAGATTATGAGAGTAAACTAGCAATAAATATAAAAGATAGTAAGAGCTTCTACAGGTATATAAAAAGGAAGCGATTAGCTAAAGTAAGTGTTAGTCCCTTAGAGGATGAAACTGGGGAATTAATGATGGGGAAACAGGGAAATGGCAGAGACCTTGAACAAATATTTCGCATCGGTCTTCACAGTAGAAGACACTAAAAGCATCTCAATAATAGATAATCAAGGGGCTATAGGAAAGGGGGAACTTAGAACAATCACTATCACTAGAGAAAAAGTACTAGGCAAACTAATGGGACTAAAGGTGGATAAGTTCCCTGGACCTGATGGCCTGCATTCTAGGGTCTTAAAAGAAGTGGCTGCAGAGATACTGGATGAATTGGTTGCACTCTACCAAAATTCCCAGGATTCTGGAGAGGTCCCAGCGGATTGGAAAAATGCAAATGTACGCCTCTATTTAAGAAGGGAGGGAGACAGAAAGTAGGAAACTATAGACCAGTTAGCCTAAAATCTGTCATTGGGAAAATGCTGGAGTCCATTATTGAGGAAGTAGTAGCAGGACATTTAGAAAATCGTAATACAGTTAAGCAGAGTCAGCATGATTTTATGAA
This sequence comes from Pristiophorus japonicus, assembly GCF_044704955.1. Classification (NCBI taxonomy): domain Eukaryota; kingdom Metazoa; phylum Chordata; class Chondrichthyes; family Pristiophoridae; genus Pristiophorus; species Pristiophorus japonicus. The sequence continues at coordinate 116,676,400 of NC_091994.1, read as the reverse complement.
AGAGAAATCCTGTTTGAGAAAGTTGCTAGAGTTCTTTTGAGGATGTATCGAGCAGGGTGGATAAAGGGGGAACCAGTAGATGTGGTGCATTTGGATTTCCAGAAGTCATTTGATAAGGTTCCACATAAAAGGTTACTGCACAAGGTAAGAGCTCACTGGGTTAAGGGTAATATATGGATATAATAGCATGGATAGAGGATTGACTAACAGACAACAGAGAGTCAGGATAAATGGGTCATTTTCAGATTGGCCAACTGTAACTAGTGGGGTGCCACAGGGATCAGTGCTGGGGCCTCAACTATTTACAATCTATATTAATGACTTGGGTGAAGAGATTGAGTGTAATGTAGTCAAATTTGCTGATACAAAGATAGGTGGGAACGCAAGTTGCCAGGAGGACACAGAATCTGCAAAGGGATGTATTAAGTGTGTGAGCAAATATTTGACGGAGTATAATATGGGAAAGTGAGGTTATTCACTTTGGTACAAAAATAAAAAAGCAAATTATTATTTAAATGGGAGAGATTAAAAAATGCTGCGGTACAAGGGGATCTGGGAGTCCTTGTACGTGAAACACAAAGTTAGCATGCAGGTACAGCAAGTAATTAGGAAGGTAAATGGAATGTTGACCTTTATTGCAAGGGGAATGGAGAATAAAAGTAGGGAAGTCCTACAACTGTACAGGGTATTGGTGAGGCCACACCTGAATTTCTGCGTACAGTTTTGATCTCCTTATTTAGGAAGGGATATACTTGCATTGGAGGCTGTTCAGAGAAGGTTCACTGAGTTGATTCCTGAGGTGAAGGGGTTGTCTTATGAAGAGAGGTTGAGCAGGTTGGGCCTGTACTCATTGGAGTTTAGAAGAATGAAAGGTGACATTTTTGAAACGTACAAGATCATCAGGGGCTTGACAGAGTAGATGCAGAGAGGATGTTTCCCCTCATGGGGGAATCTTGAACTTGGGGGCATAGTTTCAGAATAAGGGGTTGCCCTTTTAAAACAGATGAGGAGGAATTTCTTCTCTGGCGGTCGCGAATCTTTGGAATTCTCTACCCCAGAGAGTTGTGGCGGATGGGTCATTGAATATATTTAAGGTGGAGATCTTTGAGCGATAAGGGAGTCGAGGGTTATGGGGAGCGGGCAAGGAAGTGGAGTTGAGGCCAAAATCAGATTAGCCATGATAATTGAATGGCGGAGCAGACTTGAGGGGCCGAATGGCCTGCTCTTGCTCCTATTTCTTATGTTCTTCATCAGAATGGAGACACATTAATCTCTCCTTCCCACTCCAGTGGTGGCAGTATATTATTTTGAAACTTTGTTTTAGAGGCAGTAGGAACAGATAACTATCCAGTGTGGCACATCATTGTGAAACAGTGATAGCATTTTAATAGTGTGCCTCTTAAAGTCACCTTGAGCAAAGTGTAGCAGTATTGTTGCATTGTTGATTTTATATATGTTCTAAAAGTTTATAGCAGGCCAAGTCAGACAGTGTCTTCACCTGTCCTAGGTTAAACAAGAGACCTGAACAGGATCTAGCTACTCCGATGTGATTATTTTCCATGGAATTGTGTGTTTTTTGAGGGCATGAGTATGGGGTTCTAAACTGAGTCACAAGCAACTCACAGAATCATAGACATTTACAACACGGAAGGAGGCCATTTCGGCCCATCGTGTCTGTGCCGGCCGACAAAGAGCTACCCAGCCTAATCCCTCTTTCCATCTCTTGGTCCGTAGCCCTGCAGGTTGCGGCACTTCAGGTGCACATCCAAGTACTTTTTAAATGTGGTAAGGGTTTCTGCCTCTACCACCCTTTCAGGCAGTGAGTTCCAGACCCCCACCACCCTCTGGGTGAAAACATTTCTCCTCAAATCCCCTCTAAACCTCCTACCAGTTACTTTAAATCTATGCCCCCGGTTGTTGACCTCTTTGCTATGAGAAATAGATCCTTCCTATCCACTGTAAGCCCCTCATAATTCTATACACCTCAATAAAGTCTCCCCTTAGCTCTTCTGTTTCAAAGAAAAGAATCCCAACCTATCCAATCTTTTCATTTAGATAAAATTCTCCCGTCCAGGCAACACCCTCATAAATCTCCTCTGTACCCTCTCTACTGCAAACTTCTTAATCATACCCTCTACATTCAAGTTTAAATCATTGATATATACCACAAAAAACAAGGGACCCCACTGGAAACAGCCTCCCTGTCAGAAAAACATTCGATCATTATCCCCATGTTGAAGTCTAGATCATTGATGTATAATCACAAAAATCAAGGGACCTCGTACTGAGCCCTGCGGAACCCCACTGGGAACATCCTCCCAGTCACAAAAACACCCATTAGCCATTACCCTTTGCTTCCTATCTCCTGAGCCAATTTTGGATCCAACTTGCCACTTTGCCTTGGATCCCATGGGTTTTTACTTTCGTGACCAGTCTGCCATGTGGAACCTTATCAAAAGCCTTACTAAAATCCATATACACATCAAACGCACTACCCTCTTCGACCCTCCTTGTTACCTCCTCAAAATTCAATCAAGTTAGTCAGACATGACCTTCGTGATCTTATTGAATGGCAGAACAGGCTCGAGGGGCCAAATGGCTTACTCCTGCTCCTATTTCTTATTTCTTATGTTCTTATATTCTTCCCTTAACAAATCCGTGCTGACTGTCCCTTGATTAATCCGTGAAGATTTATCCTGTCAATGTTTTCCAATAATTTTCCCACCACTGAGGTTAGGCTGACTGGCCAGTAATTACTCAGTCTATCCCTTTTTAAACAATGGTACAACATTAGCAGTCCTCCAACATCAACCTGCAGCCAGAGAGGATTGGAAAATGATGGTAAGAGCCTCTGCTATTTCCTCTCTTGCTTCTCTAAACAGCCTGAGATACATTTCATCCGGTCCTGGGGATTTATAAGAACATAAGAAATAGGAGCAGGAGTAGGCCATAAGGCCCCTTGAGCCTGCTCCGCCATTCAATAAGATCATGGCTGATCTGATCATGGACTCAGCTCCACTTCTCCGCCCGCTCCCCATAACCCCTTATTCCCTTATCGTTTGTATAAATTTAAGACACAAATAGTTTCTTAATGTCCCAGCTTCCACAGCTCTCTGAGGCAGCAAATTCCACAGATTTACAACCCTCAGAGAAAACATTTCTCTTCATCTCAGTTTTAAATGGGCGGCCCCTTATTCTAAAATCGTGCCCTCTAATTCTAGTCTCCCCCATTAGTGGAAACATCCTCTCTGCATCCACCTTGTCAAGCCCCCTCATAATTTTATACGTTTCGATAAGATCACCTCTCATTCTTCTGAACTCCAATGAGTAGAGGCCCAACCTACTCAACCTTTCTTCATAAGTTAACTTTCTCATCCCCAGAATCAACCTAGTGAACCTTCTCTGAACTGCCTCCAATTCAACTATATCAGTTCGTAAATATGGAAACCAAAAGTGCACGCAGTATTCCAGGTGTGGCCTCACCAAAACCTTGTATTATTCACTTTCAAAACTGCTAAAACCCTTAATACTTCCTCTCTCATTGTTTATTTCATCTAATATTTCACACCCCTCTTCCCTGATTGCAATGTCTGCATCGCCCCTCTCTTTTGTGAAAATAGACACAAAGTATTCATTAAGAACCATACCCACGTTTTCTGCCTCCACACACCGATTACCTTTATGGTCTCTAATAGGCCCGACTTTTTAAAAGTTATCTTCTTGCTCTTAATGTATTTGTAATTGTTTCTTTCACTTGCTCTTCAGTGCTCCTGATACCCAGTGCCAATAAACACAGTTAATGTGCAACTGAATGCTCCTGAAACTATAGCAAGATACCAAACATCTAAATGCATGTAAAACTGTGGATAAAAATACCAAAGAGTTAAACTAGTTTTTACCTGTTGTCTCAACCCTGGGTTTAATTGCAGCCTGTATTGATGAGATGAATTTGGGTGAAGAATACTGTGAAGCCCCAAATGATGATCTAAAACTGAGGCCAAGTGTTCGTGGGCACAAATCTTCAGCATAAATTCCCCAAAACCTGGTTCCTATTTATATAAAAGCCATTGATGGGCTGATGCTTATTTAGGTCATATTCTGGGAGGTCGGGATTCATTGCCTGGTTTGTGTCTACCAAACTTATTCCCCTTATTCCAGAATTGTAGATCTACAATAAATGACGTATATGATTCTGCTGCTATGTAGCGTAAACACCAGGAGCTGGCTCATGGATATGTGTATCCCAGCATTATTCTTAAACAAATAGCAGTATAAGTGTGACTGAAACAGAATCTGAGAAAAACCTGGGAGTATGTGGCATGGAAGTTTGAATTTGGCATGAACCTTATTGCATGATGTATGATCTTTACCAAATGCCATAGCTCACCTAGAAATAGTCAATGCTGATACAGGGTACATAAAGGGAATTATAGTCTCTCGGAATCCCTGCTTTACTGCCGAAGTATCAGCTTGGCTCAGTTGTGATCACTGTTGACTCTGGATCAGAAGGTTGTTAGTTGTCCCCCACACTGGCTGACACTCAAATGCAACAACGCACCTTTCACATAGTAAAACATCCCAAGGTGCTTTATCAAACAAAATTTGGCATCGAGCCACATAAGATATTAGGGCAGATGAAAGTGGTAGGTTTTAAGGAGTGTCTTAAAGGAGAAAAGAGATGTATAGAGGCGGAGAAGGTTAGGGAGGGAATTCCAGAGCTTGGCTCATAGGCAGTTAAAGGCATAGCTACCAATGATAGAACAATTAAAATCAGGGATACACAAGAGGGCAGAATTAGAGGAGCACAGATATCTCACAGGGTTGTAGGGCTGGAGGAGGTTACAGAGATGGGGAGGGGTAAAGCCATGGAGGGATATGAACACGAGGATGAGAATTTTAAAATCGAGGCCTTGTTCAACCAGGAGCCAATGTAGGTTAGCGAACAAGGGTGATGGACGAATGGGACTTGGTGTGAGTTAGGATACGGGCAGCCGAGTTTTGGATGCCTTAAATTTATGTAGGTGGAAGATGGGCGTCTGACCTGGAGTGCATTGGAATAGTCAAGTCCAGAGGTAACCAAGGCAAGGGTGAGGGTTTGAGTAGCAGATCAGGGGGCGGAGTCAGGCGATTGATACGCCGGTGGAAGTAGGCGGTCTTAGTGATGGTGCAGATATCTGCTCAGAATAGCTCATCTCTGGGTCAAATACTCCTTCAAATATTTATCCAATTTCCTTTTGAAGGCTACAGGAAACTTTCCACACCCTATCAAGCAGTGCATTCCAAACCCTAACTACTTGTTGCGTAAAAACATTTTTCCTCATATCACCTCTGGTTAAACAGGTGCCCTCTGGTTATTGACCCTTCAGCCATTAGAAACAGTTACTCTTTATTTACTCTATCTAAACCCTTCTATGGGCCCAAGTTTCGAGCCGCGCCTAGAACGACGCAGTCCCGACCTGGATGCCCGTTTTTCGCGCCACAAAGTGCACCTAAAAAAAACTTCCAGATTCTCCGGCTCCCTGCAGGTCGTTTGCAGCTCGGCGCGGCGCAGCACGAGCAGTGGGGGGCGGAGCCAGGTCCCTGCGCTGAAAATAGTGCCGGGACCTCTGCACATGCGCGGTACAGTGGGCGCGCATGTGCAGTAGCTCCAGGCACCCAAAACTGTGTGGGAGGGGCCGAAGCACGCAGCCCCGAGCCCTGGCCCAATGGCCTCACTGGGGCTGCGTGAATAAGACTCCTCCCACGGCCAGCTCCTGCTTCCTCCCGACCCGACTCGACTCCCGCTTCCCGCCCTCCGGACCGGACCCGACACCGATCCGACTCCCGCTCCCCGCCCCCCTGCCCCTGGACCGGACCCGACCCGACTCCCGCTTTCCCCCCGCCTCCGGACCCGACCCCGACACCAACCGGACTCCCGCTTCCCCCCCCCCCCCTGCCCCCGGACTGGATCCGACCTGACCTCCCTCTCCCTCCCTCCCCCCGAACCGAACCAACCTCCCTCCCACCACACCCCCCGAACCGCGCTCCCCCCGACCCGACCCAACGCCACCTACCTGTAAATCTGGTGCTGGGGACGGGCCCTGCCCGAAGTCTCGGGCCTGGCCCGTTAAGCCTCCCTCCCCCTTCTCCTTTTCCCCCCCCCACCTCCTTTCTCCTTGTTCCCCCCCCCCCCACCTCCTTTCTCCTTGTTCCCCCCCCCCCATCTCCTTTCTCCTTTTCCCCCCCTATCTCCTTTCTCCTTTCCCCTCCCCCATCTCCTTTCTCCTTTCTTCCCCCCCATCTCCTTTCTCCTTCCCCCCCCCCCATCTCCTTTCTTCTTTCTCCCCCCATCTCCTTTCTCCTTTTTCCCCCCCCATCTCCTTTCTCCTTTTTCCCCCCCATCTCCTTTCTCCTTTTCCCCCCCCATCTCCTTTCTCCTTTTCCCCCCCCATCTCCTTTCTTCTTCCCCCCCCCCATCTCCTTTCTTCTTCCCCCCCCCCATCTCCTTTCTTCTTCCCCCCCCCCCATCTCCTTTCTTCTTTCTCCCCCCATCTCCTTTCTCCTTTCTCCTTTCCCCCCCATCTCCTTTCTCCTTTCCCCCCCATCTCCTTTCTCCTTTCCCCCCCCATCTCCTTTCTCCTTCCCCCCCCCATCTCCTTTCTCCCCCCCATCTCCTTTCTCCTTTCTCCCCCCCATCTCCTTTTTCCCCCAATCTCCTTTTCCCCCATCTCCTTTCTTTCCCCCCATCTCCTTTTCCCCCATCTCCTTTTTCCCCCATCTCCTTTTCCCCCATCTCCTTTTCCCCCATCTCCTTTTTCCCCCATCTCCTCTTTTCCCCCCATCTCCTTTTTCCCCCATCTCCTTTTTCCCCCATCTCCTTTTTCCCCCATCTCCTTTTTCCCCCATCTCCTTTTTCCCCCATCTCCTTTTCCCCCATCTCCTTTTTCCCCCATCTCCTTTTTCCCCCATCTCCTTTTTCCCCCATCTCCTTTTTCCCCCATCTCCTTTTTCCCCCATCTCCTTTTCCCCCATCTCCTTTTTCCCCCATCTCCTTTTTCCCCCAACTGCGAGGGGGCCCCCCATCTCCTTTTTCCCCCATCTCCTTTTTCCCCCATCTCCTTTTTCCCCCATCTCCTTTTTCCCCCATCTCCTTTTTCCCCCATCTCCTTTTTCCCCCATCTCCTTTTTCCCCCATCTCCTTTTTCCCCCATCTCCTTTTTCCCCATCTCCTTTTTCCCCCATCTCCTTTTCCCCCATCTCCTTTTTCCCCCCATCTCCTTTTCCCCCATCTCCTTTCCCCCATCTCCTTTTCCCCCATCTCCTTTTCCCCCATCTCCTTTTCCCCCATCTCCTTTTTCCCCCATCTCCTTTTCCCCCATCTCCTTTTCCCCCATCTCCTTTTTCCCCCCATCTCCTTTTTCCCCCATCTCCTTTTCCCCCCATCTCCTTTTCCCCCCCATCTCCTTTTCCCCCCATCTCCTTTCCCCCCATCTCCTTTCCCCCCCATCTCCTTTCCCCCCCATCTCCTTTCCCCCCCCATCTCCTTTCCCCCCATCTCCTTTCCCCCCCATCTCCTTTCCCCCCCATCTCCTTTCCCCCCCCCATCTCCTTTCCCCCCCATCTCCTTTCCCCCCCCCATCTCCTTTCCCCCCCATCTCCTTTCCCCCCCATCTCCTTTCCCCCCCATCTCCTTTCCCCCCCCCATCTCCTTTCCCCCCCCATCTCCTTTCCCCCCCATCTCCTTTCCCCCCCCATCTCCTTTCCCCCCCCATCTCCTTTCCCCCCCCCATCTCCTTTCCCCCCCCCATCTCCTTTCCCCCCCATCTCCTTTCCCCCCCCCATCTCCTTTCCCCCCATCTCCTTTCCCCCCATCTCCTTTCCCCCCCATCTCCTTTCCCCCCCATCTCCTTTCCCCCCCATCTCCTTTCCCCCCCCATCTCCTTTCCCCCCCATCTCCTTTCCCCCCCATCTCCTTTCCCCCCCATCTCCTTTCCCCCCATCTCCTTTCCCCCCCCATCTCCTTTCCCCCCCATCTCCTTTCCCCCCCCATCTCCTTTCCCCCCCATCTCCTTTCCCCCCCATCTCCTTTCCCCCCCATCTCCTTTCCCCCCCATCTCCTTTCCCCCCCATCTCCTTTCCCCCCCATCTCCTTTCCCCCCCCATCTCCTTTCCCCCCCATCTCCTTTCCCCCCCATCTCCTTTCCCCCCCATCTCCTTTCCCCCCCATCTCCTTTCCCCCCCATCTCCTTTCCCCCCCATCTCCTTTCCCCCCCATCTCCTTTCCCCCCATCTCCTTTCCCCCCCATCTCCTTTCCCCCCCATCTCCTTTCCCCCCCATCTCCTTTCCCCCCCATCTCCTTTCCCCCCCATCTCCTTTCCCCCCCATCTCCTTTCCCCCCCATCTCCTTTCCCCCCCATCTCCTTTCCCCCCCCCATCTCCTTTCCCCC